>NC_064408.1:28903750-29242500 GCF_023375975.1 Astyanax mexicanus
GTCCAGCACTGATGCAGACTAAATGGATATTATGACTGTGGAATGTAACATGGTGTCAGAAGTTATACCGTTATATCGCCAAACCTTAAGCAGAAACTCCTTCGAACCTTTTCTAATTTGTTTTTTTTTTATTACCTTTGTTAAGAAAAGGTTTGTATTTTTATACATATATCACAATTAATATGGTTTTATATTTGTTTCTGTAGACTGCTTCATTAAAGCTACATTCTGTAACATCCCAGAGAGTTACTTAGAACTTAGAGTACGAGCGAGAGGGGAGAGGAGAAATACAGCAATTCTAAACTCTTCTATCACCCGTATTTAGTGTTATATTGACTGCATGTTACACGAGGGAGCTATCGGCCAGGCTGTGCGCCTTGCGAGAGAGCGCCGCGTCAGCCGTGTTGTGCGCTGCCTGAGAGACAGAGCTGCGCTAACCTTGCTAAGCTATCTAGCTCACTCATGTACCCTCTGCCTTTTTATCCCAGCTGCACACAGACCAGTGATATGAATGTGAACACTCAATTTTTAATTAATCTAAACACCAGTCTCTAGTAAGCTAACCTAGTGGTGGTGATAAATTACCTGACTGAACTAGCTAGCCTGTTAGCTTACCTGTTCAGGAGAAAAGTAGCAGCTCTGGGTCGGTCTTGTAGTCTTTTTAAGCTCTAAGTCTCCAACTTTCAAACTCACTGCCAATATTCACTCTTGTTATATTCCTGCTTTGGTCACTGGGTTTTTTTGAGACATGCTGAGGCTTTTTAAACTGTGTAGCAGCTGAGATTTAACTGAAGCAGCTCTGCTAGCTAGCTCTGCGCTAACCTTGCTAAGCTATCTAGCTCACTCAGGTACCCTCTGCCTTTTTAACCCAGCTGCACACAGACCACTGATATGAATGTGAACACATTTTTTAAATTAATCTAAACACCAGTCCCTAGTAAGCTAACCAAGTGGTGGTGATAAATTACCTGACTGAATTAGCTCGCAAGTTAGCTTACCTGTTCAGGAGAAAAGTAGCAGCTCTGGGTCGGTCTTGTAGTCTTTTTGAGCTTTAAGTCTCCACCGTTCGAACTCACTGCCAATATTCACTCTTGTTATATTCCTGCTTTGGTCACTGGGTTTTTTTGAGACATGCTGAGGCTTTTTAAACTGTGTAGCAGCTGAGGTGTAACTTAACCAGCTCTGCTGTGCTAACATTGCTAAGCTATCTAGCTCACTCAGGTACCCTCTGCCTTTTTATCCCAGCTTCACACAGACCACTGAAATGAATGTGAACACTCAATTTTTTATTAATCTAAACACCAGTCTCTAGTAAGCATACCTAGTGGTGGTGATAAATTACCTGACTGAACTAGCTAGCCTGTTAGCTTACCTGTTCAGGAGAAAAGTAGCAGCTCTGGGTGAGTCTTGTAGTCTTTTTGAGCTCTAAGTCTCCAACTTTCAAACTCACTGCCAATATTCACTCTTGTTATATTCCTTTTTTGGTCACTGAGCTTTTTTGAGACATGCTGAGGCTTTTTAAGCTGTGTAGCAGCTGAGATTTAACTGAACCAGCTCTGCTAGCTAGCTCTGCGCTAACCTTGCTAAGCTATCTAGCTCACTCAGGTACCCTCTGCCTTTTTAACCCAGCTGCACACAGACCACTGATATGAATGTGAACACTCAGTTTATCAATTAATTTCAACACCAGTCCCAAATAATCAAACCTAGTAAACTAACCTGATGGTGGTGATAAATTACCTGACTGAATTAGCTATAGCCAGTTAGCTTACCTGTTCAGGAGAAAAGTAGCAGCTCTGGGTCAGTCTTGTAGTCTTTTTTTTAGCTCTAAATCTCTAACTTTTAAACTCACTGCCAATATTCACTCTTGTTATATTCCTTTTTTGGTCACTCGTTTTTTTTTGAGAGATGCTGAGGCTTTTTAAACTGTGTAGCAGCTGAGGTGTAACTTAACCAGCTCTGCTGTGCTAACATTGCTAAGCTATCTAGCTCACTCAGGTACCCTCTGCCTTTTTATCCCAGCTTCACACAGACCACTGATATGAATGTGAACACTCAGTTTATCAATTAATTTCAACACCAGTCCCAAATAATCAAACCTAGTAAACTAACCTGATGGTGGTGATAAATTACCTGACTGAATTAGCTATAGCCAGTTAGCTTACCTGTTCAGGAGAAAAGTAGCAGCTCTGGGTCGGTCTTGTAGTCTTTTTTAGCTCTATGTCTCCACTGTTCGAACGCACTGGCAATATTCACTCTTGTTATATTCCTTTTTTGGTCACTGAGCTTTTTTAAGACATGCTGAGGCTTTTTAAGCTGTGTGGCAGCTGAGGTTTAACTGAACCAGCTCTGCTAGCTAGCTCTGTGCTAACCTTTCTAAGCTATCTAGCTCACTCAGGTACCCTCTGCCTTTTTAACCCAGCTGCACACAGACCACTGATATGAATGTGAACACTCAGTTTATCAATTAATTTCAACACCAGTCCCAAATAATCAAACCTAGTGGTGGTGATAAATTACCTGACTGAATTAGCAAGCCAGTTAGCTTACCTGTTCAGGAGAAAAATAGCAGCCTCGGAGACTGCAGTTTTAGGATCCTATGTTTCACGATGGAGTACAGTGGGATTGTGAATCAAGTTTTGGTTTACATTTAATGTATTAAAATATTCAGATGTTTTGAATTTAATAACAATATAATCTACACATATTGTGACTGTATAAGTTACCTAACGTTATCCTAAAAAGCATTACAAGCGCCTAACATTACTTGTTAGCCTAGGATAGCTTGCTTCAAAACATGTATTAGCCTGTTAGTTATGTTTTTAATGAAAGCATAGCGTGATATGGTAATTAGTTAATTCTGCTTAGCACATAGATTGAAATATAAAAGAAGAAAAAGAATACGTTGACTACGTTTCAGTACATTAAATCAGAGTAATGTTAGCCTACTGTCTTCGGTGTAACGCTAATTACTTATTTAATCAATACTGATGTACCATAGAGTTAGGTTAATAATCTTGAACAATACTTGTTGTCAATTATAAAAGTAATTTTATTATCCTGTCTGCTTTTTAAGATGCATATAACTAATTAGGTTATGTTTGTACCATCTTCAATATAAAAGCTGCATGTATCTATCTAATATTTGGGTGAAATAAACTTTAAAAAGTTTAAGTAGTTAGCTAAAGTTGTGATATTATTTAAGGTTTAGTAAGTCGTTCATTTCGTAGGTGGCAGTGTCGCGAAAACATAGGGTCCTAGAACTGCGGTCCTGAAAGTGCGGGGTCCTAAAACTGCAGTCTCCGAGGCTGCAGCTATATACTATTGGAAGGAGCAGCAGGAGGACAAAACTGACACAAAACTCTGGGGCGGAGTGAACACTTAAAATAGGAAGGTACTGCTGAAGCCCTGCTGACAAGAGCTGCCAGTGCTTTCACTCAACATGTTTCCTTAATATCTGATGATACATTCTGATAATTTTATCATTTACTACTGAAAATAAGTTACATAATGGTCCTTTAAGTGAACAATGCTGTTTTCTGCTAAAGAGTTTGATATAGCATGTAAATATTTTTTTTTTCTATTTGGTTTTGCATAAGGCTGCCCACTCATTTCAGTCACACCAATACTATAAGTCTAAGAAGTGTTTCCGCCTGGACTTTGTTTTTTTCTGATTGAAGCACAATATAGGGCAGGCAATCAGAACTTAATTTACATATATCGGTCCTAAAGGCCCAGTAACAAAAACAGGCTGTTTAATTCCCAGGGATAAAATCCCTTCTTTTTATGGCTCCATATATAAATATGGTCTTTACTGAAGAACCCCTGAAGAAGCTGTCTCTTTTTAACAAGGATAGGTGAGGGATCTTTATTATTTTATATGGTCAGATGAAATATTCCACTAAATATGATACAGTCATATGAAAAAGTTTGGGCACCCCTACTAATCTGAATCATTTTTAGTTCTAAATATTTGGGTGTTTGCAACAGCCATTTCAGTTTGATATAACTGATGGGCACAGTAATATTTCAGGATTGAAATGAGGTTTATTGTACTAACAGAAAATGTGCAATATGCATTAAACCAAAATTTGACCGGTGCAAAAGTATGGGCACCCTTATCATTTTATTGATTTGAATACTCCTAACTACTTTTTACTGACTTACTGAAGCACAGAATTGGTTTGCTAACCTCACTGAGCTTTGAACTTCATAGCCAGGTGTATCCAATTATGAGAAAAGGTACAGTTGTGGTCAAAAGTTTACATACACTTGTAAAAAAACATAATGTTATGGCTGTCTTGAGTTTTCAATAAGTTCTACAACTCTTATTTTTCTGTGATAGAGTGATCGGAACACATACATGTTTGTCACAAAAAACAGTCATAAAATTTGGTTCTTTCATAAATTTATTATGGGTCTGCTGAAAATGTCACCAAATCTGCTGGGTCAAAAATATACATACAGCAACATTAGTATTTGGTTACATGTCCCTTGGCCATTTTCACGGCAACTAGGCGCTTTTGGTAGCCATCCACAAGCTCCTGGCAAGCTTCAGGTCGAATGTTTGACCACTCTTCTTGACAGAATTGGTGCAGTTCAGCTAAATGTGATGGTTTTCTTGCATGAACCCGTTTCTTTAGCACTGTCCACATGTTCTCAATGGGGTTTAAGTCAGGACTTTGGGAAGGCCATTCTAAAACCTTAATTCTAGCCTGGTTTAGCCATTCCTTTACCACTTTTGATGTGTGTTTTGGGTCATTGTCTTGTTGGAACACCCAACTGCGCCCAAGACCCAACCTTCGGGCTGATGGTTTTAAGTTTTCCTGCAGAATTTGGAGGTAATCCTCCTTCTTCATTATCCCATTTACTTTCTGCAAAGAACCAGTTCCATTGGCAGCAAAACATCCCCAGAGCATAATACTACCACCACCATGCTTGACAGTAGGCATGGTGTTCCTGGGATTAAAGGCCTCACCTTTTCTCCTCCAAACATATTGCTGGGTGTTGTGGCCAAACAGCTCAATTTTTGTTTTGTCTGACCAGAGAACTTTCCTCCAGAAGGTTTTATCTTTGTCCATGTGATCAGCAGCAAACTTCAGCCGAGTCTTAAGGTGCCTTTTCTGGAGCAAGGGCTTCTTTCTTGCACGGCAGCCTCTCAGTCCATGGCGATGTAAAACACGCTTGACTGTGGAGACTGACACCTGTGTTCCATCAGCTTCCAAATCCTTGCAGACCTGCTTCTTGGTGATTCTTGGTTGACTCTTGACCATCCTGACCAATCTCCTCTCGGCAGCATGTGATAGCTTGTGTTTTCTTCCTGATCGTGGCAGTGACACAACTGTTCCATGCACTTTATATTTGCGTATAATTGTCTGCACAGTTGCTCTTGGGACCTGTAGCTGCTTTGAAATGGCTCCAAGTGACTTCCCTGACTTGTTCAAGTCAATAATTCGCTTTTTCAGATCCACACTGAGTTCCTTTGACTTTCCCATTGTAGCTTTTGTAGCTGAGTCTAATCACTGGGTCAAATGAGCCCTATTTAAATGGGCTCATGAGAAGTCAACAGCTGTAGTCAATCAGAATCACTTACAAGAAGTGAAGAGGCCATGACATGAAGCTAATTTGATTGACACAACTCGCTACATCACCAAAATTGACAAATTTTGTTGCTGTATGTATATTTTTGACCCAGCAGATTTGGTGACATTTTCAGCAGACCCATAATAAATTTATGAAAGAACCAAATTTTATGACTGTTTTTTGTGACAAACATGTATGTGTTCCGATCACTCTATCACAGAAAAATAAGAGTTGTAGAACTTATTGAAAACTCAAGACAGCCATAACATTATGTTTTTTTACAAGTGTATGTAAACTTTTGACCACAACTGTATTTAAGGTGGCCAATTGCAAGTTGTTCTCCTATTTGAATCTCCTCTGAAGAGTGGCATCATGGGCTCATCAAAACAACTCTCAAATGATCTAAAAACAAAGATTGTTCAACATAGTTGTTCAGGGGAAGGATACAAAAAGTTGTCTCAGAGATTTAACCTAAAATGATTAAGATTAATAGGGGTGCCCAAACTTTTCCATATGACTACATATAAAAAACTAGCAAACAAACAGCTAGACTTGAGCTGAATGTTTAGTGTAATAAAAAAACAACCAAATAAATCAATAAGACTTAAATACAATGCAGAATTAAAAGACGAAGGTTAGAGACACTAAGACACAAAATCACGTCCTCACTCTACGTGCCTTTAGAAGCCATCTGTTCAGAATTTTAGAGGCACTGGTGGGCTGGACTTTGTCATTTACCAACCGACTGAATCCATTCATTATTTATGACAGAGGAGGCAGAGTGCAGTCCCCAAACAGGATGAACAGGCCATGTGCGTTCAAACAAGACATTGGCCCACCAACCGTAACGCAACTATGTGTTATAATTCCTTATTATAAACGTGATTTAACCATATTCTCACATTCTTCAGCTAGGTTTAACCAAAAGGGTTCATTTTAAGGCTTTACCTGTTTACTGTTTTAGATATTAAGTAATCAACAGATACTATTTTGATGATTAATCAATGAACAATCCTATAAATAGGCCAAACTGATTAATAAAAACTGGTGATTAACATAAGAGCATATCCACGCAAAGGCCATATGCACATCACTTCACTGTAGTGAATTTATTGTTGCTTTCTTGGCAAATATAGTTACTATCTTCAGGCAAAATGCTCTCGTTTCTTTCATATTTGTTGGCTCAGCCTTTTGTTTTTTCTTTATTTATTTCTTTATTTACTTCTTCACTTTTATTCATAAATAAGACGAGACATGGCGCCCCCCGAGGCATGCCGGTTTTTACTTCTTTTTTGCACTTTTTACTTTCTCTCTGCAGTGCACTGATAACCTATGACAGACAAACGTTACTGGACATTGGATTGCAAGATAACCCGCGTTTTAACGGATTTATACCGCCGGAGCTGCAGCCCATTGTTCGCTCCCAAAACCACCGCCACCACCGCGAGGCAGACCCAGACATACCGACCGAGAGCGCGAGTGCTGACCCCAGAAGAGCGCTTCGGAGGCGGCGACGCAAGCGGGGCAAGACGAGAGGGCTACATGCTAGGCTAAAGGCTCGCGCTAGCAGACCACCGGTGCCTAGCCTCTTGCTAGCTAATGTGCGCTCTCTGGAAAACAAACTGGACGAGCTGAGAGCAAGGATTACATCGCAGCGGGAAATGAGAGAGTGTTGCGCTCTGATTTTCACTGAAACCTGGCTCTCGGATAAAGTTCCGGACAGCGCTATTCAGCTCGAGACTCACTCCGTACACCGAGGAGACCGGACGGCTGCCTCTGGTAAAGCTACAGGAGGAGGTGTGTGTGTGTTTGTAAACAACGCGTGGTGTAGAGACATTCAGACAGTTCATCAGCACTGTTCACCAGACGTGGAGTTTCTCCTGCTTAAATGTCGTCCCCACTACCTTCCACGGGAATCTTCAGCTGTGTTTTTATGCTCTGTTTACATTCATCCACGAGCGAACTCCACAGCAGCGCTCGGTGCACTCCATGACGTCATCAGCGCGCTGGAGACGGCTCACCCTGATGCCGTCATCATCACAGCTGGTGAGTTTAATCAGTGCAACCTACGGACTGTATTCCACAATTACTACCAACATGTGGATATTCCTACACGAGATAAAAACACGCTGGATCACGTGTACAGTAATTTGCGTGGTGCTTATCGAGCTGCACCACGCCCCCACTTTGGACAATCAGACCACATCTCCCTATTCCTGTACCCAGCATACAGGCAGAGACTGAAACAGACAACCCCCACAACCAGAACAGTGAAAATATGGAAACAGTGAAAATTGCTACAACAGACTGGGATATGTTTGAGGCTGCAGCCACTATGGGGGACTCTTCAATCAACATACAGGAGTATGCTGAGCACGTGTCCGGTTACATCAGCACGTGTGTGGACAACATCGTGCCCACCGTACAGGTGAAGAGGTTCCCCAACCAGAAACCTTGGGTCAACAACCAGGTACGACACATGCTGCGTGCTCGTTCTCTTGCATTCAGATCAGGCAATGAGACTGAGTACAAAGCTGCGAAGTACAAACTGAGTAAGACCATCACAGTGGCCAAGAGGCAGTACAGGGAGAAACTGGATGGCTTCTACTCCACTGCTGACTCAAGGAGGATGTGGCAAGGCCTGCAGCACATCACAGACTACAGGAGCACCACCAGCACCATCAGCTCCACAGACAGCCTACCGGATGATCTCAACACATTCTACACCCGCTTCGAGACCTCCAGCAACAACACTGAGAGTGGTACACACACCCAGCTCTCCCAACCCCCCTCCTCCACACTCTCAATATCACCAGGCCAAGTTTGCAGAGCTTTGAGTAAAATCAACCCCCGCAAGGCAGCAGGACCAGACAACATTCCTGGGCGGGCCCTCAAAGCATGTGCGAACGAACTGGCTGGTGTTCTGTCCTCCATTTTCAATCATTCCCTCAGCCAGAGCATTGTTCCCACCTGCTACAAGACCACAACCATCGTCCCCCTCCCCAAGAAGAGCCCCCCCACCTGCTTGAATGACTACAGGCCAGTAGCACTCACTCCGATCATTATGAAGTGCTTCGAGAGAGTGGTGCTGGCCCACATCCAGCACAGCATACCGGACACCCTGGACTCACTGCAGTATGCCTACCGTCATAACAGATCCACCTCAGACGCCATCTCTGCTGCCCTCCACTACTCCCTCTCACACCTGGAAAACAAAGACTCCTACATTAGGATGCTCTTTGTGGACTACAGCTCTGCCTTCAACACGGTCATCCCCCACAAACTCACCCACAAGCTGTCCACACTCAGCTTGCACCCCTCCCTCTACGACTGGCTCCTGGATTTCCTCACTGGCAGGCCCCAGTCTGTAAGGATTGGCAACAGGACTTCAGCCAGCATCACCACCTACACCGGCACCCCACAGGGATGTGTCCTCAGCCCCATCCTTTACACACTGTTTACCCACGACTGTGTCGCCTCACACAAGGACAATATCATCCTGAAGTTCACTGATGATACCGTGGTGATAGGACGCATCACTGGCGGAGATGAAGCGGCCTACAGGAGTGAGGTGACCAGGCTGGTGTTATGGTGCGAAGACAACAATCTCGCTCTCAACACGGTCAAGACAAAGGAGCTGATAGTGGACATGAGAAAGGGGAGGAGACCTCATCAGCCACTGTTCATCCGGGAACTTGAAGTGGAGGGAGTGAGCAGCTTCAAATACCTGGGCGTCCACATCAGTCAGGACCTCACATGGACAATAAACACAACGCAGCTGGTCGAAAAGGCTCAACAGCGGCTGTACTTTCTGAGGAGGCTGAGGAAGTTTGGGATGTCTCCCAAGATCCTCAACAACTTCTACAGCTGTGTGATCGAGAGCCTCCTGACCAGCTGCATCACCGTGTGGTACGGCAGCACGACTGTGGCAGAGCGCAAACGTCTGCAGAGAGTGGTGAAGACTGCCGAGAAGATCATCAGGTCTCCACTGCCCTCCCTGCAGAGCATCTACCACCACAGAGTCCACAGGAGAGCTGCATCCATCCTCAAAGACTCCACCCATCCCCAGCATGGACTGTTCACACTTCTGCCCTCAGGCCGGAGGTACAGAAGTGTAAAATGCAAGACCACCAGGTTAAAGAACAGTTTCTTCCCCACGGCCATCAGACTCTTGAACACACCTAAGGAATGACCCTGCCTTCAGACTCTAAACACACCTCAGGTATAACCCTGCGATCAGACTCTTGAACACAACTCAGGAATAACCCTGCACTTTACTTCAACATGTTTACATTGCAGCCGTCACTTTACTGTTAATCTTTTTTTAATATATATAATAATATAATATAATATAATATATATAGTTAATGTCCATAACTGCATTATTTCGCACTTGCACTTTTTTTTATACATTTCTTTCCTTAAGTAACTTTTATTTTTTTATGTCTTTGACAATTAGTTTAATATTTATAACCTTATTGTATTTTTTTGCACTTTTTCTATCTTCTATTTGGCATTCTTGGCGAAGAGCAAAGAAAGAATTTCATTGTACACTGAAACCCTTTTCTGTACTGTACATATGACAATAAACTCTTTGAATCTTGAATCTAAGGCAGTTCTATTGACGTACTTCACAGACAAGTAAAACACAGAAGGAGGAACAATAAAAAGGAAAAAGAGATCAAGAAGAGCTAACCGCAGTATTTAACTAAAGATACTTTTCCACAGTGGTGTCAAATTCTATATGAATTCAAATAGTAAATCTTTCTTTAAAGAAATATCTTCAGTCCGAAAAACCTTCAGTACACTCAGAAAAAAAAAAAGCTTATAAATAGTTCTGATAGTTGCTATCTAGCTATAGTGTTATTTGATCTAGCAGACGTTTTAGAAAGTTGCTGTTCAGAATGTTTGAAACGGTCAACCTTAAACTTTAGCTGGATTTACTATCACTGTCACCTACCTTTCACGATAATTACAACCCTAGTATGACAAATTCTTTCCACACATGTGATGCTGTAGATGGAACAATGTTAAATGACCAAAAAACTTCAAAAATGGAACGTCCCATCCATCTGGTTCCCACCATCTGGCCTCACTCACAAACAATAATTCACATATTCTTGTCATGAGCACACTGGCCAGTATTCAAACTCACATACAAGATAACATCTCACAACTTATACAGGTGTGAGCCTTTCAAAGTTGTCTCCTGAGAAACCACTTTATGATCAATTGACATATACCTATCCTATGACTTTTGGCATGCATGTGTATGTTGTACATTGTATTTACTGCATTAACTTAAGAACTAAGGCTAGAGATATACTTGCTGTTTGCCCATGTGTACCAGTACAAGTCAAAAGTTTGGACACAATATTTTTTTTTTTTTTTTTACAATTACAGTGTAGATTAATATTAAAGACATCAAAACTATGAAGGGATGATTATGCATTTGTGAAGTAAATAAAAAAGTATTAAAGTAGCCTTTTTTATACTTATTATTCAAAGTAGCACCTTTTGCTTTAATGCTGGCTTTGCAAACTCTTGGCATTCTTTCTCTCGGATTCATGAGGTACAACCTGGAGTTCCTAGAGGTGCTGAGCTCTTGTTCACTGTTTTTCCTTCACTCTGCTCTGCTCCAACTTGTCTCAAACCTTGGGGTGAGTTGGGTTTTTAGGTCAGGTGTTTGCGAAGGCCAAACACTTTTTTTTTTTACTTCCTACAGTAACTGCGTATGTGTTTAGCTTGCACCCCAGAAACAGGAGACTAAACTTGAACTCACACCAGAAACTCAATTCAAACTCACATCCAAGGATTCAAGAATCAAACTCACAGTCCTGATACTTAACCTTGATTCAGGAAGGTTCATATCCACACCCAGAGAAGTCTGGCTTTTACACCCTAGAGACTAATTACAAAACTCAGACTTACACCCCAGAGGCTCAGCTCAAAACCCCACACTCGATTGGCACTCACAGTACAGAGACTTGAGACTCAATTCATACTCATACCAGTGACTCGAGATGTGACTCAGACTTGTATTGACTTGAATTTACTATCTAGAGACTCAAGTCTCCTTTTGATGTTAAATCCCAGAGACTTGAGACTCAATTTGAATGCGCACCATAGAAGCTTGGAGGCTTGAGACTCTACTTAGACTTATAACATAAGTATATAATTTAAGATCATGTAACTCACTCACACAAAAGACTTGAGGGTAAATTAAGACTTACACCAGGAACAAAGGTTTACACCCAGATACCTGAGACAGAAACTCATACCCCAGAGACTCAAATCTCAATTTGAAAGAGTTAATTTGCAAAAACAGAAACTTGACTCAGCAGAGACTCATACTCACACTCTAGAGACTTAAGTTTTTATATGATGTTATATCCCAGAGACTCAAGACTTGATTTGTACGCAAACTGCAAAGATTTTAGAGTCGACTGAGACTCATACCCTAGTCACTTTAGACTTAACTAAGACTTGCACCAAATACTCAAACATCATAATGAAACCCCAGAGAATCAATTCGTTTTTTAGAATTAGTTTGCAGGCGTTTGAAACTCAACTAAGACTTAGACCAAAGGCTCTAGACTTGTGCATGCACCTCAAAGATTCAAGACTTGATTAAAAACTCAAAGCTCAAAAGCACATACCTCCATTTTCACTCAAATATCATAGACTCAAGACCTGACTTGAACCAATACATAAGACACTAGATTAAAGACTTAACTCAAACCAGCACCCAAGAGACTCAAGATTCGAGTGACTTGTGAGTATATCTGGTGAATGCTACTAGTGCCAAATAATCATTGCAGAGAAGGTTAACAGCCTATTTAACATTTATTTCAAGAACATAAATGGGACAGCCTTGCTTTGTTTCTTTTTTAAACATTTATTTCAAATTTATCACCATTTTCTTTTAGTATAACTAGGCCAATTGTCCCACCCATTTAGATGCTTTTCAGTTGTATATCCCCATCACTGGTGATGCCACAACACAAGGAGTGTAAAGACTATCACATGCCTCCTCCGACACATGTGAAGTCAGCCACCGCCTATTTTCGAACTGCTGCTGATGCAGCATTGCTGAGTAGCGTCACAGTGTGCTCAGAGGAAAGTGCAGCTACTCGGTTCTGATACATCAGCTCACAGACACCTTGTGCTGATCGACATCACCCATTGGAGTGATGAGAGAAAAGAGCGCCATCTACCCACCCAGAGAGAGCAAGGGCTCTGGCAGTTAATGGCAAGCTACATGACCCGAATTCAAACCAGTGATCTCCTAACCATAGTAGCAGGGCTTTGGACCGCTGAACCACTTGACACTCACCCTGCTTTATTTCTTAGACTTTGTTATGCTTGTTGTTTAGCTTCTTTAGATAAAACAGAAGTGTGGAGGATGTGGAGGAGCTTCCACTGACCAGTGTTTAACCCTGTTGTCTCTAAAGCAGAGCTGGGCGTGTGATGTGTGTGTGGAACAAGAACAATATTACAAATGCCACCTGTCGTGTTCTTGCTTTTTCCAACGCGTTGTGAAGATGGCAACAAGACAAACACATCACTTTTTTTTAAAGCTCAAGAGCATTTGAAGTCCTGTTTATGTCTCCTTGCGAGACGGTCGTTTACCCGAAAGGTCTGTGCGCTTTCCATCTTGCTCCTCATGTGTAAGAAAGCCTTCAGAGCTCTTTCAAGAGCCTGAACCTGTTATATAGATTGCGTTCCTTCAAAAAATATATAAAGCTTGATACTTTATAGGCTGTAATCCTCAGACGACAAACACCAAGCCATGTGCAATGTGCAGCGCGCAACTTTGATACAAACCCTTTTATGGAACAGAAGCCACACGCCCGCAAATGTCACTATTAGCCTCTTTGAAGGACAGATAAAAATCAGAATCAAAATATCATCTGCTCTCGTGCTTGGTTCCATGCCTGGCAGCACATGCCTGAGCACAGTGGGGCGGCATTCACATAATGGCAAGCCAGGCTTTGATGCTTTTAATGAGGGTGGTTTGTTTATAGAAGTGGCTCCCCTTTCCATCTCATCTATTTTCTGGTGCTTCACGGGGGCCTGTGTCCGAATCCGTCCCGTGCTTTGGCGTATTTGCGTCTGGAGGGCCAATAAAAAACACAAGAGCGGACTTTATGGAGACGTTTTTCAGAGCAGATGCTTTGGCTTGGAATACACAGATCTCAACACAATACCGCTATGTGACTGAGCTGAGTTGAAGCATCAGATTCATTAGCGCTCAGCGAACCCCGGGGCCTTACTATTAATACCCTTTCCATCTCAGCCAGGGTATTTTAAACGTCGTGTTTGTATAAATAATGCATCAGGAGTCATACGCTATAAGTCATATGCAGTAAAAATGTACAAGCAGTATAACGGGTCTCCTGAAACCAAAGACGTATGAGAGATCTGGGTTGGTCACGCTTGGATAAAAGCCCCACTCTTGCCATCTTAGTATCCAGTATTTGGTATGTTTTTTCTGTTTATTGTGTTTTATGCTAGTGACCATTTGTTACCATGATGTCATAGAGACAGTTTGCAACAATGATGAAATGATGCTCCTGTAATGACAGGTTTCACATGGGATGCCAGGGATTGTACAGGAAGTATTTCTGACCTGTGCCAAACAATAGACATGAAGAAGAATTGGATTAGACGATGGATGAATGGATGGATGGATGGATGGATGGATGAATGGATGGATGGGTGGATGGATGGGTGGATGGAGTAGAGTCTTAGAGTAATAGTTTCCAACCATGATATCATACGATCAGTGCATCAAATATCAAATATACTATGGTGATAGTTTGCAGTGGTGTGCAGTGAATATATTGGGTACCCCTTCTACAACCACCCCCCCATACCTCCCCACCCCGCCGCCGGCCAACCGACCGACACATAGATAAATATTACAGTAACTACATATTCTCTCTCTTGACTTAGTTATATTTACTTAATACAAATCAACAGCCACAAACAGCAAATACAGCTACAAACTCCAAAGTATAAAATAGACCCAACAATAAATGCTTCATTTTCCTACAAGTACAACCGTTCAACAAAAATCACTCATTTGTATATCCACAGTACACCAGGGCAGCCAAAACATTAAGTACACACAAAAACTCACCATTCAGACGGCCTATTATTGTGAATTAGTTTCACATTGAAGGAGAGCCTTTGAAAAGGTTTTTCAATATGAAGTGACACAATATGTGTCTCATTTGCAGCCGAAATTCCATGATAGTTAGCGAACTATTGAATTAATCCAGCATGAGCTCCGTTTATGACTAAGCAAATAGTTGAAAATAGTAACAGTTATTTTACTTGTCACTAAAAACAGATCAGATTAGAGTAATGCGTTACTGACATCACTGGTGAACACTGATCATAAAGTACGTAGCTACATTAACCCAACATTCCAACAGGCCATTTAACCTTATTTACAGCTATTTAAGACATACTCCTCTTCCAATTACTGGGACAGCTCTAACTAACTGAATACTAACAATAAAACAGAAAATAATGACTGTGATATGTTGCTGCTCTGCGATATATATGCAAAAGTAAAAAATACATTATTTTTTCAGCTGATTTTACTTGAAGTCAATAATCTAACATGTCATAACATTAAACAATAGTAATATATGTCTAACACATTTTTTTTCCTACATTATTAAGGAAAAGTCATCCACACTATTATAAAACACATACAGAATCATATCATGTAATACATTTAAAAGTGTTAAACAAACCAAAATACTCTGTGAATCATTTCAGAGGCTCTGATATGGGTTGCTGTTAACCTGCAGTTTCTGAGGCTGGTAACTCTGATTCTCCTGTGCAACTTGGTCTTCCTTTACTGCTCAACTCAACTCAACTTTATTTATAGAGCACTTTAAAAACAACAACAGCCGCAACAAAGTGCTGTACATAGCAAATTATAGGATAATAAATATATATTAGAAAGAATAAGACAAATTAAAATATAACAATCAATAAAAATAGTTTTACATAAATCTATGAAACGAGTAAAGTGAAAGTAAAATAAAGTAAAATAATAAAAACAGAAATAACATTTTCAGATTGACTGACCTTCATTTCTTTTTAAAATGATAAAAAAAACACTGAATTGTTCTCTACTGTAAATATCATGATGACAATTAGTGACTATGATGATATAGTTACAATTTGCAACTTGATATCATTGTGGTAACTTGCTTCTATGATGTCATTATAACAATTTGCAACTATGATCTCATTGTGATATGATTCTGACAAACTGGAACTATGGTGCTCTATTGACAATTCGGCATCTAAGATGCCATAGACACAGTTTGTAACCCTGATGTTTTTTTTTATAGATGATCTGCAACTGTAAAAACCCAAAACTATGATTTCCTAGTGACACGCTTTTCAGATGTTTAAAAAAATAAGTAATAATACCAAACCAGCCAAAGGAAAACCTATGCCAGCCCTTCCCAGTTTTCCAGATTTTTCATTTTAAGGCCATAAATAATGCAGTTGTGTCTGCGGATGTGGATTTAAATATTTCATACTGAGCTTCGTAAAGTTGTGCCCTGAACTCAGCCAATTAAGCGAGCCTAGATCCAGAGACCTGAAGTGCTTATGGTGGTGAAAGAGAACACAGAGGCAGACCAGTCACATGGAAAGACTGCTGCATCAGCAGCTATTAGCTTTCACTCTGTGGCTTCAGAAGGCATGGTCGCATCTGCGGAGCCTTCAACTCACCCTTCACATCACACTGCGCTGCACACACAGAACCACTCCGACCATTTACTGTTTGTGACGTGAGGCATGTTTGGCGAGTGGTAGGATTTTCAACAAGCTAATGCTAATTTTCCCAAAACTAATGCAGTGCTTCTTAGAAGTTACGTCTCCATAAACGTATCTGAAGCTTCTTCACTCTCTGATCGACTGATTAAGGATTAGTACAGGTTTGTCAACTTTTTACTGAGCTCCTATAATAATAAGTGGAAGCACATGACATGTACAGTTGCAAGAAAAAGTATGTGAACCTTTTGGAATTACTTGGATTTCTGCATAAATTGGTCATTAAATGTGTTCTGATCTTCATCTAAGTCACAACAATAGATAAACACAGTCTGCTGAAATTAATACCACACAAAAAAATATGATATGTACACAACATGTATGTGAACCTTTGGATTTAATAACTGGTTAACCCTGGCAGCAATAACCTCAACCAAACATTTCCTGTAGTTGCAGATCAGACCTGCAGAATGGTCAGGAGGAATTTTGGAACATTCCTCTTCACAAAACTTCAGTTCAGCAATATTTTTGGGATATCTGGTGTGAATCACTCTTTTGAGGTCATGCCACAGCATCTCAATTGGGTTCAAAAAGTCAGGACTCTCCAGAAGCCGTATTTCTTTCTGTTGAAGCCATTCGGTTGTTGATTTACTTCTATGCTTTGAGTCGTTGTCCTGTTGCATAATCCATCCTCTGTTGAGCTTCCAGGTTGGCTGACTCCTGGCTTCAACTAGCTTCAATCATACTTTTTCCACCCTGCACTGTGAATTTTAACATGTTGTGTTCTATAAAACACAATGTTTTGTGTGGTATTAATTTCAGCAGACTGTGTTTGTCTATTGTTGTGACTTAGATGAAGATTAGAACACATTTAATGACCAATTTATGCAGAAATCCAAGTAATCCCAAAGGGTTCACATACATTTTCAACTGAATTTTATGGGTCTAAATCAGGAAAAGAAAAAACTAGGACTCATTCATTTCTTGCCCTCAACCTAAGCAATCAAATGATTTGCTTCAGAAGATTTTTGTCATGGTGACACTGCTTTAATGAGTATAATCTCGCTAGTATGTAATTTATTTGTGGAAACTAATGCATGTTGCTGTGTATATATATATATATATATATATATATATATATATATATATAGTACTTGTTAGCACTGGTTAGCATATTCTCTAGGACCTTATATGGGCAGTGAATAAATAATCAATGAACCTCACATAAGGTCAGCTACATTATTTGTTGCCCTATATCACTTTCTGTGAGAACTTTCTGTGAAGGTCAAGAAAGCTTTAATGTTAATCGTGACTACAGAGGAGCTGCATGTGATGCTGGTGGCTTTAGGTTCAAAGATGAAACATATGTGCACCCATTCCTAGACATCTCAAAGAGGATAGTATAGGCTGGTTATCTTTCAAAGGGCTTTTGAGGTTTTTCCATTAGAGAGCTGCAGCAGTAGCCTCTCTTTTTCTCTTCGTCATGTTTACATTACAGTATGTGCACCAGAGAGGTGTTGTGCAGCATTGTGTGATGGACCAGATGTCAAATTGGTGTTTTTCCAATTTGATCATGTGACTAACTTGCCTGTTCAAGTTTGGGCCAGACACTGGAATCGTGTTGGTTTAAAAAAAAGCAAGATTAATGTTTGTAAATGCACACAGGAACAAAGACCTTTATTTTTGGAGTAAAATTAAACAGTTTGGTCTTAATGACTACCGTTACGTTTGGAGGAAAAGGAAAAAGCTTGCAAGCCTTAGAATACCATCTCAACTGTGAAACACGGGGGGGGGGGGGTTTGGTGGACAGCATCATGTTTTAGGGTCGTTTTCCTGCAGGAGGGACTGGTGCACTTCACAAAATAGATGACATCATGGGGAAAGAACATTATGTGGCAATACTGAAACAACATCTCAAGATATCAGCCAAGAAGTTAAAGCTTGAGCGCAAATGGGTCTTCCAAATAGGCAATGACTCAAAGCATACTGCCAACCTGGTTACAAAGTGGCTTAAGAATAACAAAGTCAATATTTTGGAGAGGCCATCACAAAGCCCTGATCTCAATCTTACTGAAAATTTATGGGCAAAGCTGAAAAATCAGGTGTAAGCAAGATGACCTACAAACATGGCTCAATTACACCAGTTCTATCAAGAGGAATGAGCCCAAATTCCTGCCAACTATTGTGAGAGGCTTGTGGAAGGATATCCAAAAATGTTTGACCCAAATTATACAGTTTAGGGGCAATGGTACCAAACACTAATGAAAGGTATGTAAACTTTTGACTTTTGAAAATTCTCTCTCTCTCTCTTATTATTATTCTGGCATTTGAGAAATATATAAGCTTTTGGTTTCAACTGTATATTTATAATATCTCATAAATCTGAGGAAGGTAAAGGTGATGGACTGGACAAGTATGTCTCTAGAACTAAACCCAGCTGAACACCTCTGAGACATTCTCACAAAAACAATAGAGATGCACAAGGCCTCTAACCTCCATCAGATCTGTGATGTCATCATATCTGGAAGCTAAGATGGCGGCGCGTGCACACGCTGCGGCTTCTCACTCTCCCGAGGATACAGCGCTTTCGTGTTTTTTGTCCTGTTTTTGTACGTCTTTGTCGTGCGTTCACGTCCTGAAACGCACCTACAGCCGTGAGTTTCTGCTGGAAGCCGGTAGAAACTCACTTTTGGATTTAAACCGCGATCTCCGAGAAGAGCTGCGAGCCTGCGGCGTGCTCCGGACACCCGCACCCCAACCGACCCCCACCGCTGCAGCTCGCCCACAATGGAAGCGCCACAGGCGGCGGGAGAGACGGCAGAAGCGTGGTAAGCGGGGAGGTATCCGAGCGAGGCTAGCAGCTAGCCCACACAAGCCAGCTATCCCCACCATGCTTTTGGCGAATGTAAGATCGTTGGACAATAAACTGGACTACATCCGCTTACTTCAGTCAACTCAGAAGACCGTGAGAGACTGTTGTGTTTATATTTTCACGGAAACTTGGCTCAACAACAGCGTCCCGGACCATGCCGTTCAGCTGGAGAGGCTAACATGCTATCGGGCGGACCGCGCGCTAGCTGACGGAGGTAAGAGCCGCGGCGGCGGACTCTGTGTTTACATCAGCGATGCTTGGTGTCGGAACGTTGTTGTGGTCTGTAAACACTGCTCACCGGTAGTGGAACTGATGATTATCAAATGCCGTCCGTTCTATCTACCGAGAGATTTCTCCGCCGTGCTGATCGCTGCTGTTTACATCCCTCCGACCTCCAACAACAGCGTGAGGAGTGAAGCACTGAATGAACTGTACCAGTACATCAGTGAGCAGCAGACAGCACACCCAGATGCTTTTCTCATTCTGGCTGGAGATTTCAACCATGCAGACCCAAAGAGTGTGTTTTCTGGACTTTTTAAACACATAGACTTTCCAACCAGGGGAAACAACACTTTGGACCAGGTCTTTACTACAAAAAGAGGGGCTTACAGAGCCTCCCCCCTCCCCCACCTCGGAGCGTCTGACCACCTAACCATTATGCTAATGCCAGCTTACAGACCACTGGTTAAAGTCTCCAAACCAGTTCTGAAGCAGGTACGAGTGTGGCCAGAGGGTTCCTCAGAGGCACTTCAGGACTGTTTCAGCACAACAGACTGGAACATGTTTAGAGAGGCTGCCACCCACAACAACTCCACGGACATTCAGGAGTACACAGAAACTGTCTCTGCCTACATCACCAAGTGCATTGATGATGTAACCGACCTCAAGACCATCACTGTTCGGGCTAATCAGAAGCCATGGCTGACAGGAGAGGTCCACAAGCTCCTGAAGGCTAGAAATGCAGCCTTCACAGCTGGAGACCAGGCAGGCCTGAGGACAGCCAGGGCCAACCTGTCCCGCGGCATCAGGAAAGCTAAGAGGCAGTACTCCAAGAAGATATCCCAACGCTTCAGCGACAGCAGAGACACACGGAACCTGTGGCAAGGGATTCAGTCTATCACAGGCTACAAACCCCATCCACAGACCTGCAACAGCGACACATCTCTGCTGAACGACCTGAATGGATTCTTCGCAAGGTTCGAGCCACTCAACAACACACCCGCCCAGAAATCCATCCCTCCTCCTGGTGACCAGGTGCTAACGCTCTCCCAAGACAGTGTGAGGAGAGCATTCAGCAGGATCAATGCTCGAAAATCTCCTGGACCTGACAACATTCCTGGTCGTGTGCTGAAGGACTGTGCCTGGGAACTCGCAGAGGTTTATACGGACATCTACAACACCTCTCTGAGTCAGGCGGTGGTTCCCACATGCTTCAAAGCCACCACCATCATCCCTGTCCCTAAGAAGGCATCGCCATCCTGTCTCAACGACTATCGTCCGGTTGCACTCACCCCCATCCTCATGAAGTGCTTCGAACGACTAGTCATGCACCATATCAAGTCTTCACTCCCCTCCTCCCTGGACCCCTACCAGTTTGCATATCGGTCAAATCGCTCGACCGATGATGCCATCTCCACTGTTCTCCACTCAGCCCTCACACACCTGGACAAGAAAGACACCTACGTCAGAATGCTGTTTGTTGACTTCAGTTCAGCATTCAACACAATCATCCCCCAACAGCTCATACACAAACTGGACAGTCTGGGGCTGAGCACTTCCCTGTGCAACTGGCTGTTGGACTTCCTGACTGGTAGACCACAGGCAGTGCGGGTTGGCAGCAACACATCCAGCATCACCACACTGAACACAGGGGCTCCCCAAGGATGTGTACTGAGCCCACTCCTGTTCACTCTGCTGACCCACGACTGCACACCAGAACACACCTCCAACCTCTTCGTCAAGTTTGCGGATGACACGACGGTGGTGGGTCTCATCAGCAACAACGATGAGTCACACTACAGGAGCGAGGTGAGCCGTCTGGCCTCCTGGTGCAAACACAACAATCTCTCTCTGAACACAGAGAAGACTAAGGAGATTGTTGTGGACTTCAGGAGAACTCACACACTGCACACTCCTCTGTCCATCAACGGAACTGCTGTGGAGAGGGTGAGCAGCACCAAGTTCCTGGGTGTGCACGTCACAGAGGACCTCTCCTGGAGCACCAACTCAGCATCACTGGCCAGGAAGGCAAACCAGCGTCTCTACTTTCTCCGCAAGCTGAGAAGAGCTGGAGCCCCCACCCCCATCATGACCACTTTCTACAGAGGGGCCATCGAGAGCATCCTGACCAGCTGTTTCACCGTGTGGTACGGGGCCTGCACAGCATCCTGCCGCAGGACCCTCCAGCGCATCGTGAGAGCAGCTGAGAAGATCGTTGGCACCTCTCTCCCCTCCCTTCAGGACCTGTACAGCTCCCGCCTCATGCGGAAAGCCCTCCGTCTGGCAGGAGATCCCTCCCACCCACTACACAGCTTCTTCAGCCTGCTGCCATCAGGGAGAAGACTGCGGAGTCTCGGGTCTAGGACCAGCAGACTGCGAGACAGCCCCATCCATCAGGCTGTGAGGATGCTGAACTCTCTTCCTGCTCTACCCCCCATCCCAATCCTGCCCACAGCACACACACTCTCATCATCCTGACCCCACATCCTCCCACCAACACAGTACTGAAACTCTGCACTAGAACACACACAGTACTGTAACTTTTGTAAAAGGACCTGCACTACACACCCAATACCTGCACTACTGTTACGCTGCACTGTCATACACACTTTAATTCCCCAAGAACTGGGAACTTTAAGAACTTACCAGCCTTAGGCTAGATAAAACATTGCACTACTGTTATACGGGTTCTATTTATATTGTCACTTGATCTTAATCACCATTAATATTGCACTATTATCTTCTGTCTCACAAATGTCTATTGTGTTTTTGTTGTATTGTACATATAGTGTCTCCCACTCATTTAGATTTAGATTATATATTTATTTCTTTTTATTTCTATTTATATATCTATTTCACCCCCACCACTACTGCACCTTGTTCTGTCTCATGTATGTCTGTGTCCCTGCTGCTGTATTGTACACATAGTGTCTCCCCCTTTTTCTTTATTTTTCTTTATTATCCATTATCTGTACTTGCTGTAAAATTGGGAAGGAGAGTAACGTAATTTCAATTCTATGTATGTCCTGTACATATGCAGTACTGACAATAAAACTACTTGACTTGACTAAAGGAGTGGAACAGGAGTTCAGTAGCAAACTGTGAAGCTCTTGTGCTAAAAACTCTATGCCCAAGAGAGTTAAGTTAAGTCAGCACTGGAAAATAATGGTGGCCATACAAAATATTAACACTTTGGAAAGAATTTCGCCATTTTCACTGGTGTACTCACTTTTGTTTCCAGTTCAGATATTAATAGCTTTGTATTAAAGTGTCATATTGTTGTTGTTGTCCAATGAAAAGATTTACAAAAATGTGAGGGGTGTACATTTGTGAGATATTTTATCCTCTTATTGCGCTTGCTTATCTTTGTCCACAATGGCTGACATCCCTAAACTATGTAGAGATACTGTACTTATGTTCTCTAAAATGTTTATCAGATCAATGTCCCTTATTAGACAAACAAGGCGGGGTCTTTTGACTGATAAAGACACCAGATTGTGATCTGTAATGATCCATTATTAAAATACAGGGACTAGTTTTATGAATCAGAAATCCTACAGGACATTCATAACATACTGTTACATATTGCTAGTAATGACATCATGATGTTTGAAATGGAGTTTATTTTTGTCCCTCCAAAATGTGTGAATGCATGAAAAATGACTGATCTACTCTACTTATCTCCCCCCTGCTGTACTCGGGCAAGGTAGCTTATAGCCTTAACAAACCTCATGCTGCTTAATAAATTGTGTCTTTGATTGAAAATGTGCTGTGGTACTACCTTTAGACTGCGAGTGTCACAGTACAACACTTACAACAATGCAAACTGTGACTACTAAAGTCCGTAAATTACTCATAAAAAGAAAAATAAAACCAATTGAAATATTTTTGTATGTTCTACATTAAATAGATACATTTAAGGCTTTCAGGAATACACTACATAGTTTAGTTCAATCTTGTATTAGACATATAAACACATTTTTGACATCATATTAGGAGTTTTTGCTTTTTGTGTAGTATTTAATAAGTAGCTCTTTATAGACTTAGGCGATTGGTCATTTCCTATTCCTTCAGTCCAGCCCTTGAGGTCCTAACTAATGGGAGGAGAGTCCTATAAAAAATAAATAGGATCAAGGAATCTCCCATTAAATAATTTGTGTTGATTGCTTTAAAACCTAACAAATAATAAGATACTAGAGTACTGTAGTGTTTGTAACATTTAAATACAAGCATGACTGTACTGAATAGAATATTTTTTTATTTTCTTACTTCCTAATATCATTCTCTGAATGCTTACAAATCAATGAGGATCTTCCAATTAGCCTAAGCAATAAATAAATATCAGTAATAAATTTAAACGACTGTGTGAAATGGCTATTTTCCAATTCCAATTTACAAACAGGATAGAGTTTTCTGTCCCACCCGCTACTTCACAGACATAAAGTTCATATGGGTTGCCAGACTGACACACAGGGGAAAGCAACAACGAGTCTTACTCACTAGCTAATCAGTGAATATACTGTATATATAAATATATATGTTTCAATGTCCAAAATGTCTCCAATATTGTTGTTAGTGGTGGTAAGTTAGCAACTTTACTGAAGCTTAGTGATTATCCATTCAGCAGAAAAATTACAGGGCTGCAACAAACTGTTTGCATGCTTCTGTCTATACCTGGCAACCTGGGGTGTGGAAATGGGGCTGGGGGAATTGTGGTGTGCAGATTTGAAGGCCAAAATGCACAAATATTACTGTAAAGTACTGCACAGTTCTAGTAAGAAAATACTGGCTGAAGCTCTGCTGACAAGAGCTGCCAGTTCTTCAACTTTAACAATGTGATGATACATCCTGATCTTGTTATGAGTTACTACAGAAAATATAATCCTTATAATCCTGGGAGTCTCTTGCAGTAGGTATGATTTGTAGGTGGATGCATATCGTCTTGAGTTACAAGTGTCCAGACCTGCTGGATCATGATCTCATTGGAAACGCCATGGCCTTTCAAGCACTTAATACAACCACTTGAAATCATTTTTGTTTCCCAAACCAAGCTCTACCATCCTGGAAGAACAAATCATCAAGACATCCACTTCATTCCCAAGCAACACATAAACCTGTCCGAGCCCATCACATCACTGGTTCTTGTCCATGCAGTTCACAAGACCCCGTGGACATGTGGGCGAGGAGGCTGCGACTCGCTGTGTTATATTACTATTCCTCCGCTGTGATGAATAATACATGGCAACAGATGAACAGGAGATCTGAGTGGAGATCAGCTCCACGGGGGGAAATAATGATAAAGGTTGCTTGCTATATCTGCCAGTCTTACAGTAGCGGGCACAAAACTGCACTGATGGGAAAACAGGCAATAACTCTGCTTATATTAGACAGAGAGAGTCGGTCATTATTGCCAGTCATATACGTCTCTTCATAAAGTTTTAACAGTCAATCATTTGTTACTGTACCTTTTAGAGTCCAAGTAGTACAGAACTATGTCTCCACAGTGTCCTAACAGACTGACCAGCACAAAATATATCTTGGACCCAATTACAAAGCAAGTGTTTAATTTTAAAAATGTTTTAAAATGTTTCAAACCGTAGCCTAAACATTATTACTGACCCAATACAGGGTTTTTTTTTTACATTTTAAAGGGGATTTCATGAGATCATTACTCAAAGTATATATTTTACTGCTACAACGCCAACAAACTATCCAATTCTCCCCAGAAATGTTATCTAGCACGGTTAGATCACTAAATTTTACAGTGTTAAAACAAATACTAAACATTGATGTTGGTCATCACTCTTTGCTGTTCAAGACACACGATAATACAACTCAAACAGAAGCTAAATATAAAGCTGAAAGTCAGTGTTAGGCCATCGACTCTCTCTCTCTCCCTGACAAAGGTTGCTAGGAACCTGGGTGTTATGGTTGATAACCAGCTCTCCTTCATGCACCATGTGGCCTCAGTTGCTCGATCCTGCCGCTTCGCGCTTTATAACATCAGAAAAATTCGACCGTTTCTGACGCAACAGGCCACCCAACTCCTGGTACAAGCAGTCGTCATCTAACGCCTTGACTACTGCAATGCCGTACTAACTGGCCTCCCGGCCTGTGTCATAAAACCACTCCAGATGATCCAGAATGCAGCAGCACATCTGGTCTTCAACCAGCCAAAACCAATGGGCACATGTCACCCCGCTGCTCATTGAGCTCCATTGGCTACCAGTTGATGCTCGCATCAAATTCAAAGCTCTTAAAATCGCCTACAAGGTGATGACAGAACAGCTCCTTCCTACCTGCACTCACTCCTGAAGGCTTACGCTACCTCCCGGCCGCTGCGCTCCTCCAATGAACGTTGCCTCGCTTTACCAAACAAACATTCACACAAAGCAATCCAGACTGTTCTCATACAGAGTTCCCCAATGGTGGAACAAACTACCCTCCACTACCAGATCAGGAGAATCTCTCGCTATCTTTAAGAAACTCCTGAAGACAGAACTCTTCAAAGAGCACCTACTCTCCTAACACCTCTAACACACTAACTACTTCTAACCTCACTCCCTTCTTCCTCTTCCTTTCCTCCTCTATATCATTATTTCCTTTTGACCTCCTTTAGGCCCTATCTAAAGATGTTTTACCTTTAACTTCTATTACTTTTGTTCTATTGTAAGACGCTTTGGACAAAAGCATCTGCCAAATGTAATGTAATGTAATAATTTTCACACCTACTCAGGTAGGTGTTCGCTCAAGTAACACAAGTAAAAAAAAAAAAAAAGTGCACCAAAACGCATCACAGCAAACCATGTGAGAATGTTCTCTTGTCTAATTGGTCAGATCTGTCTAGAGTGGGAGCAAGAAAGTAAATACAGGAAGAAGATCCTGTGTTCTCGACAAAAACAGCATTTGTTCATAGCTGTAGTAAATATCTTAATAATATAACAAGCTAAACTATATTGGTAGAGCTGTTGAGCTCAAACATGAGTTAAGATCACATTTTTACAACAACTGAACTGCTCCAGCTTTTGTCTAGGACTAAATCAAAATCATTTCCTCTCAAATGGCTTCCCTTAATTACCTGAAAAAAAAGGACAAGTACTCTTAATCCACTGACCCAGTTGTTTTATCAGTCAAAGACATTTTATTTTTTTTAATCAGCCGCTTTATCACTAGCAGCACACTTTAGACAAAATGTTACTAATGCCAGGAACAAAACTTTGTCTAAAACCAAAACCAAACAAAAAGAAACACTAGACCGAAAGCTGAATAGTATCACAGGTGGCAAGGAGGCTGAATGTAAATGCAAGTTCTTTATTGATATAATTTAAAACAAATCAAAGCTGGAAACTATAAACAAAACTTAAAACTCTGAATACAAAGTTTTAACACATTAGTAAAGATTATAGAGAAAAACTTGCAGCTCTTTAAAACACTCTCTCATAGAAGACCTGACAAAACATGCAAGAAACAAAGGGCTTATACATATACTCAGACAAGGAACACCTGGGGTAGGTTACGAGAGGGCAGGCTAACAAACGAGACACAGGTGGGAACACTAATCAATAGGCGGGGCTAGGGCGGAGACAAGGGAGAAGATGGAAACAAAAACAAAGTTATGTGCACATAGAAGCACATAGTGAAGGAAACAAACAGATGACAAACAATGAATGAATTTACCTACCATGCATGCACAAAATAGGAATGCTTCACCTGAAGTTTCGGTTTCATCCAAAATCACAGGAGCTACACAGTTTTCAAGCTTGCTACTTTGTTTTGCACTTTTCCACGGTCACTGTCTGTGTTGTAATAAACACGGAGCAGTTACAGCAATACAAGCCTTGTAATATTACTAATAAACACAGACATCAATCCAGTATATTTATGAGGTCTGTTTCCTCATTATCCCTCCACTGAAACTCTCATTTGCTGCTGTTGTCCATTTCCCTGCTCCTAAAAGCCTATTCTTTCCACCACACAATTGTCATAAATTTAACATACATTTGACATACAAATGGCATAAATTTTAATTATAAATGTCAGATCCAATATGTATTTTTTTCATTCACACTGCCATACAAACAAGACATCTGTGTCACATATAATGTAAAAGATCAGACTAGGCCAACATTAAAAAAAGAATACCACACAATAAATGTCATATCATATACAGCTCTGGAAAAAAATAAAGAGACCACTTCAGTTTCTGAATCAGTTTTATGTTTGAGTAAAATGAACATTGTTGTTTTAGTCTAAAAACTACAGACAACATTTCCTCCAAATTCCAAATAAATATATTGTCATTTAGAGCATTTATTTACAGAAAATGAGAAATGTCAATGAGAAATAACAAAAAGATGCAGAGCTTTCAGACATCAAATAATGCAAAGAAAACAATTTCATATGAATAAAGTTTTAAGAGTTTAGAAATCAATATTCGGGAGAATAACCCTGGTTTTTAACCACAGTTTTCATGCATCTTGGCATGTTCTCCTCCACCAGTCTTACACACTGCTTTTGGATAACTTTATGCCACTCCTGGTGCAAAAAATGCAAGCAGTTCTGTTTGGTTTGATGGCTTGTGATCATCCATCTTCCTCTTGATTATATTCCAGAGGTTTTCATTTGGTAAAATCAAAGAAACTTCTTCAACTTTTTCATTTTTAAGTGGTCGCTTATTTTTTTTTCCCCAGAGCTGTATATATAGATATTTAGATAGACAGAAAGACAAATACCCTCTCAGCTCACTTGGTCATATAAACTACTTAGTTCTAAGTAAAGCATACTCTATGCTGGGCACACATAACCCAACTGGAACCCAGAAAGTTTAGCACATGGGTTCCATACTGGCCCCACAGATGGATGTTAGCGATGGACCCCATCAAAGACGATGCTAGAACTAGGAGGGGTTAAACACTGCACACAGAGCCTAGATGAGACCCATGTGAGATTAAGCTGGGCTGTAGAAATGGGACCGATGTGGGAAGCCCATTTGGGACCCAGTAAAACACATGTACAAACCCATTTAGAGCCCGTGCCCACCTGGAATCCAGATGCTCAACCTAGCCAGCTTAACTAGTTTAAGTTGGACAAGCTGGATATTACAGCAGGGTTATTTGCAGTATCAATGTCAAATGAAGCATTTTGTGATGTACAAGGATACCCAATCCATTCTGCATATCCATATTTCACTTCCATTGTCCTTCCAGCATTTAGCAAAATGTCTGAGCAGCGTGTAATTGGTTAATACCTGTAGAGAATTGCAGCAGAAACAGCAATGATACGCCATATGTTAGTGCAATTCATCTACAAGCATTCTAATGAGCATGTCCACCTTCATTTACCATTAGGTTAGAATTTGATCACTCTCTGGTGGAGAGAGGCTTATGGTAAACAACCCTCCTGAAATGTTTATAAATCAGCACCGGACTCACCTTGTGCTTTTTATCAATGGGGACGCCTCCTGTTTGTAGCACTTCTTAATTAAAAGTGTCTCCTCGCTCGTCAGTTGTCGCCTCCGAAAGCGTCGACAAATGGGGCCCTCCAGCCGTGCTAGATTCAGAGTAATTAGGAGGCGCGGTGGGCCAAGCTGTTCGCTACGGTGGGCATCTGCCTCCCTGACAGCACCACACAACGGCTTCATGCTCTGGGTACAGGTAAATCTGGCCTTTCGCAGTTGTTTCAGACCAGATTTATCCTTTCTCCTTGAAAGTTTAGAAAATATAACACAAAATGCAGAGTTTGATTCAAATTATTTTAAGTTTACTTAAGCTAGGTTTCATTAAAGGTCTCATTCCATAGTTTTTTTCATTCATTTTAAAATGTCTAGTATGAATGAATTGAAAAAAAGGGCTCACCTGTTTCTATTTAGCCCTGCTTTAGATCACTGAATAAGTGGCCTCTGAAGGAACCCCCCTCCTACTCCAGCTTCAGCGCTGTCTGTGGGCGGTCCCGAGCCGAGGTGGGCGAAGCCATGAACTCACTGGTTGACGTCGATACCCTAACGTCTCTCTGATTTATTTGTTTTTCTGAGGCTTTTCTTTTACTAGCTACTTCAGAAAAGGAAGTCTGAAGAACAGTGTCATGTGCAGCATGTATATACAACTCAGAGAGACCTATAGTATCATACAAAGAACAAGAAAAAATGAATTTTACTTGAAGGATACCTTTAAAATTTGGTGTTCATCCCTGATGTTATGAACAAACATCTAACAAATCTCGAAAGCTAACTTAAAAAAAACTGTCATGGTGCTTAAAGCAACAGTCTATAAAGGTTGGGGATTGGGGGATTTGAAGACCTCTCTGAATGAATGAAGAATGTGTAACTGCACAGAGCATGTAGAACAATACTTTTAAATATTTTGCTGTTTAATGTAATAAATTGCTGTCTGAAATGTATTGTTTTAATGTTGAGTGTATTGTTTTGTTCATTTCTGAAATACTTCCAAGATGTAAAGAGCAATTACAAACCACAAACCTACCAGACCAATCTGTGTTTCAAACATTGCAGCGATGGCTGTACCAGGATTTTAAAAACATTACTTTACCGGTTTTAATGGTTTATGCTTTGTCCCCTCTGAACTGAGGAATACTACTACTACTTTTTTAAAGAAAAAAAATCATAGGGGCTCCACAGATCAGTTTTACACACACAGATCTGATCTCACAGAACACTTATAGCACCTTTAATTTCTAGTCTGGACCAAAGTGCAAACTAAGGTTGATGTGTGTGTGTGTTAGATTGTGTACATCATCACCTACAACATGTGGGCTGCAATTTGTCATATTTGACATTGATTGGTTCCTAGAGAGATGGTTTGCATCTGATGAAGTTACCTTTTAATGTGTGTCAAGCTAAATTTTGCCAAACCTGACAAAAATCCAACTCCAAATCCAAGTGCACACATGAACGTAACAGATTCTTTTTATTTTTGTTCATAGATTAGGGTTAATCTACAGTTACAGTAGATACAGCAACAGTGAGGGAAATCGCTTTCGTCTGTACTGCTGCATTATGTGTGAAAAAGGAGTCTACTATTCTTTTTTTGTTTCTTCTTCTATTGTTTAATGGATGACTATATACCTTCCTTAACCTCCTGTCCTAAAGTTCAACCAACATATGGGTCAGGTGATATAAAATGTTGGTCTTTTGGTCTAGAACATGGTCTCTGCTGTTGGATCCGCACATGTCTGTTACTCTGGATTTGATGTGGTTGTTGTTTGTCACATTGCAAGTGATGCAAAAAAAAAAAAAAACCTTTGAAATCCGATTTGAGTGGCCCGAGCTTCCGGATCGAAGTGTATCAGTACTAATCTGATTGTAATCGCATTTCAAGCAGATCTAGTTTTTTTTTGTTGCTGTCCAGATTTCAAAAATCAATCTGGATACAATCTAGATATCCTGAAAATCGGATTTGGGCTGGCAGTCACAACATAGCCCAAGGGCAAAAACTGTAACTCTAAATTAGCTCTGTGTGTGTGTGTGTGTGTGTGTGTGTGTGTGTGTGTGTGTGTCTTTAGCTAAATGGAATACGTCCTGTGAGAGTGAATGGGGAAAACGTTCAATCAATATCCAGCCATAAATTATTTCCAGTCAAAACGTCCATTTAGCTCAAGTTCTTCATTCCTCAGCATCAGCACTTTCACTCCTCCACAGCTCAGTCTCAGATCTTACCATTTCTTTTTCTTCTCACCATCCAAGTCTTCTCAAACACTTATTAATGATGTTGAGGTCTGGACTCTAGAAAAGGTCAGTCCATTGTTTTGAGAACAGTGGGAGCTTCAGCTGTTTGATTTGACCAAATGTTCTCTGTTGTCTGTTTGCTTTTCTCAGTAAGAGCCTCTTAATCAGCTCCTCATCCTAACAGACCCTCAGTGCTGGGTCTTCTCACAGCGGGAGAACAAACCGGAACACCTGTGGGGTTTTTAGTATCACTTTACTGAAACTCTGGTACATAAAACTGACATAACAAGTCATGTGCTGTGGGGACAGATAATGTTCAGCAATGTGACAATGCCAAGCTAGCATGGAGGAAACAGTTATGACATATACTTTAATGCTTGATGTTGTGATGAGGGATTCTCTGGATTTTATATTTACTCCTTTTCTCTTATTTAAAGATTAATGTATTTTTTATCTGAAGTAGAGCTTAGATTAGGCCCAAAAAATCCCCATAAACTGTCATTATGAGCGCCATTTTTTTTAGTAGAGCATTAAAACTAAGCACTACTAAAGAAGCATATACCTTTTATTTAAGAAAAATGGGTACCACTTTAAAATAAGACTACCTTCAAAAGGGTTTATAAATGGTTTACAATTAGTTTATTAATGTTAGGTTGTGAATGCCCTAAAAATATTTTAGTTAATAATCAGTTATAACATGTAGAAAGGGCAACAATATAGATGGCTGTGGGTTCACTATTTGGCAAACAACAAGTAATTGTTGCCCTTTCTACGTATGTGTTATAACTAATTATTAATGATTTTTAAGGCATTTACAACCAAATTAGTAACCATTAATAAACTGATTGTAAACCATTTATAAAACCTTTATAAAGGTAGTCTTATTTTAAAGTGGTACCGAAAAAGGTTTCCTTAAACACACAAGCAATGCAAACAATGAACTACAGGCCTAAACATCGGTTAATTAGGCTACAAAAATTATATATAATCTGATTTGTACAGATGCATCTTAGTCTGGATGCTCAACTTCAACTTCAACGTGTTTTTTGTGTCACTCACAACACAATAACCTGCATCAAATACAGGGTATTGAAAGTGCAGGATATCAAGACGAATGCCAACTGTTACCACAGCAAACCACTGAGATGTGTTTGTGATGCCAAAATGCAAACCTGATCTGATCACTTGCAAATACTTCAGGACTTATAGCTTCCGACTCCCATCCATACAAACTAAACAGCTTCTCCAGTCTGCTGCCATCAGGGAGGAGACTGCGGAGTCTCTGGGCTTGGACCAGCAGACTGAGGGACAGCTTCATCCATCAGACTGTGAGGATGCTGAACTCTCTCCCTGCTCTACCCCCATCCCCATCCTGACGCCAGCACATACTCACTCAGCATCCTGACCCCCACTCCCCTCCTACCAACACAGTACTGGAACTTTAAGAACTGACATGCACTCATACACCCTATACCTGCACTACTGTTTATACTTGCACTATCATACTCACTTTAATTTAACCCACTACTAATGTGACATTTCAAGAACTTTATGCACTCGTTCACTTTACCAGCCTTAAGCTTTATACCTACTGTATATATTTGCACTACTGTTGCACTACTTGTACTGTTATTCCCTCTTTAGTCACCCCCTCATCACTATTGCACTATTGGCTTGTGTCTCTTGTCTCACCTAAGTCTATCTGTGTCCTTGTTGTATTGTGCTTTTAGTATCTCTCATTCTTTTATATTTATAATCTTATTTGCTGTACTTGCTGTAATTTTTGAGAAGGAGAGTAATGCAGTTTCAATTCTCTGTATGTCCAGTTCATATGCAGTATTGACAATAAATCTACTTGACTTAGGGACAATAATCTGTTACCTCAACAAATCTGATTTTACTGCACTTATTTGTAATCTCCTCAGAAACATCTCCTTTTTTAAAATGTTAAACATTTTAAAATGTACTTTTTACTGAAAACTGAAAAGTAGCCTCTGACCCGTTTACACCTTGTCAACTAATAAGGTCTCTTTATTATCAAGATTAGGATTTAGATAAGAACAAAACACAGAAAAATGCGAGTGTAAACACACCCACACCACATTTAGAACAGATACAGATCTGATCACTCAAGTCACTTTTGAGACACATTTTTGTAGTGTAATTCCATCTATCACTCCAAAATTCATCTAAATTCTCCCAGGACAATTGAAACATCAGTAATAGTTGCAGCGCAATAAGAGAAATTGTATATTACATCCCAAACAGCAATAAAAGTTCAGTCTGTCTGACTGGAGATGCATTTGGCTAAATTATAATTAGTATACAATGCAGATACTAGTCACATGATGTGATCAGGTGTAAACAGGGTCCCTGAGTCCCTGTAAGTAAACTGCAAGACCATATCGTTGCTGTCCAATGAAAAACAAAACAGCAACTTTACAGGAGAGAGGAAAAACCTTGTAAACTTTCAATGGAAGTCAATGTAAAAAGAGTTTATTTCAGGTCATTTTGAAGAGTTTCTGTTGGTCTGTTTATCAGGAAATTTTGGCACAGTATAAGGGGCAGTTTGTCTGTTCAAATTATGTGGTAAACTAAAAATCAACAAAAATGGAGATAAGTGTTTTTCATAGGACAGTGACGATATAAAGTGACTGTATTAAAAATCACATATGTAGATGATGCACAATTGATGTACAATGATAAATTAAAGTCAAGTTTATGCACTGGTGGTACATTTCACCATGATCTTCTACTCCTTCTGGACTACAGTCTACTGCTAAATTCCACAACAGCTGTACTTGAAGCTGAATGTACTTGATGTGCTCACTCTTGTGTCAGTATCAGGCTAACCTCTCTCATGTGAAGTGGCCTACAGTGCAAACGCAATACATAGAGGAGTTGTCAGCTTCACTTACCGTCTGTCATCGGGTATCACTGTTGACGATATCCTCTAAATCAAGGACGTTCTGGACATTTGTTCTGAAACACAGTTCACTGTGCTAAGTAGATTAGCGCACATGTTAGCGGTGTCGCAGGGTGTTATTGACAAGCCACGCCACACCTTCTTCAGTCTTCTGCTATTTCATCACTGATCCCATGAGATTTGTTTATTCCACCCCGAGTGAACCAATCACACCTCCTCAGAATTAGTTCTTAAAGTTTTGTTTTTTTTTGTCCATGGGTAATCAAGCTCCAAGCTGCAACAACAAATCCGCCTTTCTTCTGCAGCCGTGTTCAGAGGTCACTCCCAGTAATGAAAAGTTTTGTTCACCATCAGCTGGAGCTTTGTGGCCCGGGTGCTTTGCTTTCTCTTCCTTTAGTAGTCGATACACTACCTGCAGAAGGTTTTAAAGATTTACCACCGGGCACCCTGAGGTTTTTCATCACGGGTCGGTGTGCCTCGGTGCCGGTAATTATCTCCATCTGTAAACACATCTCTCTCGAGCCTGGCCCACCGCTCCACCACCGAGCCCTGGTGACCGAGAAGAGAAAGAACTCCAGCGACACAGCAGCAGGTTGCCTGGTCACTTCATTAAAAATGCCTGACCTCGGGGTTAGATCATGATTCTCTGGGCCGCGCCGGTCCAGCCAGACCCTGCGGTTTTCTGTCGTGAGCTGACGTTTGATCTTTTACCCGTAAAGGGTGTGTGCTACGCTATGTTTTCTAGTTTTATTTATTTATTTATACAGGCAGTCAAATATAAATAAGAAGATATTTAATTAATTCACATGAGAGGAAGCTTGGATGCAACACATAAATGATAAACTAATAAGCACATAACCGCAATGAATTCCCATTTATACATGATTTGTGCTGCTAAAACTGGCACGGTACTTACTTTACACTGATATGTAAAATATTTGTCATATTTATTTTTTTATTTATTTTTTAAAAATAATTAATTAATTAACTGTGACAAATTACTTGATTAAATTAAATTAAATGATACAATTCAATAGAATTTTAGCTCGGTAGCAAATAAACCACACAAAAAAAAAGGCATGTACTAATTCTCTTAATTAATCATGGGTGGTTTTTTTTGTGGGCGTAATGTGAAATAAACCAATCGTGCATGTCACTTGCCATTCCCTTTAAGAGGCAGGTGCGCTCTGACTTTGGCGGATTGCTATTTCAATGATGCAGCGCTTCTGCACTTCTCAACAGAGGAAACTGTCCTGTGCATTCATGCTGTTAAAAAAAATGTGAGCAGGTAATTTACGGGAACTATAGGAAACTAAAAGAAACTGATCACCTCAACTAACTTAATTAAGTTTCAGATTAAAACTTGGTCTGAGTAAATAATGCGTGCAAATTAAAGTTGAACCCTAATTGAGGCCAAGCCACTGATTTACATGTTCATGCTCAGTTTGACACTTTAGTTGAACAGGCTCTACTAAGCAATTTTGCAGGGGTTTTCCCCTGACTTTGTGGATGCAATCTGTTTTGTGTACACTACATCCATTTTCAGTAAAAAAAACTACACCTTTCCCATTTCCAATAGTGAACTGCTTGGCCTCAGTGTTGCAGGCTGTGAGAGCAAGTTACTGTGTTTTGTGTTGCTGAGTGTATATAGACTATATGCCTTTTCAAAATGTACAATTTTATTTGGCCTCAAAACTCAAAAAAAATATTTTTTGAATTTTTAATTTTTACAGTGAACACTTTAATTTCACCATCGCTGTCCTCGCCCCTGGCCTGTCTGACTGTGTTCTCTTCATAGAGAAAATGCTGCTACAAACAGTGAAGCTCAGTGATGGTAAATTTCTCTCTACTAATAATAATTATATAATTATTATAATTATATATAAATATAATTATCTGCTTTACTCTGAGCTAAAAAAAAGAGTGAAAACTCATGGCGGAAAATTGGAGTTCTCCTCCTGACTTTCTCATGAAGATGTGACTGTTATAGTCTTATGTTTTAGTTGCAGGTTACCTGATAAAATAAAAAAAAAATGTTGAAAAATGTTGATACACAAACAAATCACATTTTACCATCGTCTTTGTCATAAATTCAAGATTCAAGATTCAAGATTTTTATTGTCACGTCACAGAGTACAGGTGTACATGTGAGTGAAAAACTTGGGTGCAGATTCCCACCAAAATTCTAACAGTAATCAGTGATAATGGACCTGTGGTATAATTGCAGTAATATACTTAAGGTTCATGCTATACAGTGTGATACTGGTGAACTGATCTTCCAATATCACACTTTATAGCACGCCCTCTTGTGTATTATTGCTTAATAATTGTGTATTAATTACTTAGATCCTAATAATTAACATGTTTTACCAGTAACAGTAAGTTACAATTATTATTTCTCTTTTTTTTCAAGAAAAAAACCATTTGTGTCCATTTTTTATTTAGTTTTTAAGGGTAACTTGGATCCTTAATCTGGAAAATTGAATGCCGATATGGAGCAGGTCTGCGAGTGACATGCCAAATGTTTTAATAATTTACGCCAATTTTTTTTTTATGCCTGTTGCTTGCTGTGAAGTGGCATCAGGTTTATTTTCAAATGTAAAAAAAAAAAACTGCACACATAATTCATAATCTATCTTTTCTTCAAAAACATTCTCATGTTCCTTGTCTTGGTTTATTTTCTCCTCGCATCCTGTATCATCAACACACCTGCCAATTAAAGTCAAGATCCCAAATTGTCAAGGTTGTTAAGAAGAAGTGTAAAACGTGCTTTAATGAGATGATTTTCCCACAGCCACCAGTTTTATACCAGTGCTGTTCATTCTGAGCTTGGTTTTCTTCATAAAAAGCCTGATTTAAAAGTACAATGAGCGTCTAAACTGTGTGATTCCGGGTCAAAGACAGCTACACGCTTCATGCTCTCCCTGTATAATTTTTCTCTTAATGAGCATTTAGAGCTTTGGACAATCTTGGACAATCACTTTAATTTTGTGTCCTGAAATTGGAAGGCACAAAACAAAGACATGCAATCAAGGAAATTGTCAGAAGAGAAACGTGTGATATTCATAACTCGTTGAGACGCTGAGACGCGGCGCAGTCTTTTTGTGTTCATTGCAATTTCCGGATTTCAGAACTCACAACCTCTGATCTCTCCTCTCTCTCAGGATCACGCTGCCTTGAGATGAAATGCGTATCTTCTGGAACAGCATTCAGTAAAGTGGTAATGCTCAAAAGAATGAAAATATTGTTGCCCTTAAAGTTCGGTTTGGATTATATTGCTTCCCTTCCCCCAACACAGATGCATACATATCACAGAACAAGCACTTGAGTAGTCAGTCTTCCTCTGGATCAATCAGAAGCATGGATTAACATAGAGTGTGCGGCACGATGATGCGATTTCATCACAAGTCACTTTCAAATGCGTTTCTCACCATCAAAAGTCGCTAAATATATGCAGAGCTCTCCTCAAACTGGGTTAGGCCAGCCCAGCATTGTGTGCTGGCGTCTTATGATGTGCTTCAGTAGATGGAAAGCAAGCAGGGTCCCACTGTGCACGCTCCTATGATCTTCATTTCTGATGTGGCACTGTGGGGGAATGGGAGGGGATTGTGGTGATAATTATCACCAAAACACTCCACTGAACTGCCCGGGCCTTGGAGGGGAGCGGCTCAAAGCGTTGTCTTCTCCAATAAATGCCACAGCATGCTTTTAGCCACGACAGCAAACCGATCAATCGCTGCTCTATTAGAATGCTGGAATGCTCACTTTAACCGGGCTTTGTAAAGAAAGAGGTCAGAGGGATATTCAAGGCTAAAGCTGCAGATAAATTATTGATGCCGTAAAAAGGGTTTGAGGGTTGAGTGTAAGACCTGTGCTCGAAAATTCTTCTTCAGCCTTTTGAAACGAGTATGATGGAGTTCTCTTCCAATGATGTGTATAGTATAGTTACTCTGATTTACTACACACTGCAAAACTGGTATAAAACTCAGATTTAGAACATATTATGTGATGTTAGGTGGTGTTCATTGGTCACAAAAAGTCAAAAGTCAGTGATTAAGATAATCTAATATATGGAAGTAAAACAGTCTCACCATATTTTGAAATTCAAAAGCACTTCAATTTCTATAACAGAATTATTTTGCATTGAATTATTGCATGTGATTTTTTTTTGCCTCTGAATTAAACACATTTTTCAATAAATCATTTTGACCTGTTTTTTTTTTAAATGTAAACAAATTAAAACAAAATTCAACATTCAACAGCCCAAAATACGAGGTAAAAAAAAAATTCTGATTAAACATCCGGGACACATAGGATGAAAAACTGATTCAGTCTTCAATCGAACCAACAAAATGTGAGCATTAGGTAGCTATGATTTAGCTAACTAAGGTACTATCTCAGCTTCCTCAGCAGTAATTATCTTCCATACAGTTAGCCTGTATTTATTAATCATTTCTCCAATGTTAGTATTTTAAGTTCTTTCTGAAATGAATAGAGATGAGCTTTATTTACTTATTTAGGTTAGCATGGTCTATCTGGATATCTACACTAACCTAATAAGATACTGTTACAGTTCACAAACAATGGAGCAAATCTCTGATTAAAGTTATGATTTCTACACCATTTTAGTGATATTATACAAATACCATCTAAAAGGTGACAAAAAAAACACATGCAATAATTCAATGTAAAATAATTCTGTGATAGAAATTCAAATTCTTTTAAATGTCAAAATCTGATGAGACTGTTTTACTGGTCAGGGGTGGGTTTCCCGAAAACGATCAATCTTAGCGAATAACGAACGAACTAACGAATGACGTGAGTAAAGAACGAGCCAGTTCTGCGAGTGTTTCCCAAAGAGCTTCGCAACGTGAAAATTAACGAACAAGTTTAAAGAACATCTTTGTTGACTCCTCCCCCGAAACAGCGCACTCAATCGATCCACAAATATCGATTCAACACTGCCAATATGCAGTATTTATTCACTATTACACCCTAAAAACGTAGAAATGTGTTGTAATTAACAACATTATACTCCTAAAGATACATATGACTAAATAAATACTCGAAAATCTAATCTATTTTAAAACATTAAACTTATTTTTTACATTTTTAAAACTATTATTGTTAATATATATTATATTAATAGATATTATACTAATATTATTAACAGTAATATTGATAGTAATATTAATTTATTATTATTCTAATTTTTAATATTATAAAAATAATATAATAATACATATGTTCCTGTGTGTATATATATATATATATATATATATATATATATATATATATATATATATATATATATATATATATATATATATATATATATATATATTACATTTTAAACCAACAGAAATATGTTTTGTACTTTATACTGTGAAGCTCCAGCTCAACCTAAATCACCATCCCAGTTGGGTTAATGTCAGGGGATTGTCAAAGCCATGCACCTTTTTGTCTACTAATTCCATTTGCGTCAATTAGTTTTCATGGTTTTAATATTAATCGACAATGTAAAAACAAAAAAAAACATGGAATGAGACGTGTCCAACTTTTGACTGATATTTGCGAGCTGACACACCCCAGAGTTTGCCCAGATGAACTTGGTGACTTTGCAGCTTTGCTTAGACCGTGAGCATCATCTGCAGGAATTGACTGATTGCATTTCTTGCAGCATTAATGTCAAGACTTCTATCATCGCTAATCTGGATTTAAATAATTTACTCGTGGGTTTGATTGCCCAGTTAGACTACAAGCCACAGTTGGCATTATAATATAATATAATATAATATAATATAATATAATATAATATAACTTATTCACTCATTTACTCACTCGTCAACCGCTTTATCCGTTAAGGGGCGCGGGGGGGGGGGAGGTGGGGGTTGGGGGGGGGGTCGATGCTTGGTGGCTGGAGTCTATACCAGCTGGCATCGGGCTGAAGGCAGTATACACCCTGGACAGGATGCCAATCCATCACAGGGCAGACAGACACACAGACACATTCACTCACACCTAAGGGGCAATTTTTATCCGACATATAATTAGCCTGAACTAATTTCTTTGGACTGTGGGAGGAAACCGGAGCACCCGCAGACACGGGAAATAATATAATATAATATAATATAATATAATAATTATATAATATAATAATAATTATATAGTAATATAATTGATTATAATTAATAGTAATATAATATAATATAATAATATTAATAATTATATAGTAATATAATTGATTATAATTAATAGTAATATAATATAATATAATAATATTAATAATTATATAGTAATATAATTGATTATAATTAATAGTAATGTAATATAATTGCTTCAAACACGGAAATTATCATTTTTCTTCCTCAAAATTGGCGGTCCCTGGTGTTTAAGGTGCTGAACTGCAAGTCGAGATCCCCTAAAGAAGCTCGTTAAAAATAACGACTGGGTGAGAGCACTCGTTAATCTGCGAGTGAGTTTACGTAGTACTTTAGTTACGCACGGGTTTGGGAAACACTCTTTAATTAACGATCAATCTTAAGTACGAGTTAACGAAGTTCTTAGCGTTACGAAGCTTTCGGGAAACCCACCCCAGTACTGTTTTTAAACAAAACTGCTGCTACAGCCATGTCTAGATAATGTTCAGAAAAAAAATCATGTTTTTAACTGAATGGCTCTATATTGGAAACCTCAGTATTGAGCTGTTGAGTACTTGCAATAAGTCTCCCGATTCCTCCTTCCTCTTCCACGCCACAGTATGGATTACAGCTAGAAGAGTGGCTACTCAATTAGTAAAACGTCTAAAAGCAACTTTATCTCTCCAATTTTTCAGTGTGAATTGACATATATTCACACATACATAACAAATAATAAACCATTTTTCTCTGCCAATTACACAGTGTGATTTTGATCCAAATTTTGCTTTTTTGACAAACTTTGAGAGTTTGTTGGGAGATGAATTGTAAGCAATTGTTGCACACTCCTCCAGTGTAAGATAACCTGTGACATAATCTGTAAGTGGACACACTTCAGCCAACAGAAGCCTTGTTAAAAACAGAGCAAACCCCTGCCATGTGCCTCTGAACTTAGAAATAAAGGTTATACTACACTTGTAGAGCTCCGGGAAACACAAAGATGTCTTTGCAGCGTGTCTAACTAAAACTGCCACAAAAGAAAAAACAGAGAGAGAAGCTGCAAAGGTTTATACATTATAAATATAATAAATATGGGTGATTCTCAGAATACTGTGCAATTTGACCATTTGACTACTTATTACATTTTTATGACATTAAACTTCCCAGAAATTATATATTTTCCAACGTAATCACTTTTTATTTTTTACTATTTATTTCCTGTCCTACACTCATCCACCCCTTCAGGGTAAGTCTGGACAATTTAGTTTTTTTTATTTATTTATCCCATTTTCTCCCTAATTTGGAAGGTAAATTGTTTAACCAAATCACCAGGACATCTCCCATCCCTCTTCCCTCGAAAGGGTGAAAACTAACATATGCTTCCTCTTGACACAAGCTAATTCAGACTCCTTCATTTTTCCAAATGCCGCTAATGCTGTGTCACTGGGTAGCCAATAAGCTTGGAGGAAAGTGCAGCAACCCAACTCTATAGTTAACAGATGCCTGTGAGAATGCATCTACCCACCCAAAGAGAGGAAGGCTAATTGTGCTCTCTCTGACTCAGACTGCTGATAACAAGCAGCACAACCCAGGATTCAAACTGAAAATCCTCCGTCGGATTATAGTGGAAGTATCTTAGTCTGCTGAAGCCCTGTGTAAATTGATATTTGATATAAATATATTGTGGCTGATTTAGGGGCATTTTTCCAAACAGGGATTAAGTGTAGTATTGGACTACAGAACATTTTGAATTGAGTTTTTTCATAGACAGGAAAATATATTCTAAGACTAGATTTAATCCCTGTCCAGGAAACTGCCACATAGGGTTACAAACATTGTTGGGAAGGAATCCTAGTTAATGAGTGGGAATTGTTAATAAAATTTTTGGGTAGCAAACTCGGAAAGAAACAAAATAAATATATTTATTGTTTATTGTCCTGTATTTAAAGCAGGGTGATATATATATATATTTCCTTAAAGGAGAAATTTGTGTAACTCAGATTGTCTCCAAGCTAAAAAAAACAAAGTTTAGCCCAAAGTGCAACAGAATCATAATTTAGTCTTATTTTATGACATAAGACTCAACATAGCCCAAGTCTTAAGTCTGATACCTGAAGTTCAATTGGAGGGTTAAATCTAAAGTGTATAAACTGTTTCATTTCCCCAATTACTGCTCGTTCTCTCCACTCCTCCTGCTCTCTTCTGCCCCTCCATTCATCATCCCGTACAGTGTGACATGCGTTAACTGTATGAGACGGCTGTTAGAGCTGCTGATTTCTGCAGTCTGTCTTAAACTGCCACACTTTTAATATAAAGGTCCCTGAATGTCTCTTGTCTTAGATGCATGGCTCTGGGGGGAAAAAAAACTTTTAACTGGTTTGAATTTTTTTTCAAAAGGTTATCTTTTTTTATTTTTACAAGGAAAGCAGTTTTTTTAAGATCCATTCATTAAAAAAGCTTCTTCATGGAACCAGATGCGATTAATACTTTTTGTACTGTTAAAAAATATAATATCTGCAAAAAAACAGTCTTCTAGGTGGCAGGAGCACCAGATAATGCATGTAAAAATTAAAACTTTCCATACATTACAGAACAGTATGATAAATGTTTTACAGACTTTTCTGGCACCCCTAGTGCCTGAACATTATAGTTTTTACAGACAATTTTGTTTGTTGGAAAAAATAAGGGCCCAAGAAGGAAAATATTTTCTTTTTGTAAAACAACAGTTCTGGCAGAAGCATTGCTAGAAAATTGCCACATTTTTACATACATTTTCTGGCACCTATGACGGCACCCCTGGGGATAGGGGCTTGGCCACCGTGACCAGCCCAGCCTAGTGGGGCTCTAGTCCTGTAACTTCACAGTTTTAGGTTCTGCCTCAGGGTTTTTATACCGGTCCCAGTTGGCTGCCTAATCAGTCCAATACAAGCCAGCTGGGGCAGATAGGGTTTGTGCATCCTGGTATGGCGTGGACCCACGGTTCCCACACCTCCACATGTCGCACACCTTTGTTGCTGGGCAATTACCATTTTGTAACATTCATTTTCTTGGATATATTTTCTTGCACTTTTTAACTGTTTTTCACAGGGATATATCCAAATCCAAGTACTGTAATTCTGTGTAATATTACTTAAATATACTCAATAATAATAATAATAAAAATGCATATTTTTAAAATCAAAGAATACTTTTTCTTTTTCTAAAAAAAAGTAGTAGTGTTCCTAAATGGGAAAGAAGAAAAATATTATAACTAAATGGCATCAATGTTCTTGGTCCTGGAAACTTTTTATGGCTGTAACAACTCAACCGTGGTGCTGCTAATGGCGCTGATACAAGAACCACTGCGAACATGGAGATATCAGATAAGCAATTTCACTATTCATCTTCTTATTTACACATTATTATTCCAAAAAAACTGCAGAAATAGAACTGAAGAGAGCTGGCGATCTAAAAGAGAATATTGCCAGATAAAACCAGCAGATTTATCCATTCGGAAAGGAGACTTAAAAAAACAATGCCTGTTTTAAAAGTACTTTTTAGCATGCTCTGTGCTTTACACATACTCACTGATGCTTTTAAAATTCCAACTAAAAGCTATTAAAAGGCAGATAATTAATGTATTCCACGTGCTTTAAAAAAAAACAGTGTTATTTTAATGTGATTTCAGTTATGTAAAATAAAACATTGTTGTAAATCTACTGGGGAAAGCTTGTACTTTTTTTTTTACATTATGCCTCCTTTATTTTGAAGAGTGCACTTAAATTGTCCCAGCATGCTTAATACTATCCCCTGCTGCTCTATTCAGGGCATACATTGTAGTTACATTCTTCACAGCTAGATATAGGCATAAACAGGCAGAAATATATTCAGAATTAGTACACAATGTTCTAACATACTGCAGGACACATGTTGTGTAGGCAGGCTTTACACACAGTAGAACACAGTGTAGCTGAAACTGCAGTATATGGTATGTTATGTAATTACATGCAGTACATCATTAGTGAATATATGACAATGCCTGTAGTGGGCTAGGTTTCAGGGGGCTGGGTGGGAAGTGGGGAAGTGCAGAGGCGGCAGGGCTTATGAGGATTGTATGATTCCCAGGGACATGAACTACAAACCAAGCTGCTGAAGATCCTGATTTGGAACTAATTGGACATAATATTTCCCCTCCAATGGGCAATTTCTCAATACATCTCACTGCAGTAATTCTTTATGCCGGATTGTCCGCCTATATACACTTATACAAGGCTCCTACTGCAAGTACAAAGACCACTGATGTTAAATGAAGCTTTGTGCTGTTATCTCATCTTCACTGCAGTTGCCTCTTCAGATTTTTTTTCCCTCTTTCTTCTGTGAAGCCTTAAAGCTGCAACAAAAAAGAAACAACATGATATCAATATTATTACACTTTTAGATTCCTGGGACATTATAGAAATTGTCCGCAAAAACAATTTAACCCTATTATCATTATATATAAGTTGTTATTTACTGTTTAAGGTAGGTTTCTCTATATTTCATAATCATGAAACCACTCTGAATGACTTTTCTTTGTTAGTAAAATGAGTAAAAAACTCTGGTGAAAGTTGTTCACAATTGTCATACCCTCCAGTTCCTCTAAAGACTTTTTCACCCTCCCAGAATACACTTCTCAGTCAAGTGTCTCATCCAGCCAATCAGCACCTGATTGGTAGATCATCCTCACCTGAGTTTTGATTCCATTCAGCTGTTTTCCCATGTATAAATACCTCTCTGTCTCCAAGTATTGCGCTTGCTGTTTAAATCTAGCAAACTGACCAGCCTATTTAGCTTTTTAAGTTTGATCTGTAAAAGAATTTGTAAAAATACAATTTCAGGATTCATATAATGTTCACATGCACAATTTACTGACACAACACTGTCAAGCTAAAATTAAATGACTTCAAACTGAATGTTACAATGCAACTACTGATAGCTACTTATCTAAAATGCAGACAAAGTAAGATGAAATTAAATAAATGAACATTTGGGTGATGCTGCCGTGCTTTGAGAATAAAAGGGAAATGCAATAAATATATTGTTCAGATATGAAAGATTTTAGAGAAGTTATGTTGTAATTAGTATAAGGAACACACAACCTACTATTACTAAAATAGTAGTGTTGACATTAAATTTTAATACATTTATCATCACAACAAAAACAATGTATGCAATGTAAATATGCAATTGACTGTGATTCTGAAACACTTTCACACAATGTTAGAAAAGAGTCAGAAAAGAGCTTAAAAAAGGCTTTAAATGTAATATTTAAAATACATTTTAAAGGTGGAAATTTACTAAAATGAGACTCATCTTGTTTAACTACTCTAGAAGGCTCTTGGAACATTGAGTGAGAGAAAAAATAGAACATGAACTTTTTTAGAAATACGGTTTTGTTTTGGCACTGCTGGTCGAGCTGCCTCATTTAAGGTAGAATTTAAGGTCAAAGGCAAAACTTGAAGGAAACGCTAATGCTAACTTGTTGACTGAACGTAAGTGACATATGATTTACTAAGAATGAGAAAAGCCTTGTTTAACTACTCTAGCAGGCTCTAGGAACATTGAGTGAGAGAAAACATATAATTAACTTATAAGGAACTTATGTGAATCTCCTTCACCTGTGGCTCCAACAAGTTTTCTCTCATGGGGTACATTTGTATCTGTGTAAGTGCGAATTTTATTCAATCTAATTGAATTTGAATACTTTAAAGTGACTAAAGGTTATAATGATATTGTAGATTTCAAAATTTAAGACTTTTAAAGAGTTCAGTATTTATACATATATTTAGAAATCACCTTATGTAGTTCTATAATCTCTACCATTGGAGTCAGTGTTTATGTACTAAATCAGCAGTGTGTGCTGGAGGAAGTTGTAACTGCAGTTAAAGACAGTAACACTGTACATTTTCCAGAACATTTGGTTCATTTAACACGGCCAATTTTGCTTCTCACACGCAATAGCAGCCCTGTACATGGCTTTAAATAGCCTGACTGGTGCTGTTTTTTTTTTCCAGTGGTACAGAAAGAACATGTGTAGTTGTTGTTTGGGTGTCAGCTCAGTATGTCTGACACAGTGGAGGGTATGTGAGAGCTTCAGCTGCACTGAAGGCACCATTGATTTGTAGGAGGAGTGATAGTTGGTGGTGAACGTTTAGAGGAATCAATTGTCATTTCTACTCTTTCTGTTTTAGTGCAGTTGAGGCTTTGACTTGTTTTTTGGCTCAGCCGTATTGGAGATGACCTTCCTCCAGCTAGCGCCATTTGTATTCATGTGAGTGAGGAGGATCATCACTTTCGTCTTTTAATGAGGAGTCGCTATTTCCATTATAATCAAGTGTCAACATCAGGGGATGAGCAAGTCGGACTGATAACAACACCCCGCTAATTGTATTAGCTGTCCAGTTATTGTTTAGAAACCACTGCCAGATATGTTTCACATATCCATATCTGGCTGGAGTAGGAGTACACAATATTGCCAAAAGTATTCGCTCATCCATCCAAACCATAGAACTCTAGTTCCAATCACTGCCATGGCCACAGGTGTATAAAACAAACACCTAGTCCTGCAGACATTAGTGAAAGAATGGGTGTCTCTCAGGAGATCAGTGAATTCCAGCTTGACACTGTGATAAGATACAAAAAAATTGTGAAATTTCCTCACTACTAAATATTCCACAGCCAACTGTCAGTGAATTTACAGCAAAGTGGAAACAACTGGAAATGAAAGCTTCATGTTGCCTTCAGATTAGCTTATGACAGAGGTGGAAAAAGTACTGAGAATTTGTAATTAAGTAGAAGTACCTTTACTTTGCTAAAATTCTACTAAAGTAAAAGTAAAAACACCCATCTAAAAATCTACTTGAGTAAAAGTAAAAAGTACTCAATTTAAAATGTACTTTGAGTAAAAGTTACATAGTTACTTTTAATTATTTGATGTAAAAAAGTAAAAACAAATCATGAATTTAATTGTTTTTAATGAGCTATTATTCCACATAATATTTTGTACCTTTCAGGCAGTATTTGTTCAGACTACCCCATAAAACAAGTGGTATAGGTTTCTATTATCCATTTTTTTCTTTACTATTAAACATTTATGGTAATGTAGGTGACTATAAACTGTATTTTTTATAGTTTTACAGTTCATTATTATTTTTTAACTTGCCATTGCTATGCTTTAACTGCTATTTACATGTTTTTTTTTACATTTATTTTTTACTCAGTAATCGGGAGTTTTCCAATGTAGTGAAGAAAATTAATTGTGTCAAAATGTACTTGAGTAAAAGTAAAATGACCTATTTTAAAAACTACTTTAAAAATTACAAATTACTCCTAAAATCTACTCAATTACAGTAATTTGAGTAAATGTAATTAATTACTTTCCACCTCTGGCTTATGAACAGTGTTTAAAGCAGTGTTGTAAAACATGATAAAAAGTACTTACCTTTGATAAACAGCACAACTCTCCCACAGCGTTCCAAGATGGGTGTTTGTACATTACTGGATCTCGGAACGTTGTAGGAGAGCAGAGGTGTGCTATTCTAGTGACGGAGGAGTTGATATGAAAGGGTACTGGTTAATTGGCCTTTCAAATTAGGGAGCTTATGAGGTAAAATTAAAATAAAGAAGCATGAAGAATACACTGTAAACCCTGACGTTGTCTTTACTAAAAGAAATGCGTAATTATTAGTAAGCTTCACTTGAATCTCTGCATTTTACTACAAGTACTCAAAAATCAAAGTTGTTTTCACGTTGTTTGCTGTGAATGTTAAAATAAATAATGTTTTTGAGTTATAAATACACAAAATACCAAGTTTTGGGATTTATCCAACATGTGATGCGTTATCTTTGCCCTGATTGGCCACACTAAACTGTGACGCCGACATTCCCTCTGCCAAGGAGGAGGATCCATCGAGATACTTCTTAAGAAAGGAGGTAAGTCATTTTAACTCTTAATTTGGCTTTGCCCAATTAGCTGTCTATAAAAAAGGTCATGCGTGCGTAAAATAGAGCTGGATGGTGTAGGATGGGACGGTGTGTTACAAGTGCATTTTCACGGATACGCTAGGCTATCGCTAAAGTTACCAACTTTTGTTTGTTGTTGCGTTAGCCTCCATAGACGTATCTCAGTTCATGTTTGCATTGATAAACCAAAATATCAATTTTCATTGATCCTACACGTGTTTCTGTGGGAGTGTGGGAGTGTAGAAAAGTTCAGTACATCAGCATAGGAAAGCTGGAGTAAGCGGAATTGCTAATGTAAACAAAGCCGAGTCGGTGTAAATAGTAATTTTTGTGATTGTGTAAGCTCTTAATACTTTAATGGTAGTCAGGTTTCTGCGTTGCTGATTACGCTTTCTTTCTTGAATTTTTATTAAGAGGACAACAATGTTATGGAAATGTAAACTGTGTTCTTTTAACTGTGAAAAAAGAGGAGAGTTGCTGAGACGGTTAAAACATGGCGGTTGTACAAGAACTGTTCCTTTTCCATGTCTGCACCAACACTGTCCTTGTACATTTAATTCCATCAATAGTTTGAAAGCACACCTAACGAGAATTCATGCACAAACAAAAATTGCCCAAGAGTGTGAAAGCACACCAGCACTGTTGCAATGTCAGCATTGTGACTTTTCAGAGCCTTGTACAGAAATAGATTTTATTGGTCACTTGCGAAGTAGACATCTGAAAGTAAATCAGAAAATTGATTGTCCTTACCTAGGTTGCCACTTCCAAACCAGTGTTTACTCAACTTTCAATTCGCATAGAAGTAAGCAACATGGCGAGCATGATGGTAGGACATTAAAGCCAGAAATAGTGTCTGTTATTAATGATACTAGTGACATGGATGATGCACAAGAACACAATTCAGATGTGGGAATGCCTCCGAATGTCTATCATGCCAGTCAGTCATATTTGCAGCCCTATGAACACCAAAAATTGTCACCTTGTAATACAGGGACAATAATGTTATGTTCCTCTGTTAGATGGTGAGCATAAGGCAAAACCTGGTTGTCCAGGAACTCAATATGGATATTGTGTGGTACATTTACTGTCACCTCTACCAAAATACCAATGGGCCAATTTCTGCATAATTAAAAAACCTCCAGAACAACTAGCCTGAATGGCACCTTACACACAGTCCTCATTTCTGAGGTTTATAATGAAGATGATGCCTTAGCTCAGTGATATAATAAGGAGATCTCCATTCTAATATTTCTTTTCTCTAAGGTAGACTAAGTAACTAAACTTCTTTTTGTCCCTTGTTTAGGAGTCTGACGATTATGATGCATTTGCTGATGTGCCAGTGGGGATTTTGGTAGTGGAGAAGGATGGTGTTCTTCAGCCCCCTAACTCTCTTCATTTGCACCGCTCCTCTGTTTGCATCATCCTTGAAGGAAATGTGGTGATGAATGGCCTCTGTGACCTTCCACAAGCAATGTGCATTCTCTTTGGACTAATTTATGCATTGCATCTGAACTACCCAAAATCACTCAAGTACACATTTGAGTTCATACAGCGCATACTGTTATTGTTAGGGCAGAATATCCTCAAACCTAAGATACAGTCACTGCTTAACCAGCTTGTTTAGGTGTACAGGAATTGGGTTGTGTGAGGGTGTACATGACCTTCTGGCTTCCTATGCCTATTCCTTATGTTTACATAATTGCCTAATAGTTTGCACTCTAAGCTGATCACAATTATTTTGGCTGATTGTTGTATTGTATTTATGTTTATATTGGATATCCATCAGACATTTAGGAGACAACAGGATGTTACTTTGGGGTGTTTTTGTTCAGTTGAGGCCAGTAAATAAATAGAAAATAAATTTCATTCAGTGAGGCAAGTCTTTAAATTTTATGTTCAGACATCAGCATTAAGTAATGGTTGCTTGATAGCACATGCTAGAGAGAAATGTAAGCTTGCTTGGTTACACATTATTCTTTGTAATTGTAGACATTACTACAAACACAACATACAAGCATTGTTTCATTCATTTGTTCAAAAATGCTCTAAAAGACTTTCCTTTTTCCCTTGAAGGAATTGAATTACTGTTAACTGTTGCTTGATATATATGTATGTTGTATGTTGTTGTATGTATGCTTGTGACCAAAAATGCATGCCCACAGTCTCTCTTTCACTCTCTTGTCTCTTGTTTTAAGACATAAGCAATGTTTTGTGTTTTTTTTTTATTAATTAATGTATTTATTTATTTATTTATTTATTTATTTATTGATTTATGTGTTTTTTTTATCAAAAGCACTGATTTGAAGAGACTGCATGTTTTAGTTCATCATTATTTCACGTTATGAGATGTCATTGGGAAAAATGTTTGACATTAAGTTTGAAATGTTCCCTGATGTCAAAGCATTATCAGCATATTGGTAATAAACAAGTTTACATAATTGAAATTTTGTCAATGATGTTCATTTACAATAATTTACAATAAAATTTTGAATATTAAAAATATTCCAAAACCATTTGTGAAGTATTAAGAACTTGAAATATTAATTATCTGTAGTTGATGGTACTTTATTGTTCAAGTTAATTATAATTCTTATGGTTAGAGTCAACTTATTTTTTTAAGTAAAAGCAACTGTGAATTTGAGTAATATAAAGTTTTTATTAGTTCACTTTACTTACATGAATGATTTCATTGAGTGAAGAGACCACATCTATATAACTCAATTATCTTAGTTTTGAGAGATGCCATTACTCAATTTTTTTGAGGCAACGAGTTACCTCTACTTTTTTGAGTAGATTCAACTTATTAGGGTTAACAGTGTATGCATTATATGTCTGATTATGGGCTAAAGAGCTGCTACTAGCTTATTACTATATGATATCCTTATAATTATATGTGATGCACATATAGTTACTATAGTTATTGGTTGTTTATTATTCTATCCATTCCCATGTATTAAAATAGCAAAGCAAAAGGGAATTACATCAATTTATTTAGTCTATTCGAGTGGTTTTGTGTAAAATGGTTCATTGTGATTTTCTTCACAGCACTTGTAAATGGAAGTACTGGCTCTTTCTAGCCTCTTTCAGAAGCACCAGTGAATCTTAGTTTAATATGCAATACTGATGGTAAAATATTAAAATAGCAGTAAATATGAAATAGTTATTTGTTATTTTTTCAGGACTATTGTAGGAACCTACTACAACACAGACAGAATAGTGGAAATTATGTAGATTTCCTAGTTCTTTACTATTTTCCTCCTAATATCCTGCTTTTTTCTGCTATAAATAAATGACATTTGAATTATTTTAAAATATCTTACACCAAAATCCCCAAATCTTTGACATTAATTTAACATCAATTTAACATTTTACATCAAAACCATGCAATATGTTATTTTAATATTACTTTATATTTAAATAATATTATTATTTGATAAAGAAAAAAGGCATCTTTATATTTAATTAATCTACAGTGAGCGACCACTTAAATGAAAAGAGTAAAGTGCTCTGAAAAGTGAGTAATCAATGCTTTGGTTTACTAAAATATCCTGCATGCATTAGGAAAATACGTCATACAAACATTGGGAATCTTTGCGGTGCTTAGCCTGTCATGACTGCTAGCTTAGCCACTGATCTATAGGATAATAAATACAACAAGTTAGCATTAGCATTTCAACCAGCCTGCAGAAAATCAATTTCAATGCACTGGTAGCTTTTCACAAGTTCTATTATAACTGGAAAAGCTTTTCCCTGTTCTTTAAACTAGAAAATGATACAGTATTGATTTAAAAATAGTGTAGATAGCGTAGAATTTAAGCCTTCTAGTAATCACATTTTCAATTTATCGTACAACAGTGCAATACAGTTTTGTACAATGGCCTCAATTTAACCAGTATTTTTGCTGGCCTTGATATTGCCCATTGTGTTTATTTGATGAGCAGAGAACATTGTTGTGAATGAGCCAGTAGGTCGACTTTATATATATATACAGTTGTGGTCAAAAGTTTACATACACTTGTAAAAAAACATAATGTTATGGCTGTCTTGAGTTTTCAATAAGTTCTACAACTCTTATTTTTCTGTGATAGAGTGATCGGAACACATACATGTTTGTCACAAAAAACAGTCATAAAATTTGGTTCTTTCATAAATTTATTATGGGTCTGCTGAAAATGTCACCAAATCTGCTGGGTCAAAAATATACATACAGCAACATTAGTATTTGGTTACATGTCCCTTGGCCATTTTCACGGCAACTAGGCGCTTTTGGTAGCCATCCACAAGCTCCTGGCAAGCTTCAGGTCGAATGTTTGACCACTCTTCTTGACAGAATTGGTGCAGTTCAGCTAAATGTGATGGTTTTCTTGCATGAACCCGTTTCTTTAGCACTGTCCACATGTTCTCAATGGGGTTTAAGTCAGGACTTTGGGAAGGCCATTCTAAAACCTTAATTCTAGCCTGGTTTAGCCATTCCTTTACCACTTTTGATGTGTGTTTTGGGTCATTGTCTTGTTGGAACACCCAACTGCGCCCAAGACCCAACCTTCGGGCTGATGGTTTTAAGTTTTCCTGCAGAATTTGGAGGTAATCCTCCTTCTTCATTATCCCATTTACTTTCTGCAAAGAACCAGTTCCATTGGCAGCAAAACATCCCCAGAGCATAATACTACCACCACCATGCTTGACAGTAGGCATGGTGTTCCTGGGATTAAAGGCCTCACCTTTTCTCCTCCAAACATATTGCTGGGTGTTGTGGCCAAACAGCTCAATTTTTGTTTTGTCTGACCAGAGAACTTTCCTCCAGAAGGTTTTATCTTTGTCCATGTGATCAGCAGCAAACTTCAGCCGAGTCTTAAGGTGCCTTTTCTGGAGCAAGGGCTTCTTTCTTGCACGGCAGCCTCTCAGTCCATGGCGATGTAAAACACGCTTGACTGTGGAGACTGACACCTGTGTTCCATCAGCTTCCAAATCCTTGCAGACCTGCTTCTTGGTGATTCTTGGTTGACTCTTGACCATCCTGACCAATCTCCTCTCGGCAGCATGTGATAGCTTGTGTTTTCTTCCTGATCGTGGCAGTGACACAACTGTTCCATGCACTTTATATTTGCGTATAATTGTCTGCACAGTTGCTCTTGGGACCTGTAGCTGCTTTGAAATGGCTCCAAGTGACTTCCCTGACTTGTTCAAGTCAATAATTCGCTTTTTCAGATCCACACTGAGTTCCTTTGACTTTCCCATTGTAGCTTTTGTAGCTGAGTCTAATCACTGGGTCAAATGAGCCCTATTTAAATGGGCTCATGAGAAGTCAACAGCTGTAGTCAATCAGAATCACTTACAAGAAGTGAAGAGGCCATGACATGAAGCTAATTTGATTGACACAACTCGCTACATCACCAAAATTGACAAATTTTGTTGCTGTATGTATATTTTTGACCCAGCAGATTTGGTGACATTTTCAGCAGACCCATAATAAATTTATGAAAGAACCAAATTTTATGACTGTTTTTTGTGACAAACATGTATGTGTTCCGATCACTCTATCACAGAAAAATAAGAGTTGTAGAACTTATTGAAAACTCAAGACAGCCATAACATTATGTTTTTTTACAAGTGTATGTAAACTTTTGACCACAACTGTATATATTATTTTATGTAAAATATTTGAACTTTTTTTTTCCAATTTAATAATCAGAATATTCTTTTTTATTATAATTGTTAATTCCTCTTTAACATAGTGTAATTGCATTATTATATTAGGTAACATTTAACTTAGACGGTCCATTGTAGATTAGGTTTAAGGTTTAGGTTAATATTAGGATAGGGTTAGGTTTTAGGGTTGGTTTGAGGTTAAGGTTAAAGTTAGGTGTAGGGTTAGACTCAATTTAATGTTACATGAATCCAAGAGGCATCTATAATGAACCATCCAAATAAAGTAATACATTATATTATTTTTATATCTGTGGCATAAACTGATGCTAAAATGACAATAATATTGTTTATCACAACTACCTTTGGACCAGTATACTGTCTACAGTAATACAAAAAAATGTGATCAAGATAGGCCAAATAGAAGTTAATCAACATATCATAGTTTAAGAAGTTTTAGAAGAATAAATGTTTTTTTTTTTTAAATGTAAGATCAGCACTTTATTTACAGTATATGGCATCAATTTTAATTTTATTTATGTTGCTTTAGTAGTATTAAAACTAGCATAATCTGACTGTGTTCTTATCAAAAGCATACAGTATAGTGTTCACACAGTTAAAAGTTGAAAAGTTGTTGAATATATGGTATTAAAGTGCAGCTGCAGAGCATAGATCCTCAGTTACAATGCACGTAGCAGCTGCTGAGCCTGGAACACTGAGTGATACATACGCACTTATCCTACTAATGACTCCTCACACAGTCTGAGGTTTGTTATTGACCGCGATGCCACTCCTTACTGTCAATGAACGAGCGTGACTGCATGCGTGCATACTTGCATCCTCCCTAAGCAATGGACGAGTCTCCGGCGCGTACGAGCTGCGATGAATGAGTGGATCGGTGAGGCATAGCCAAGATTCAACCTGCATGATAAATCAATGGAGGCTGATTGAAGCAGAAGGCTATCGATTTCCTTCCAGTCGCCTTCTTGTGAAACACAATAAGTCAGCGGGGGTGTAGGCGATAGAGGCGAATGTAGATCCACACCTATCCTCTCCTGCTCTATTACCCCAAGTCCACTACGGAACGACATAAATTCGCATCCCTGAAAGTTTAATGGGGTAGTTTCACATCAAAGAGGACCACCAAAGCTCGAAACTTTTCCTCATTCGTCTCTCAGGTGGCTGGCTCGGGCCGGGCCTCCATATTTCCAGTCCACTTGGATTCATCAAAGCTACGTCCGAGGCCGGAGCCGGCGCGATTTGTTGTCGAGAAATGACGGCGACTTAAATTCCCAGTCAGGCTTCAGACGGGACATACGTCAAACTGATGTGGTTCTTTCATCACAGGGGGAAAAACAGAGAGAGAGAGAGAGTGAAAGAGAGAGAGAGAGATGGAGGGAGAGAGAGAGAGAGAGAGAGAGAGAGAGAGAGAGAGAGAGAGAGAGAGATGGGCAGACCCTTCTCCATGTGAAATGATTATACGGGGATGATGAGAGACCTCCCTGGGTGAAATACAGTTCACGGGCCTGTTGGCTAGAGCCGGGCGCGTGGAACAGCACAGAGATAACTTCAAATGGATGCATAGAAATGGAGTTTTCATCTCCAGCTAATCCCTCAGGTACACTGCTCTGAAACAGCGCAGAAAAGCAGTACCACCATGAACTACTTTCTGTAGGTCCCAACTTCACCTGCTGCTTTGATATATATCCTAAGATATAGGTATTTAAGAAAAATAATGAACTTTACAGGAATGTACTTGAGTGTTTTTTCATCATTTTAAAATGTCCTGCATTGTATATTAATATTAAAGTCATCCAAACTATAAAGAAACACATTATTATTATGGAATTATTTATTCAACAAAATATGTTTTATATTTTAGATTCTTCAAAGTAGGCACCTCTTGGTTGGATACAGACAGATTTACACATCTTGGCTGGATTTTCTCAGTCAGCTTTATGAGGTAGAGTCTCCTGGAATTCAGGCTTTCAGTTAACAGCTGTGCTGAAATTGTCAAGATTTAATTACTTGACTTTCTGGCCTTTTAATGTGTTTGAGAGCATCAGTTGTAAAGTTGTGAAGAGGTAAAGTTGTTGGTATACAGGGAATAACCTTATTTGAGTAATGTTCTAATCCATATTATGGCAAAAACTACTCAACTAAGTAAAGAAAAAAATAGTTTAAGAAATGAAGCTCACTCAAATCAAAATATTTCAATGCCTTTGAAAGAATCCTCAAGTGCAGTCGCAAAGATCATCAAAAAGGTTATGATGAAACTGGCTCTCATCAGGACCACACTGGGAAAGGAAGAGCAAGCGTTACCTCTGTTGCACAGGATAAGTTAATCAGAAACTGCAAGTAAACCCAGATACCCCAGATAAGAGTCACCTAAATGCTTCATAGAGTATTTTGGTTTGTTTAACACTTTTTAAATGACTACATGATTCGTTATATAGTTCCTATGTAATCTGGATGACGTTCCTTTACAATTTAGGGAAAAAAATACCAAAATGACATTGAATGAGAAGGTGTGTCTTTTGACTGGTATTGTTTATTGTCACAGTTTACAAACGATGCAAAATATCATATACTAATATATTGGAAAACCAATAGAGGTTTTGGACAAACATTTTCCCATAGTCCTAGACTTCTAATAAGTGAAATTTCCTTTAAGTGGGGAAGAAGAACAACTACATAGATGAACTAAGGCTCAAAAAAGGAACATCCATAAAAACATAAAGCTGTCCCTTGAGAAAACACTTTATGATCAATTCATATACTGCCATCCCATGACTTTTAGCATGTCAGTTTATGTAAGTAAGTGTTGACTGAATTTTAGCAGTTGAATAGTGAGGCCAAAAAGTCTCTTTACACTTGTTAGTGGCTGGCTGCAGTACATCCTTTAACACGGACAAATCCTATGTAAGTAAATAGAGCAAAAATTAAATGTTAAAAAAAAAATTTAAATGACACATTTAGGTTTTTTTTTCTCATGCCTGTTGTGTTTAGTCAATTCTGCAAACTCTCCAACATGTTCATATCCCTCCCTCAGTGTGTGTGTTTTTTTTTTTACAGTTAACATGTTTATAGCACTTTTTTTGGTCATATTTAAACGGTAAACTGATGCACCTACAAATTTAGTGTGGAGCTGATTAAGCTATCATTGCGTGATTTATTATGTTTTTTCATTTCTGATTTCAATCACTCTGTGGAGTTCCAGTATAAAGGCAGGGGAGGGTTTGCCTCCTGTCTCTACTGTGCATGATCTGGCAGTAACTTCACATGCATAAACAAGATTTCAGTCATCGTTTTGCTTCAAAATGTTGCAATGGCAGCAAATTGGGAAAACATCTATTGCTTTTACAAACAAATACAATATGGATAGGAGAATATGATCAGTAACAAGTTTGTATTCTACAGTTTTAAGTCTAAAGCTTGATTCATTTTTATTTAAAGCATTAAAACACTTTTAAAATACCTGAGCATAACCAGCAGAAGAAAGCAGTGTGTTGTCTGTTCTCAGCTTCAGAAAGAAATCTGGAAATACGTATGGATTAATTCATCAAGCAAACATGAAAAGATTCAGCCTTGGCTTTGTTAAGCACATAATATATCTTACAGTCAGATACATTTGTGCACACAGCAATTATTTCCTTTATTCTCCAAGAGAATGAACATAAAAATCAAACACAACGCTTTCGACCTATATTAGATATAAGAAAATGCGCTCTTTGATTTATGCTAATTCATGCTAATGACGTTACTCCCTTTAGTACATTAAAAAAAAAAGCAATAAAAAGAAAAACAAATTCCACAGGGCTGATTAGATAGAGCATGCAAATACTGAGCTGGATGTAATTAAATGATAATGGCCTTGGTCTCCAAAGGCCTAAATTGCCATTGCCACCTTCTTAGCAGTGATGGATCTTTATCTGGATCTCTCAAAGAGAACAAAAGGCTCTGAATAATGAATTATTATTATTATTGTTGATATCGTGAAGTTGCACACTGTTAATGTAAAGCCCGGCGGAGGATGTATTGAGACACATGCTGTAATGTTACAACACGTGCTCTGTTGATAAGATAAACCCTTGTATCTGGTATTCCCAGTTGCTAAGTGTAATGAGCTGTTCAAAGTGTGCTCAACATTCGTAATGTGTTGATTTACATTAGCATGACAATGAAGTCTGAGTTCTGGTCTAAGCTGATTGATATCACTTTATATGTCACATTTGTGTCTCCGGGATTTTTTTTATGTTAAAGAGGCTCGTTCTGAACTAAAAGGAAGAATAGCATTTGTTATGTTATTAGTCATGCTGTAATATTCTGTAGTGCTGCAGTGTATCCTCTTCATCAGCTTCATCAGTCTGGAACAATTAACAATTCTTCTATATGTACTTAATGTTTCATTCGTCAGTGTTCTCACTACAATACTTAACAAATAAAAACACACAAATACATCACACAAACTAACCAATCCAAACTCCTGACGATCTTCGATAGTGAGGTATAGGATAGGAAATACAAAAAATTAAAATTAGCATTAGCGTATGTAATGCACCTTAGTCATAAAAAAAACATAAGCATTTATAATGCCAACCATTAATTGCTAAACTACAGTGTATCACATAAGTATGTACACTGCTCACATGGCTACAGTTATTTACGTATATCTTTTCATGGGACAACACTGACAAAATGAAACATTGACACAATAAAAAGCAGTCTGTGTGCATCTTATATAGCAGTGTAAATTTATTCTTCCCTCAAAATAACTCAATATAGAGCCATTAATGTTTAAACCGCTGGGAAACTATTGTAAGTACACTCCTAAGAGACTACACCCCTAAATGTCCAAATTGAGCACGGCTTGTCATTTTCCCTCCAAAATGTCATGTGACTCGTTAGTGTTACTAGGTCTCAGGTGTGCATAGGGAGCAGGTGTGTTTAGTTTTGTAGTACAGCTCTCACACTCTCTCATACTGGTCACTGAAAGTTCCAACATGGCACCTCGAGGCAAATAACTCTTTGAGGATCTTAAAAGACAAATTGTTGCGCTACATGAAGATGGCCAAGGCTACAAGAAGCCTGCCAACACCCTGAAACTGAGCTGCAGCACAGTGGGCAATATCATCCAGCGTTTTAAAAGAGCAGGGTCCACTCAGAACAGACCTCGCTGTTGGTCGTCCAAAAAAGCTGAGTGCATGTGCTCATCGTCACGTCCATGTGCTGTCTTTGGAAGATAGGCCAAGCATGTCTCCAGACCTAAACTCAATAGAACATCTTTGGGACATCCTGAAGCGGAAGGTGGAGGAGCGCAAAGTCTTAAATATCGGCCATCTCCGTGAAGTCGTCATGGAGGAGTGGAAAAGCATTCCAGTGGCAAACCGTGAAGCTCTGATAAACTCCATGCCCAGGAGAATTAAGGCAGTTCTGGAAAATAATGGTGGCCAAACAAAATATTGACACTTCAGGAACTTTCACTTAGGGGTTTACTCACTTTTGTTGTTGGTGATTTAGACATTAATGGATGTATATAGAGTTATTTTGAGGGAAGAATAAATTTACACTGTTATATAAGATGCATACAGACTACATTTCATTGTGTCAAAGTGTCATTTGGTCAGTGCTGTCCCATGAAAAGATTTACTTAAATATCTGCAGAAGTGTGAGGGGTGTACTCACTTATGTGATACACTGTAAAGACACAGTTTAACAGATCATCACCTGCATGAGGAAAACGTGATTGGGTGAATGATAAAACTAGATTAACTGGCAGCAAAAAAAAACAGGTTTGAAGGTATTCTGGTCAAGCAGCACAACACCAGCACCAGACCTGCATACTTATGCTATGCAGATTTCTACGGTTGTGAGAGAGAGAGAGAGAGAGAGAGAGAGAGAGAGAGAGAGAGAGAGAGAGAGAGAGAGAGCTATTAAAAACCTCTACTGATGTGAATATTATTCACCTGAGATAAGATCACCCTGACCAAAAATAATTAATCCACCTGTGAGACATTGTTTTGAATAAGAGAAGAAAAGCCAAGGGCTGTTTCTCAGAAGCTGAATTTGAGCTGAATTTGAAAACAAGGCCGTATTGCTAAAGTCTTTGACTCTGATTTCAAACACGACTTAAAGCAGCACTATTGAGAATTGGTATTATTTGCACCTGGGCTCCCTCTACACTCCTAATTAAATTACACTTTCAGTCCACACTAGAGGACATGCAACAGTCACAGAAAGTAAAAGAAGCATGTGTATTACTGAAATATATACAAATATAAAAAAATATTGTGAGGATTGTCTTGGCTGCTTCACTAGAGTCACCTAGTGCTATAAACTGGAGTAGCAACAACAGAGGAGGGGCAGTGGTGGCTCAGCGTTACAGCACCAGTCCTTCAGTGTCAGGGTTGTGGGTTTGGTTCGGTGGGCCGTCACTGTTGGGTCCTTAAGCAGTAATGATAACTGCCCACTGCTCTGGATATACTGTATGTTCTCACAAAATCACTGTGTGTGTCTTCTGAGTGTACTCATGGTTGCATTTTACAGTTTGGAATGTCTGTCAGTGCCGGACCCAGTGCCCAACCTGACCTGGTGCCCAACCCTAACTGGGGAAGAGATTTCTCACCGCTTTCCTTGGGTCTTGTCAGATCAGGCTTAAGATTGATCATCTGTAACATAACCTAAGTTTTTTACTTTTAAGGGCAGAAACTAGGAAGTACAGGCACCTACAGCGTGGAAATGTCAGTTTTAACATAATACTTACTAAAAAAATGTTGGGTTTAAATCCGACTCTGGTTTATAATGGGGAAGGGTGGTTTGGGATGGAATTTTTAGGCACCAACAATGTGGAATTGTAGTTTAAAAGGTCAGTTTTAACACTCTACTTACAAAAAAAAAAACGTTGGGTTTAAACTGGACTCGAGCTTATTAATGGGGCGAGTGGTTTGGCTTGAATTGTTGGGCCCATCTAAGCTCTAGTGTGTAGGTATGGTGTTTATGATTGCCTTGTCTTGTCAGAGATGCTATTCACCCTGTTATAAATTACAAGTGTAGCAGCAAAATGATTTTAAAGGTGTTATTTTAAGATTTTAAGGTTACTAGGCTCAAGTGACTTAAAGATCAGAATTTGTCTTAATGTGACACTGATCTGTTTTTGTTTTTATTTCAGGGCTGTGTAGACATAGCAATTCCAATCTTTTCAAATTAGATTTGAGGCACTTGTGCCATACATGATCCTAGATCGGATAGGTATCTGATGTGTGGGCATGCAACTTGAGAGTTGCAACTGTTTTAAAAGTTTGAATTTCATGCAGAATGCCTGAATACATGAGCTTAGTACTGTTGTCATCAGCCAGTACTAGTACAAATTCTGACTCACTGCCAGAATCTGACTACGTTTCACAGCAGTGCAATACAACAACGCTGACAACCTCCATTTCAGGGACAGATTAATTTACTTACTAGTGCATCTTTAAAAAAAAAATAGAATATCATTGAAAAGTTTAAAACGTAAAAATAAATGTCTCAGAAAATGTTTATATTATATAAAACATATTGGTACATTCGGCAGTGTGGGCAGTGTGCCAAGTCTTGCTGGAAAATGAAATCTGCATCTCCATAAAAGGTGTCAGCAGAGATTTTTCTGGGAAAACACTGCACTGATTTTGAATGTGATAAAACACAGTGGATCAACACCAGCAGATGACAAGACTCTCCAAACCATCACTGACCATCAGTAAATTGTACATTTCATTTGAAAATCATGCGAGCAGAATCTGGAGGAAGAGTGGAGAGACACACACTCCAAACTGCTTGAGGTCTAGGTGTGAAGTTTCCACAATCAGTGATGGTTTGGAGAGACATGTCATCTGCTGGTGTTGATCCACTGTGTTTTATTAAGTTCAAAGTGTTTTCCCAGAAATCTAACAGCATTTCATGCTCCCTTCTGCCAACAGATGTGGATTTCATTTTCCAGCAGAACTTGGCACTCTACTGAAACTGCCAGAGGTAGCAATTTGTCTTATATACTATTCTAATATTATGAGAATTTTTGGGTTTTCATTGGTTGTAAGCCATAATAATCAACAATAAAATAAATAAATGCTTAAAATAGATCACTCTGTGTCTAATACATCTATATAATATATGAGTTTTACATTTTGATCTGAATTACTAGAATAAAATAACACGTTTCAATGGTATTCTAACTTTTTGAGATGGACTAGTATAATAAAGGGAACAGTTAGAATAGCCAAATCTGGTAGTATTAACAGCAGGATAGATAACAATTATAGTAAATTTTAAGTCTTTGGTGAAGTCCCTATTGTTGACCCAGGTCTGCAACATCAGGACCCTCACAGATCTTGCCGTTCATACTGTAGCAGGGCAGCCAGCAGGACCCAACTAAAGGTGTTAAGTAGAAAGGAGGGGAACAAATCAGCATCTAAAAAGCAGAGAAGATGTGTAGGTAGAGGTCCTGTAAAGACAGGTGGATGCCGGTGATTGGTAGAGAGTGACGTGCATTAGAGTCTCCTGGTAGAACTTTTTCTGAAACCTTTATTTTACAAATGTGTGTTATTTTATTATTCTGCAAAGCTAACACATTGTTTTTTGAATGTGTAATTGCATGCTGTTTTTAGTTTTCATCATTTTAAAAGTTCTAAATGCAATTCTGGAGTAAATGAACCAATTATTCCTTGCTTCACACAGTGGTGGCACAATTATCATTTTCCGATTGTTGAAATACCTGAAGAGAATAAGTGCAGCGTATTCTATCCCACTCTGAAGATGTCAGCATGCCAGGTAAAGTACTTTTTTTTCGCCCCTATGACTAACTATTATGAGACGAGCAAGTAATTGTTTCTCAGAGGCGTGGAACAGGACAGAACCTGAATGTTTATTGAACTGATTTTGGAGTCGGAATGGGCAAACTTCATTTTAAAGGCATTGAATTGACAATCCCCAGGCAAAGAACTTCAGTGTAATCAGAATCTGCCGTGGCTGACCCATTTTCCTCAACGACTCGAATTACTTTATAGATTCCCTTGTTTTCTGATGTGGCAGAATTATCTGTCTCTGTGAAGAACACATTATTTTGTATTCTTTATACGTTTTTGTTTTTAAAAAAACAAACAAAACATTGAGGCCTGGGAAGGACTTGCTTATCACAGCACCTGAAAGGAGGTAAATGTCTTTCTCTTTCATGAGATTCTTCGCTAAGCCTGAAAACAAATTTTCGATTGGGCATATCATTCATTATACACACCATTATCCCAAGTCAAACCACTTCCCACATTGCTCTCAAATGGATTACTTCAGGCTCTTAGCACTCAGTACTGCAGGCTTACCTTAAATCCTGCAGTTGTAAAGTTGTAAAGTAAGCAGCAGTACAGCAGTTTTGGTCAATAGCCTCTTTTCCACTCTAGGGCTGGATGATTTCTGTCATTCCAATAGTATTGCTCAGCACAGTGTTCTTCTTATTGTTAGATAACCATGTTCAGAGCTACATAACTATTTGCTTTTAATGATGCAGAAATTTAATGATTGATTAGACACTACATGCACAGCAAACCTTCGTCTGACCCCATCCTTAATTGTTATATTTAAGCTTAAATTATTAAATAAATTGGGTCATAAATGTCAAACCACCAGTCCAACACCAACCTTTAGTTTCTAATCACCCTTAGAAAGATTGTGACTGTTTTAAGACTGAGTTTATTCCTTCTCTTTTTATTTATTTATTATTTTGATTCTTATGATCTTAGTTCATTATTATAAATTTGTACCATTTCTTGTCACTCTTATCATTCACGGGTAATGATAATGCTGCTCCAGCAGTGCTAGCTGGAGTTAGCAGCAGTCTACAGGCTGAATTTACTCGCCTCTAAACGGCGAACGAGCTAGTGCTTAGTGCAGTTAGCGAGTAATGCTAATGCTGCTCCAGCAGTGCTAGCTGAGGTTACTAGCAGGCTACAGGCCGATAATACTCATCTCTGAATGGCAAAAAAGCTAGCACTTAGCCTGGTTAGCGACTAATGCTAATACCAATCCAGTTTTGAGTCTTAGTGATGAAGAATTGAACTAAAACTCCTGTATAATGCTGTATTGTACTGACTGGTAAATTTCATACATAAGATGCACCAGATTATAAGGTGCACTGTCGATTTATGGGAGAATTAAAGGATTTTAAGTTTGCATAATAGTGCGATTAATATGTGCATATATGTCTAATTTTTTTTGCAGTGCTTCTGCTGCTCGAGTATGTCTTCTATAATAAAGGCCTCAGAATCTCACATGCATCTTGTCTTGTGTTTTAGTACAGACCTTATACAAATACAGTGTTACAATGTGGTCGGACCTGTCAAATATAATATAATAACACTTGTTTAATAAAAACTCAGTTTGAACTCAACTGAACACATTTCTAATTCAGGTCAAAAAGCTTTTTCAGTTTTGATGTTGTGAATTACTATATTTTCCGGGTCATTTTGATCATCTTAATAATACACGTACGTGTACATTTGCGCTGCCAATGACTGTGAGTTCTAAGAGTTAATTAAGGTGCTTATTAGGCTTCACTGCTTCAGCTAATGCTGCTTCCTGGAACACAGGAACGTGGCAGGGTCAAGTGGAAGATGAACAGATGGCCTAGAGTACATCACTCACACCTCAATCAGCCCAAAAGGCCAGAGTTTACCAAACAAAACTAATTTCCCTGATTGTGTTTGTCCCGTTGGTGCTTTCTGCCATATGGAGAGAGTGGAGCGGAGACTATTAGTAGTACAGGGCTCTTCCACAGGCCAAATTCTCTGGGGCCAGGGCAAGCACTTGACTCCTAATCCAGAAGGACAGCTTTTAATTTTGGTTTGTTTGCAGAGTGTTAAAAATAGGTATACAGTATTTATTTAGCAGATATGTTAGTTTTATGAGTTTTGAGAGAGGTCGTTACACAATATGGGTTGTTTATTTGGATCCTTTGAAAAAAATGTTAGATTTACAGAAATAGCTAGCTGGTGTTACTATAATGTCCAGCCAATGTTTCTATATACAGTTCTGGTTGAGTTGGGATGCAAATGCAGGTCGGTTTTATTTTATCAGCCATATTATTAATCAAACAGAGAAACAAAACCGTACACTACAACAAAAGACTAGAAATAAAATATAGCACAAAGAACTAAAGCATAAATATACTTACACAAACTAAACGCCATTAACTGACACCAAAAAACACAAGACCAGACAAAAAACACTGAAACCAAGGTGCTACATATACAGCTCTGGAAAAAATTAAGAGACCACTTCAGTTTCTGAATCAGTTTCTCTGATTTTGCTATTTATAGGTATATGTTTACAGTAAATGAACATTGTTGTTTTATTCTATAAACTACAGACAACATTTCTCCCAAATTCCAAATAAAAATATTTTCATTTAGATAATTTATTTGCAGAAAATGAGAAATGGCTAAAATAACAAGAAAGATGCAGAGCTTTCAGACCTCAAATAATGCAAAAAAAAAAAAAAAGTTCAGAAATCAATATTTGGTGGAATAACCCTGGTTTCAAATCACAGTTTTCAGGCATCTTGCATCCTCCACCAGTCTTGCACACTGCTTTTGGATAACTTTATGCACTATCCATGCGCATGTGATCACACTGTTGACCTCCACTTGTAGTTTTCCTAAAACAGAACAAACGTATGTGAAATATCCCCAGCATATCCTTTGAATGTCGTTTTAAAAAAACTGCAGATGATTAATATTCTTTATTCGTTATTAGCCAATTATAGATTACATCTTTAAACCGGTTCCCATTTTTCACAAGTGGCTTCAAGAGGTTTGGGGGGAATTATTCTTTTACCTTTGATCTTTCACTGTTTCCTTCTTCATTCTTACACACTTGTTCTCTTTCTTCGTTTAATCCAGGTCTCGGGCTACAAGCCATCACACAGCTAACCCAGGGCAGGTGGCAAAAGGTTGGCTGCAATTAGGCCTTAATGAGTGTGTCCTGTTGACCAGACAGTCTCAGGTTGCTAACGGGCTAACACTCTGCCGCTCGCCTGATACCTGATGGCAGCAGAAGACGCGCAGAATGATCTACCCAACCCCCCGCCAGCCAGGCTTCACCCGACTTCTCCACCACCTGTCCGACACCACGGGGGGGGGGGGGGGGGGGGTCGGGTGACATCCTGCATGTAGGAAGCAGTTTTTTTTTAGAAACATGCATAGAAGAGATATTACTTTATAGAAAACTTGGGTAAAGCCTAAGCCAGGGGTGTCCAAACTACAGCCCGCAAACTTTGCTCATGACGCTCTTCCATTCCTTCCGGTTCATTGCTACTGCTTTTGCTTGGGCCATCAGTGTAAGTATATTCTCAAGCGCCTTTGCAGTTGCAAGGCTTAAAAAAATGAAGTGTTTGCGGGGGTGTAAGACAGCAATGAGCATCACAAGCTTTGAAATCCCTCCTCTATGACTATTTCTTCATTAAAACATGCAGTGTCACTGTTCCTTTTTTTTGTGATAATTAGTATGGAATTAAAATAAGATTAGAAAATCCTTTACTATTCCCACAGTGGGGAAAATTCGCAATGTTACAGGAGCTCTATAAAAAAGAGAATATATTTTTAAAAAAATGACAAATAATAATCTGAAAACACTGTAGGATTAGAGGAAATAAGGTTCCCTTATATGAAAGAATGAATAAAGTTACACTTATATAGCACCTTCCTAGGAACCCAAGGATGATTTACAATTTACACATATTACACACAACCATTTATACTCAGCACTCATCCACACACTGGTGAGAAGCGGCAGCCAATAGCGCACAGCATACCCAGGACAGAGTGCCAATCCATACTCTCATTTATACACGCACAAACTTACATACCACACACTTACACATACACACCAGATCATTTTAGAGTATTCAATTTCAGTTTTCTGGGCAATTTAGAATATCCAGTTGACCTGATTCACATGTTTTTGGAATGGAAACCGGAGGAAACCTAACAGACACAGGGAGAACATGGAAACTCCACCCAGAAGGGACTTGAACCCAGGACCCCAGTGCTATAACCACTGAGCCAACGTGCCACCCACTGTGGGCATGTAAAGATGTGTTGTGGTAAGCAGTGAATGCTGACCAGTGATTAAACTAGCAAATAAATAATAAATACCTAATGATACTGAGAAACAGATTTTGCTACACATGGTGAGTTGAGATATGAAACACAGTATGTCAGGATCAAGTACTGCTCCTCTGATACAGCACCTACCTACCTACCTACCAGTATATGAGTTTTACTCCATATAGCAAATGCCAGTCTTTTGCGATTGCGAGATAACTAAAACTTCTATGAGAAAAAGTTCACTGGCATCCAAAATAAAAGAAGCAATGACTTGGCGTAAGTGTTGGATCAATCCTCATTTTTCAGCTGTTTGTGCCCGGCGCAGTCTGGGTTTGTAAGGACCATTGTACTCATAGATCTGTTCCAGAGCACAGAAAAGAAGATTCCTCTAATGATAGGCATTATCATTACAGCGGAAAATGATGCAGTAGGAGGACAGATTGTAATGTCGTATGCGATGTAATATTTATAGACATTAACATACAGCACGTTTATAGACAGTCTACTGCAGAAGCATGATGGCATCTCCACCTCCAGCCCTAGGTTGATATTGCAGTTGCCGCAGTGTTGGCCCAGGCCTGCAGACAGTGTGAATCATTCTCACGTTTGTCATCTGAAGTGGCATTTCACACGCATCATCTCATCCAGTCACGTAAGCATTCAGAGGCAGCCTGCACACGTCCTGCTCCCGTGAACACTGATTTCATTAGTCAGAAGAAATAAGAGTCAGACCAGACCCAGAAATATACAACGTTTCCAACACGCTTTTCTCGTGGGCGCAAAAAAAAGAAAAAAATAGGCGGCTAGAGTTCTTGGCACTACCCTGATTTGGACGAATCCCTTTTTCTACCCAGGGGGCTTTTCTGACACATTATTTTATTATGCAGAGCAGCTAATCAGACGGTGATTTGAACGTTAAAATTATTGCACTAATTCCGCCACCCACTGTGCAATATAAATACAAGCATCATATAAGAATTTTGTGAGTTAGAGCCAGTTTTAATTCTCAAGGATTCTCAAGGACAATGTAACACATCCTCTCCAGAGTGCTCCATCAACACCACATTGCCCAAAACAACACTTTCTATAAATTGATGTGTTGATGACAGAATCACTCTCATTGTGGAAATGAGGGCACAAAACAGAAACTCTGATTGGGCCCAATACAGACCCCTGGATCACCCCCAAGCTGCTGACATCGCTGTAGTCACAAGAGCCGTTGTCGCTCACTTAATTGGGCTAGAGATTGCCCCACAAGCAAGTGCAAACAATTAACCTCTCCTTTGTTCTCTGCTATAGTGTGTATTATAAAGCACTTTACAACTGGCAAATCCAATGCCTGAGAGTATATGAAAGATTTCCCACACGACGGCTTGTTCAATAATAATGCCCCAGCCTTGTTTTGTGTCCAGCTCGGTTTTATTTCAGTGAGCAAATGAGGCTGGTCAGTGGCTACCTTATGAATTATGCAATTAAATGAAGCACATTGGCTTTGCTTAGGCCCCGCTTGAATTTATTACTCCATATTGCAATTTCCAATCCCCTGCACGCTTTAATGAAGTGCTGAAAACTTAATTAAAAGCAAAGATTTATTCGCACAGATTTCATGGCTATGAAAAATATTTGTAGACGACTATTCAAATGAGATAGGATTCAAAGAGTCCTTGATCACGACACATTGGATTTGCAATGAAATAATGAGTGTTAGATGTATATTTGTGAACTATACAGGTCCTCAGGTCTGTACTTCAGAGTATTGTAAATAATTGTGATTTTGAATTAATCTAAAACTTAAATCTTAAGTACTTACGAATTAATGCAATGTGTAGTGCTGTTGCATTAACAATGCTATGTTTTAGGTATTTTCACATCAAAGAAACAGATTCGAGGTTAAATTAGAGGTTAATTCGTCTTTTCTTTAAAACCCAGCATTCTGCTGGTTGAATTCAGCCCTTTACAACCAAGACTTTGTTCAAAAGAAGTTAACTCCATTCCAGTTAAACATTCATATAATTGTACTAATTGTACCACACTATTTCAGAATACTAAAAAAAACAGACTTTAAAGTTGACCACAACTGGTTAGACAATGCTTTACTGGTGTTGCATGACAAATCCAGCCAAACCTTGTCCACATTTATCATTGTTGGCATTGCCCCAGGGTTTGCATTGTAAGTAATATCAGTTTATAACAATGCATTATACAGTATTTTGCACTACTGCTTTTACTCTTGTTAATATGCAGTATAGTGTTAAAATATTAGTGTCTGTAACACCAATACGCAACATGCTGTATATTTAAATAGTAAATGTCTAACTGTGTATCTGAGTATTATACAGCTCTGGAAAAAATTAAGAGACCACTTTAGTTTTTGAATCAGTTTCTCAGATTTTGCTATTTATAGGTATATGTTTGAGTAAAATGAACATTGTTTTTTTGTTCTATAAGCTAAGGACAACATTTCTTCCCAATTCCAAACAAAATATTGTCATTTTGATAACTTATTTGCAGAAAATGTGAAAAAGATTCAGAGCTTTAGACCTCAAATGATGCAAAGAAAACAAGTTCATATTCATAAAGTTTTAAGAGTTCATAAATCAGTATTTAGTGAAATAACCCTGGTTTTTAATCACAGTTCATGCATATAGGCATGTTCTCCTCCACCAGTCTTACACACTGCTTTTGGATAACTTTATGCCACTCCTGGTGCAAAAATTCAAGCAGTTCAGTTTGGTTTGATGGCTTGTGATCATCCATCTTCCTCTTGGTTATATTCTAGATGTTTTCAATTTGGTAAAATCAAAGAAACTCATTTTTAAGTTTTCTCTTATGTTCTCTTTTTTCCAGAGCTGTATATATACACAAGACTGCATAAAACTGGACAGAAAACAAACAATTTATACACACTCTTAATCTAATCTAGTTCGTATTAATCTATGATACATACATTTTTTAACAATGAAAGACCACTGAATTTAAGGTGTGTCTAAAAGTTTGACTAGTACTGTATATTGATATTTATGATTTACGCTATATTTCCCAGCCCTAGTTGCAGCCTGCAGCATAGAATAATTAAATATGTGCTGTGTGAGTCTTCAGGAGTAAAATCCATGAACTCTATTCTACAGGTACCTGGATTCTCACAGTTAGACATGCTGGATCTTTAGCCTAATGTACAGCGATGTGATGTCAGGTAGACTATGCACCATTAAGCAGTATATCAGGCCTGTAAAGGGCAGATTTCTTGCATAAAGCTGCAAACTCTGCAGTCAGATAGGTATCAAGGTGGGCAAGGTGGTCCCTCAACCTATGCACCATTGGCAGCTGATGCACTCATGCAAGGATGATCCCTGTCGTTTCCTTAATTACCACTCGCCATTTCCTCCACTTACCTTAATCCCCTTCCCCTTTGTGAAACCAAAACGAGCACACCGTGACTGTAATGAGATGAAGGCCTCCAAAAAAAAGAGAGAAAAAAAAGAAAAGAAAAGTGTAGAATAGAAGGAGCGTGCTACAATGGCTGATATCTGAAAGGCCCATTTGCCACTTAATGAACCCAGGAGGCCTCGCAGACAGTGCAGCAGATGAGCAGAGGGCTGCCTCATACTCCTGTCCTTCACTTCAGATTTGGCCACCGGTGCTGAAATGAGAGAATAGGTAAGCTCGGGTCATTAGCCGAACGAAGGAGGCAGCCTGCTGATCTGCAGAGCTGCTGGAGAGACTCCTGGATATTTAATTTACTGGGAATGAAGGGTTATTAACATTTAAGAGGATGATCATAATCTGGACTTGTAACAAGCAACAAAGCATCGACTCAGGAAGCACACACTGATGCTTTGGACCTTGTTTCTGAAATCCTTCATTCTTTAATGAAGTATGTTTTTTGTCTAATATTCCTTTTTTATTCTCTCCTGCTGGATTAAAAGACTGAGACAAGATTAAACTTTGTTGTACTTTAAGTATATTGAAATTACAAGAACAGATCAAACACTGATCTTAATCAAATATTGTATACTCATGTACACTGAAGCAAACACACAAAGAAAACATACAACAAAAAGTGTCTGTAAATGTTCTGGCCATAATGATTGCCGATCTATGTCTCCATCACTGTCCTCACATCACTCATCACCATCTCCAGACCTTTCCCCAGTCTCCCAACATCATCCACACATCCTTACCACCATCTTCACACCCTTTCCCAGTTACCCATCGCCATCCACACATCACCCATCACCATCTCCAGACCTTTCCCCAATCTCCCAACACCATCCACACATCCTTCTCACCATCTTCACACCCTTTCCCAGTTACCCATCGCCATCCACACATCACCCATCACCATCTCCAGACCTTTCCCCAATCTCCCAACACCATCCACACATCCTTCTCACCATCTTCACACCCTTTCCCAGTTACCCATCGCCATCCACACATCACCCATCACCATCTCCAGACCTTTCCCCAATCTCCCAACACCATCCACACATCCTTATCACCATCTTCACACCCTTTCCCAGTTACCCATCGCCATCCACACATCACCATCTCCAGACCTTTCCCCAATCTCCCAACACCATCCACACATCCTTATCACCATCTTCACACCCTTTCCCAGTTACCCATCGCCATCCACACATCACCCATCACCATCTCCAGACCTTTCCCCAATCTCCCAACACCATCCACACATCCTTCTCACCATCTTCACACCCTTTCCCAGTTACCCATCGCCATCCACACATCACCCATCACCATCTCCAGACCTTTTCTCCAGCTTTACCCCTTCACCACTCTTTAGAGGTAGATATTCCCAACATATTGTACAATTAAATACTGTTTTGTTTCAATTGCTTGTCGATGTACGAATGTTTCCAAACATCTGTCTATAGTAAAGGACACACATTAGAACTAAATTAAACCTACTACACCATAACGACCATGCTCACAAATGTAGCTACAGTATGTGGGCATTCTGCCAACAGGTGATTTCCTATATGTACAGTATAATGTCGAATAGGATATGATTTTTTTTACTGCTTTACATTTATATGAATGATCTGATATTGTGAAGTTTACCATAGAGATAAATCCAGACCTGGTGTTACATTGTAGGAAATAGCATATAGTAGCTGATGTTAAAACATGGTTTGTACAATACCATTCACTTTACTATTAATAGACATTTTATTGCTGTTCCCAGGGAAATACCTCATGGTTTTGCAGCTTAAAATGATCTAAACTAATTGCATTCCAAATATCCCAGTGCTGTCCACATAATTACCCACAGTACCTATGTGGTCAGAAACTGACCACTGGTAAGATGCTAGAATTAGGCAATAATACATTAGAGGATCGTGCTATAATGTGTAATACTGGCACTGCACTGGATCAGCACAGCAGTGCCAGTATTACACGTTATAGCACTCCCTCACATGTATTATTTAGATTATAACACAGTTTCATTATCACTGTTTATTGAAAGATTGTGAGTTAAAGAAAAAGAGATGATGTGTTTGGCTATAAAAACTCTGTGAAGTAAAATAGTTCCATTGCTGTTCTGTTTGTAGCTGCGCTGTTTGGCTTGTAGCGCTGCATTGTTGCTTGGTTACCTGTATATGGTGGAGTAATACATGGAGAGTTTTGGTTACAGTGCATGACCAGCTGATAATGGCATTCATAGTATAATAATACAACGTCTATACCAGCATGTTTAAAGGCAGGGTTTCTAACACAGTGGCTACTGAGTGTATTAGGCTATCACTGATACCTTTGGAACCCTGATAACGGCAAATCATTTACAATATACTGGATATTAGGCATGCTCACATATTTTGGGAACGCTCAGGTGAGAAACAGTGAGTGAGTGACACAGAAAATAGAGTAAAATAGAATTTAATCATTTAAAGTCACATGTGTTAACAGATTTGAAGATATACTAAAAAATAAAAAAAATACCAAGGATAAAAACCATGTTTTTTTTAATTTAATGACAGCAACATATTATTTAAGCAGAAGAAAAAAAAATGTAAATATATGTTTTTAATAAGATCGTTTTTTGTAGGTTGGTATGTAGAGTATGTTGATATTAAACTCAATATATAATGTTTTTAATAATGTGTAACATTTTCAGTGAAATATTCACAGTCAGTGTCTTGGCCGGCGATGAAAAAAGTGTCTTCTTAGCAGAACAGAGGCTATGCTCCTAAGAGGCCCTTGAAGAATCGCGAGTACTCCTCAACTTGCCACTCTGTTTGTATATAATTAGAACCCCACTCTGTTGAGCTCTGCAAGCTATTAATGCATATTCCACAAAAAACAGATCCTCAGGTGGTACTTCATATGGTCGGCTGTGTAAACACAGCTGAGCTGTCCTTCTCTTATAAAGAGAAAAAAAGAGAAATGAGCCTCTTTTTACATGCCATTTGGCAGATGCTATTATCCAGAGCCATTTAGAGTGTAATCATTTTATAGAGTAGCAATGAAGTTAATCAAGCATTAAAGGGAACACAGCATTAAATATTAAAGTGCCTGTATGATTGCATAGCATTGACTGCTATATTAAATATATACAGCTTTAAACCATAGACTGTATGTAAGTACTTATATACAGTCTATGCTTTAAACATACTCGTTTTTGATTAAATAAACCTAATAAAAATTTGATTAAAAAAAACACACAGATGATCACCTAGGTAGCAGAGACTGTAATAGAAACTACCATTGTAGAATTAATTAGTCACACTATTTGCTCAAATTAATTGCAGTTATTTTTACCTACGTAACACTAATAATAATAATAATAATAATAATAATAATAATAATAATGCATATTTTCATGTAAAGTAAAACAATTATTGTAAGATCATAAATATTTAATACTATTTATATGCAAAAATAGTATATATTTGCTTAATTTTATTTTTTTCACTTTTATCGCATAATGTTCAAATACCAGATTAACCAAAAACATCAATGCAAATTCAGATGCAATGCAGATCAATGCAAAAACTTCAAAGTATATATATTTAATGGAACCAAAGAAATAAACACAAAAAAGTTACAGATGAACACAGGCGGGAGCACTGAAGACAGGGGTGGAGACAAGGAGAACACAGATTCACGTGCAAAAAAGCAAATGGCTAGGAAAACAGACAGGCAGGGGAAAAGATAGAAACACAGAGATAGATCAGGAAAGACACAGAGCAGGACGAGAACTAGACATTCTAGACATACTTTTTACATATTTTTATATAAATAAATAAAACGTACTCTACCTTCTGAATCTATGAGCAGTAGGGAACCCTGTGTTTACATCTTAATGCTTAAAAACACACAAAAAAACAAGTGCTAAATCATTGCTTCTAACCAAACTCTGTAATAGGAGTTGGTTACTGCAGCATATTGGGGCCAAAATTGGTACAAAAAATTGATTTGGATTTAAAAATAATATGCATTAGAATTTTCAGATTAATCCAGTGCAATAACATGCTAATATTGACAGCAGTAAGCAAAATACAATACAATAAAAACATGGATAAAACTGATGCATCATCAGATTAATTCAGCCACATAAAACAGGAGACTAAATCTAACAGTTTTTTATTATAATTTTGTTTCTAATTTTTCCCATTTTCTCCCCAATTTAGCACAGCCAATTACCCAACCCACTCAATAGGACTCCCCCTATCACTAGTAATGCCCCAACACACCAGGAGGGTTAAGACTAACACATGCTTCCTCCAATACATGTGAAACCAACCACCGCTTCTTTTCGAGCTGCTGCTGATGCAGCATTGCCGAGCAGCCAGCGTGTTTGGAGGAAAGTGCAGCGACTCGGTTTCGATACATCAGCTCACAGGCGCCCTGTGCTGCAGACATCACCCTAGGAGTGAGGGGAGAGAGCACCATCTACCCACCCGGAGGGAGCAGGTCCAATTTTTCTCCCTCTGAGCGCTGGCAGCTTGATGGCAAAGCTGCATGAGCCGGGGTCTAACACTGGTTTTAAATAGCATTTAATGATTTCTAGGATAAATATTAAAAATAAGAGACGATCTTAGCTTGAATATTCTTTCCTTGGAAAGATTGCACTGATTAAAAAGGCTGGACTGATCCCAGCAATGTTCTAAAGGAGGCTCATGTTTTAGCATTACTCCTAATGCTGAATCTAAATCTTGCAGCACAGTCATCATGCCAGAGAATATAACCACTAACTGCCATGTCAGAATCTGTGCTACACATGCATACCTGTCAAGTTTTAGATTTAAAAATAAGGGATATTTTCCTCTGTCCGCTTAAAGCCGTCCCACCAGCCCAACGAAGGTTCAGTATCTCTTACATTTTAAGACAGGTTTACAAAAAATCTAAAATAACCACATGAGAACCACTTACACACTACAATTAGATTATCAGAATCTGAAATGTTGTGGACATTCCTACATATGTCATTCTTTTAATACTGCCTAATTACCCTTTTCTAGATATTTAAAAGATTTCATGTCTTTTTTGGGATAAATGCACTCTTTTATATAATATATATTTTTATTTATTTAATGGATTTAAAATTTAGCAAAGGGTGCACAAATTCTGCAAAATGACTGTAGGTGACCTAAAAATAGTATCATGAGCTTTTACTAAAAGGACATGGACCACATATATTCCATCAGTAAAAATTAGTCCTAAGGGGCCTACACAATGAATAATTTTTAATTAATACTTCTTTCTTTTGATCACTCCACTCCTGATCAGTTCAGTTAATTTCGGTCCTCTCCACATTTCTTGTTAAACTGAGTCACAAGCTGTATTTTTTTTTATTTTTAAAGGTTAAATCTGTGTGTTTTATTTCGGAGACGAGTATTTTTAAGCAGCTATCAGAAAAATCTCATCACAGTTTACATGATTAGCCTACCGTTACCTTTCTTTTAGAAAAATCGCTGTATATCCAGATCTGTTTTAACATCAGCTGCTTCAACTAGCTGCCTGAACTCACAGCGACTAGGGGCTTCACCACTGACTCTCCTTTGCAAGCTGATTGGCTGTTTTTCCTGAAAGGCGGGACTTTCTCCTTGAACCGGCTCCACGATTGGTTAAGAGACACAGCGCGGTCAGTGCCCTATCTCCTCAGTAATATATATTTTTTAATCTTAATATAATACGGGAAATTTACGGGAAAATACTAATACGGGAGGACGGCGGGAAAGAGGAGTAAAATACGGTAGTTTCCCGGCCAAAACGGGAGACTTGACAGGTATGCACATGGTTTGGGGTAACAAAAATACAGTAATTTTATTGAAATGCGTTTACTGTTAAAAATTCTGCTCTACTAGTTTGGTTACAGTTGTGTTGCACGTATAATGAGGCAGCAGCATGCCGCACTTGTAAAGCTGATAAACCTCTGATTGTGAGACCGTGCTCCAGTGGGTTTTAGTCTGACGTGCTCGGCCAGGCAGGGTATTGAACCCCAGTATATGATGCTCTATCAACCTAGAGATCAGTCCAGACAAAACGATCAGCTAAAATAACATTAACTCTGATTGTAGATCGTTTTGTTAAGAATACAAGGTGAACACTGCACACTGCATGGGGCTGAAAAAGTGTTGAGAGAGACACGCTGCCTGCCTGGCGTCTTCTGTGCAAGTGGCAGAATATACGCCAGTCACGTCCACTGCATAATCAAACAATTCGGTGCCGGGAACCAATTTAATGGGTGGATGAATCTTAACCTGTGAGTTTTTTTTTTTTTTTTTTTTTTTCGCCAGGCACAGGAGAGAGCAAGCAAATGGTTCCTCACTCACTTTCTCCTCCCGGTGCTGGGGGTGGCATCTTTTGTCATCCGCTAGGGGAATAAAAGAGACAGTCCTGGCTCAGAGCGCTGCATTTTCTCACCGCTGTTGTTTAGGCTCACATTTAGACAGAGTGCCTCCTTTCTGTCCAGCTGAGAACAGAAATGCAGGGCGGTTACATAATGGCTCTGCCGCTAGCTAAAGTACTTCTACCTCTTCAGCTCTGCATGGGATGGCGGCAGCAGCGCAGTCTAGCCTGAAGTGGTAGGTACACTGTGGCTAACTGACCCTGTCCCCCAACCCCCATCAAAGACACGGACATAACCACAGGTTAGCAAGACTAATGTAGAGAGCATATAACAATAAAAACACCTACAGTTATACAGGTGCATCTCCAAAAATTTAAACATGAAAACCCTAAATTCAGTATATGCGAAAATCTGAATATGTTTAGTGTGTGCAAAAAGTGTGGCCAGGTGCCAATCCTGCTAGAAAATGAAATCTGCATCTCCATAAAGCTTCTCAGCAGAGGTAAGCATGAAGTGCTCTAAAAGTTTCCTGGTAGATGCTGTGCTGACTTTGGACTCGATCTAACACAGACGACCAACAGCAGATGATATGCCTTCCAAAAACACCTCCAACCATCAGTAAATACTGCATGTCATTTGGCAATCACAGTCTCAGAGTCTGGAGGAAGAGTGGCGAGACACACAATCCAAACAGCTGAAGTTTCCACAATCAGTAAGTCCAAAAAACCCACCAAGACTTTCAGGAGTAAATTCCAAATCAAGACAGAAACTTTTGGTAACAAACAGCTGAAGTTGCCAGAATCAGTGATGGTCTGGGAAGTTTGAGTCAAGACCAAGCCTTTTAGTAGTCAAGTCAGAGTCAAGACCAAGACTTTTAATTGTTGAGTCTCATTCAACAGCAAGACTTTTAATTGTTGAGTCAGAGTCAACACCAAGACTTTTAATTGTTGAGTCAGAGTCAACACCAAGACTTTTAATTGTTGAGTCAGAGTCAAGACCAAGACTTTTAACTGTTGAGTCTGAGTCAAGACCAAGACTTTTAACTGCTGAGTCTGAGTCAGGACCAATACTTTTAATTGTTGTCTGAGTCAACACCAAGACTTTTAATTTTTGAGTCTGAGTCAAGACCAAGACTTTTAATTGTTGAGTCTGAATCAACACCAAGACTTTTAATTGTTGAGTATGAGTCAACACCATGACTTTAATTGATGTCAAGACCAAGACTTTCAGCAGTCAATTTAGAGACAAGACCTAGACATTTTTTAGCCTAGTCCAAAAAAAACACCAAGACTTTTAGGATTAGAGTCCAAATCGAGACAGAGTCTTTAAAAGTTGAGTCAGAGTAAAGACATTTAAAAGATATTTAATAGTCGAGTCTAAGTCAAGACAATGACATTTTGTAGTTGAGTCCCAGTCAAGGCCAAAACCTTCAGTATTCGAGTCTGAATCAAGACTTTTATTAAGTGAATCCAAGTAAAGACTGCAACATTTAATAGGCAAATCTGAGTCAACAATGAGACTCCTAGTAGTCAAATCCAAGTCAAGACCATGACATAGAAATCAAATCTGAGTCAAGGCCGAGTCTTTTAGTAGTCGAGTCCAAGCCAAAACCAAATCTTTTAGTAGTCGAGTCAGAATAAAGACATAGTAAGTTGAGTCTGAGTCAGTATTCTTCAAAGCACTACATTTAAATGTATCACTATGCTAGAGGTACCATAGTGGTATATGCAACATATCTGCATATATAAATATGAAACATATGCTGCACCTTTAGGTGGCAGCATTCTTCTTCCAGAGATCCTCTCCCTCGCAGCCTCTCAGTCATCCTAAGAACTGGAATAGCCTGATAGAATAATAGCCTCGGAAACACCATGGCTCATTTAAGAGCTTATGGAGTTGGCTTTCACTCTGCATGAATCACATGCGTTGATGTTGAGTATGACAGAGATGTGTACCGGCGACCTCGGGGGATTGTCTTCACAGTCATTGGGGCGAGGAAGCTGATGAGCTGTTGCACTTTTTTGTGTCACAACAGCAGTTCAGTCTTGTTGTCAATCTAGCTGATGGGTTACGGCAAAAGCCAATCTCTATACAGAGCTAAACATATATGAGGCACTTTTATGGAAGTAAAACAGTGTCACCAGACTTTGAAATTTAAAAGCACTTGAATTTTTAGCACTGAATTATTTTACATTGAATTATTGCATGTGATTTTTTTTGCCTCTGAATTAAACACTTTTTTCAGTATATCATTTTCACTTATTTTATTTTAATGTAAAAAAAATCAAAAGCAAAAATTCAAGTTTTAAAAATTCAATTAAAATAAATTCAGGTTGCTCAAATTCGACCTGTCAAATTCGACTGCTAAAATACAACGCTCAAAATTCGCTGTCAACATCCGGGACACACAGGATGAGCAATCGATTCAGTCTTCAATCGAGCCAACAACCAGCCAATCACATCACGCTCCGAAGATCACGTGACAGGTAGCGCATAACCTACCTTTTATTATCCTTTCTTTTTCTGCGAGAAAATATCCTGTTTAAGAAAATGAAGACAAGAAATATGACTGTGTTAAACTTGGTGTTGTTTGGATTCAGTATTTACTTCATTTATATTTATATAAAACATTTTTGCAATTATTATTGCATTGGTTTTGGCACAAACCAATTACTAATGCATCTCAGAAAATCTGAAGATCATGAGAATATCATAATTTAACAGAAATTATACATTACACTACATGTAAAGTGACATATTCCAAATCATTTGTACCTGGCTAAAAGTTCATTAAACCAGAATTACTGTCCTAACCTTAACCCAGTTTACTAGAATATGTAGTTTAAACTTAAAATAAAAAAAAAGTTAAATGTGTCGCTTTAAACATAAGGTGACCGTTTACTGAACGATATTAAACACAAATATATATTTTTCACTTTTGAGATGCACTAGTAAACAGGACTAACAGCTAACAGGACTAACAGGACTACAGCTGTTTTACATTCACCTACTCGAGAGGAGCAGCGGAGGGGGCTGTGACTCGCGTTGAGCGGCTCTGAGCCGTGAGGCGCTACCTGTCACGTGATCTTCGGAGCGTGATGTGATTGGCTGGTTGTTGGCTCGATTGAAGACTGAATCGATTGCTCATCCTGTGTGTCCCGGATGTTGACAGCGAATTTTGAGCGTTGTATTTTAGCAGTCGAATTTGACAGGTCGAATTTGAGCAACCTGAATTTATTTTAATTGAATTTTTTAAACTTGAATTTTTACTTTTGAATTTTTTTACATTAAAATAAAATAAGCGAAAATGATATACTGAAAAATTAAAGTGTTTAATTCAGAGGCAAAAAAAATCACATGCAATAATTCAATGTAAAATAATTCAGTGCTAAAAATTCAAGTGCTTTTAAATTTCAAAGTCTGGTGACACTGTTTTACTTCCATACACTTTATTTGAAAAACATTGCTGTTCGACAGACCAGAGCCAATGTATATTAATAAGAAAAAAAAACTCAAGCTGGTCTTGACCAGTTTTGTAGTTTTAGAGACTGATGGTTTAGCAGGTCCACTTGCATGATTGACCGGTATGATAAAGCTGTTTGACTAGAATGACCAAGGTTGCTAATACGCATGATCAACCAGTATGTCCACCTTAATCAAACTAGTCAAATGACACCTTCAACCACCATGAAGCTTTTCCACCACCTTGCCCATAAAAGACTAGCTTAGACAACCTGAAACGTTTTAATAGAGATATAAAGCTGCTTTTAACAATGAAAATGATTCATTTATATGTCTATATGTTCTTCCTAAAATATTACAAAATGCAGTATTTAAATAAAATATATATATTTTAAAGGACACGCTTTACACGTGCATTTCTGGACAAGCTGAGGCATACAGAACTGACAATGAAAGTGGAAAGAGCATGTATAATAAGGCAGTTGAATAATATTACAAAATTTTTGCATTAATGGCTCTGGTTTCTCAGCACTATGCACTTTACACAGGTGTGTTACCCGCATATTATCTGCATAACAATAACTATGCTCCCTAATACATGTCAGTAAAGCATCACAATTAATTAGAATCTGCTATTTTGAGGTAAAATGCTACATAATGGTGCTTTATAACTATGTGTATTATTTTAATGGATAAAAGAGTTGTTTATGGTTCAGGTTACTTTTTGGCTGACCAAGCAAAACATCTATAGGGGCCTCTAACACTTCCTCAGTACATCTCAATGGACCCGCATCCCTGTTAAAACAACAGTGAGGCTGGGGGGTAAGCTCCTAAACTGGAAGTTCCAACGCAGCGAGGGAGTCCTAGGTAATCACCTTTGTTTACTCTTTCGAAAACCCGCGTGTTAGCTAGCTTGCTAACTGACTGTAGAAAAATACTGTTGCCATTCTGCAGTTATGTTCTGTTTTTACTGACTGTTAAATGCACTTATGTTTAGATTATGGGTCAGGCGTATGAGTATGTGTGTGTGAGATAAATAGAGAGAGAGAGAGAGGAGAGGGGTAGTGTTGCCGACTCCTCAGTAAAGAAAGTAGCTACTGGCTGTCCCAAAAGTCACTAGAAGTCTCTAAATGATGTCATCGCCTAATTTGCATGATACATGTTTTTAAAGCTGTTAAGGATTAACACTGTGGGAGAGAAAAAAGTGAGTAAAAAACACCCTAAATATGTTAGAAATGTTACAAATGAACTCTAACAAAATGAAAAACCTCTGTTGATTTTAAATAGGCATTTCTCATTTCTCAAAAAAACTTACATAAATCAGTTTTTTGCCATGTTGTTAAATGTTATTATAAGAGCAGCAGTTAGCCACAACTGTTTTACATTTTTTTTGTTTCCTTTTTTTTCAGGGTTTTTTTTTTTGTTTTATTTTATTTTTATTTTTTTAACTTTTCTTTATTTTCAAACCTATTATAGACAAATTGTTCAATGATGAGCTAGATGTTTAGCTTTTTACAAAGAGGCAGACTCTGTGGAAGAGGTGAGTGACAGGCTACGCGGTGAATGGGGTGAGTGATTGAAACTCTGCGACTTAAATTCAGTGACTTATTTTCGTGTCACACTGAAGACGGATTTATATTTACATCCTGCTCTGTAAATACGGGGCGGGGTCAGTCAGAGGCGGCTTTGGGCATGCACAGTTCATTTACAGTGTGTTGGTGCAGTGGTGTGTGTGTGCTCTGACTGTGAAAGACTGCACTGTGAGTGTTGTGGACGGGGCTCACGGCAGCACCCACTGCTCGCTGAGAACAGTAACTGAAGAACATGTGTGTTCATCTCAGAGTCGCCAAAAGTCTCCACAAAAACTCACTAGATTTGTCGCTAGTTGTTTTTTTTTTTACAAAAAAAGTCGCTGCAGGGTCTGAAAAGTCGCTAAATATAGTGACAAAGTCGCTAAATTGGCATCACTGGAGAGGGGGCTCGCTGTGAGGAGCTTTTTCAGCCTGAGTGCTAGGTTAGCTTGTTAGCGATAGCTTTTACTTATTTTGGTGTGTTTGCGGCCAGCAGCAACCATCTCTCCAGGTAAATAACGTGGGCACAGCTTCCTTCTTCAACGTTCACATCCCAAGCAGTGTCTTAATGAAACACTCTTTCTTTTTTAAAGTGTTTTAAGTTACTTTTTTGTCCACATTAATCTGATATTAAATCAGACATAAATTTAATGTTAACACAAACGCTAAATGCTAAATATAGTCCAGCTAAGCATGCAAGTGTTCATACTTGTAAACCAGGCTCTTCACAGTAGGATACTAACTAGGCTAGCTAGCTAAGCAGGCTATGCTAAAGAGCTATGACATGACTAACTTTACCTCCCACTTGTTTCGACCTTAAACAGAGAAAATAATCAGTTCAGGACTCATTAAGTCATAGCCAGAGAACCGGGTTTAGCTAGCTTGCTGTCTCTCTGCTAACATTCATCTGGTTTCGATTGGCTGGCTGGGTAATATTAATATGACTAGCTTTAGCTAGCTAGCTAGCACAGTAACATACATCCTAAATTAAATGGACGATCTCTACTGATTTTATGAATCCATTCACGGTGTAGTATGGGATATTTAGGGAAACTATGTAAGGTCTGACCTTTTATAAGATTTCTTTCTTTTTGAAGAAGTGTATTTGGGAATGCAGCAGTGAGGCGGGATTATTAGTACCCAGTGATCCAGCGCTACTTCCATCCCCCACAATCTAAGCCTATATCTCTCCAATGAAACCATTCCTGGGTAATAGCTAGATACTAGCAGTGACACAGACACAGTGTATAAAAACTCCAGCAACCCCACTGCACCTGATACAGCAGTACCAGCACTAGCACTGTCATGCTGTTGAGTCCCAAATAGACAAGTCCTGAGTAAATTTGGTCAAGAACTAAGTAAATGGGAAACATAACACAGTGCTAAACTTGATGAAGGTAGATGGAGCTTATAAATTGTACAATGAGTGGAAGAACAAGGTAAGTATGAACTTTTTAAAGTATGGTTTATGACACTTTTCTTTTACCTACAAAATGTATGGATGCTGCTACTCTTTTAGCAATTCTGAATCCTGATTATTTTACACATAATTATACAGTATCAGAAACCACACAAGCAAAGCTGTTCGAGATCCGTTAACAACTTGACAGTCAGAGGCAAGAGTGTGATAATTTAAGCCTGCAAATTTCACAGTGCTAATTAGAAGGCTATTAGCTTCCATTATATGGTAGCTACATTTTGTAGCTCATAGCTGCAGTGCGAAGCTAATGAAGCTTTGAGACTTCAGACACCAGACAAATCTTGGCTGATGAGATATACAGCATGTGGGTTAAGGGGGAAAACGCCTACTGTTATTTATTTTTATTTTTTTTAGAACTATCATTTTAAGTTTAAAAAAAATGTATAAATGTACGTTAGCATGCAAATAACTGCTAGGATTAATGGTAGCAACTCAGGGCCCTGAATAACATCCCCTGAGACTCGGGTCCCATGAATTACCACTGTATAGTACCGCATTAGAAACCCTCCATCTATCTTCCAAAACTGTTCAGAAAGCCTTCCGATCTGGAGCATAAATCAAGCTTATGGCTGAACCTGCACTCGCCCAAACACACGCTCACACATACAAACACACACACACACACACACACACACAGCTTGAATCTTAAACATGTTTGTGGTTACCTGTATTAAGATTAGAGTATTAAGAGTCCAGGATATGAGGCTAAATATGTTCCAAAGCACCACACAGGAGCTGTGTACAAATTAATATATTTTTCTTCTCTGCTTTTAGCATGTCCACTAGCATGATTGACCAGCCTAGTCAACCAGTATGACCGAGCCGGTTGACCAGTTTGAGCGGCATTACCAATATAGCTGACCAGCACAATCAAGGAAATTAAACAGCACAAACAAGGTGGTGCTCATTGCTATCTTACATCCCACCAACAGTCTATTTTTACGCATTGCGCCAAAATAATTAAAATAGCATTAAGGTTTAGGAATGTAGAGTATCTACACTGATCATTATGGTGTTCTGGAATTGAGGTGTGTTCAGGTAAATTTCTGGGATGTTTCTATCTTGGGGGTGGGAAATACAGGTGCTCCTCTGACTGATTAAAACCCTGACAACAGTCAACAGTCAGCCGTCCAATCCTGTCTTAGCCATGCAAGAGCACTGTGCATGTTGTGCAGCACTGTTAATATATCAACGCGCCAAAGTCAGAGCAAACCTGGCTCTTAAAGGGAATGACAACTTGCTCACTGATTGGTTTATTTAATGTTACGTCCAAAAGACACCCATGATTAATTAAGATAATTACTACATGCCTTTTGTGTGCGTTTTGAGCTGCGCATAGTGTATTGTTTGCGCCCTCACGATACTAAAAACACACCAACATGCCCTAAATTATAATTAAGGTGCGCGATACACAATTGACCCAAACTCAAATAAAAATATACATAATGCTTGTCATGAGCTAAGCTTTTCAACTAACTTGACCAAAAAAAGACTAGTTTAGATAATCTACAACCAAATGTAAGAAAATTATCTTGTATAATAAGGTAACTCTTTAGCAATGAATTAACAATGACGTTATTTTCTTATAGTGAAATTTGCACTTTGAGCCTCCCCTAAAGGACACACTTTACACATGCATTTCTGGACAAGCTGAGAAACACAGAACGGTCACTAATTTCAATCAGGCTTACGGCCGAACCTGCATTCCTCCACAACACAAGCTCACACAGTTTTAATCTTAAACTGTATGAAGATTAGAGTATTAAGGGTCCAGGATATGAGGCTGAACGCATTCCAATGCACCACACGGGAGCTGTGTACAAATAAATCTATTCTTCTTCTCTGCTTGTTTGAACATTATGAGCTCTTATAAGCTTTGGCCTGTGTGCTATTCACAGCTCTACTTGAATTTACTTTCTCCTCCTGAGAAACTCATGAATGTTGCTTATTCTCCCCATTCGTTTCTGCTACATTTGTTTCTACGTGAGCGAAATGCATTACATCTCGTCCCGCCTCAACCCCTCTCTCTCTCTCTCTCTCTCTCTCTCTCTCTCTTTTTCTCTCTGCTCTGTATGCAGAATCTGCTGGGATTATTCTGTGGGAAATGAGTGCTCTCTTGTGGTATGAAGAGAAACTGACCCTTACTGATGGAGCTGTAACACTGGTGCAATGACCAAGACCAAATACATTTCAAATAAATCAAGTGCCAAATGTGAATGTTCTGCAGCAGGGAAGAAAAAAAAGACCACTGGCTCTGGTTTTTAGTTTATTTTTGCTGGCGAAAAATATTTCACCATAAGGTTTGGGAAATTGGGGCTCCCTGTAAATATAGCAATCATAAAATTTGTTCTTTACCCCTTCAAACACCAGAAATTGGTATGAAGCCTCAAGGCAACAGCATGCTTAAAGGTTCCAAAAAAGAAAAATGTTTTTTTTGTAAATACACAGGTAAAAGAATTGGATAAAACAAGCCTTTTTTTTTCAACAAACATAAGTTTGATTCAATTGTCCACTCTCCTTTACTATAATTGTCATCAAGTTCGTTATCTTCAAAGTCAGTCCTTATGGCCTGATCCCATTTTCTCCTCCCATAAATCAATCACTCCACCCAAAGCTTAAGGTGGCTCTCAGTTCTGGCCCCTGGGGACCCTCATAATATAGCTCTTTATCTGCATTATGTTGCTCTAAGGCAATACATTGTAAAAATAAACAAAAAAAAAACACATAAAAGTTTTATTGAACACAAAAAAGACTAATATGTCTTTAAATAGCCTAAATATTTCTGTTCATATTCATGCTCACACCCATTATTTTAATCCTAGTGTTCTTTCACTTTATTCCATGTGGAGCATGGTTTAGGGTTACACTCACACGACTCAAAATGCTGAACCATTGTGTCTATTGGTCCACTGACACAATTAAGAGGGCATCATTTTCAAATTATGTAAAGTGTTGCAGTGTTTTTATTTGAGCTGTCATGATTACATGGTTAAATTAAATTGATTACTGAATTGAATTATTTGATTAAATTATTCAGATAAAATGATTTGGTTAAATTATAATGAATCAGTATATATAATGAATTAGTATGTAATGACGAACAGGGAATTAGCAGGTCATTATTCTTGAGGTATCTTAGTTTTAGCATAGAATGGGGAGTCCCATACATGTTCTAGTGAGAGTTAGCATTGTATCAGTGGCTCAGTGGGTTTATATAATAAGGATTTCTGTTATCACACATGACTAGCAGATTACAAAGTGTCAGTCTTTGCAGTAAGGATGCACAAGGTTGTGAAAGGAACTTCGGTTACTCTGCGGTTACAGAGTAGTAAGATACACATAGTTGTGAAAAATTCCAGAAATTAACATGATCACAGCACTGATGGTCAATTTATAAAGTGTGCTTTTCTGCAATAAAGATATACAGCATATACAAACCCACTGACCATGTTCTAGTAAAATATTTGTAGCTCCAGTTTTAATTAGTGTGCAGTAAGTTACTGTAACCAATCTATTAATGCTCTATTTGTGTTAAATCATCCTCTAGCTAGGTGTTTCATGATAATATAATGTGGTCCCAAAACATCTGATGACCATAATGTTGTCATTAACAAGCCTTATGAAGCTTAAGGTAAATTGGTAAAGTAACACCAGCAAAAATTCTAGCATAAGCAATGGAATTCCAGGTCTGCTCTAGTCCTAGCCTATTAGTGGTCAGTGACTACACATGTGGTCCAGCAACACCCCTGTACTTCACTGCCGCAACACCCGTAATAACACGTTAGGAATTGCGCAGTCACAAATATTCCGAATACAGAATAATGGGACAGAAGTACCAAGATAGTCCAAGCCGCATATGCCTAATCTTAAAGTAATACTCCAGCATTTTTCAACCTAAAGATCTCCATCTGCCTTGTCTATGGCTTAGAGTTAAATACCACAGACTATAAAAATGATATGTTTTACTGTGCTGTTAAACATCAGAAAACCTGTACATACAAAACAGAATAAATACAATCTTTGGGCAGATACTAGTTTTTTTTTCAGGCTAAGGGTGCTTTCACACCTACCCGGTCTGATCTGGACTTTCAGGTGTTTTTAGTTTGGTTCAAACAAAAAGAGCAGGTGTTAAAAATCCCGTGAACTATGGTTTGGACCATAGGACCAAAATTCTGTCAGAGCAAAATCAACTAAACCATTGTTTGACTAGTTTGCAGGAGCGTTAGTGTAAAAACACTTTTATAGATTGTTTAGACATTTGGTCCCATTGCATTGAGCTAAACGAGGCTATCCCATTAAATAAACTAAGTAGAATATGAATTGGTGTTGTACTGAAATCTGATTTCACTTGACTCCACTTCTATGCATGTGTCACAAAGCAGAATGGGTGCAACATATTATGCTGGTAAGTCTTGCATCTACTGTAACTGCAGATTAACCCTTAATTAAAAACCTTTAAAGAATCCAAAGATAATAAATTAAGCCCATACTGCTGCTTGGTTTGTGTGCACATAAAGAGTTTCTCAGTACTATATAAAACAGTTTTTTAGTGTAGGTTAAAAATGCTGGAGTGCTCTTTTAACCCGCCCACTTGATTAATGGGAAAACAAGATTTAAGGATGGTTAAGCTGATGGCCATAAATTTGGGGATTTAGGGCCCTCTCTTGTGAAAATGGGTAGTTAGACCGAGCATGAGGAAGAATCATTTTAAACTGGGCGGGTGTGATGCAGTCTTCTTTCAGAGCAGATGAATCTGATTCCAGGTTATGTGCAGTCAGAAAGAGAGAGAGACAGAGCGTGCTCATTCAGAAATTTTACTTCAACTACACACTTTGTTTTTACTATGAGTGAATGAGCTACTGAGCTCTGAGTTTCCACTTCTGAAGTCTCCATTGCTCCACCAGCCGCTCACATTCAGTAAAACTGAGCCGGATCCTCTTTTAGAGGCTGTATATTGGATGTAAGTACGTAAAGACATGTGACGTGGCCAAAAGAACTCCTGCGAAAAGCGACCAAACACCCCATTTTTAGAATGAATATACTGTAATAGGCTTAGCAGGGATGGTCGTTTTTTAGCACACTGGTTCCATTAAACACAATATTGTGGCGATCGCAATGCAGACATCGACTCGGGAAGCATGGTCAACCTAAACGCTCTTTATTTTTAACAGGGCACGTCTCACTTATGGCATTTACAAATGCCAGGAGCGTAATACCCAACCAACCCACAGTGTAAAAACAGCCCAAAGGTCACTAAACTAGCTCTGAGTCTCCCAGATGGTAGATACAGAGTGGTGCCCACTACTCTGCATAACCACTCCTACGAGAGATGCCCCACACCTGTCATCACTCGCACACAGGCACACAGCGGCGAACACACAGCATAACGGACCCACCCCCTGTACTCGCTACAATATTTTACCTCTTCTTGCTTCTGCTTTCAGTTTAGAAACAAAACAATATGGACTGCCACTTTAAGTATTTAATGCCACATATTATTTTTTTAACAAATTGCGTGACTTACAATAGTTTGTGGAATAATAGTTGAATACAATACTTAATCATCCATTCTTTAAATGATCAAATCTTCATCTAGAAGAAACAGATTTATACAGGCACGTAACAGCAAATTCTTCAGATGCCAATCAATAGGAGAACTGTATCTTCAGCGGCAACGTTTGGAGGCCTTGTTCATTTATCGTTCATTTGTTCCTTTTGTTGGGAGTCCTTCTTTGCTATTTAAACAGTGATTAAGTGCTATTGTGTGCTTTGTGCGATTACTCGCAGAGCAATGCATTCTCATCTCAGATTCTCTGTATTTTTCCCTCTCTTTCTTTCTCTTTCTCTCTCTCTCTCTCTCAGTAATAGGAGGCCTTATCTGTTTTTTTTTCTTATTACCCACCTCTGTTTTTCCACAGCAGTTACTTCTCCTTATCCATGTATCACATGTCTGCTGTATCACTACATCTCTCTGCTGTATTCTCCATTTCTCAGGCTTTTGCAATCACTTTCTCAATTTCACAGTCTTTCTCTCTCTCCCTCTAGCTGTGTGTGTCTCTCTCTTTCTCCTGCTGCTAATCTGACTTTCATCTCTGATCATTAATTGGCTCTCCAGTTCCATTGCTTCAGTGCACACTTACTCACTTTCTCTCTCTCTCTCTCTCTCTCCATCTCTCTAGCTTTCTCTTTGTTTCTCTCTCTCTCGCCCCATTTCATTGTTTTTCTTTTTTCTCCCACCCAGAGCGGCCTCTGAGGCATCCATTATTGAGGAGTCTCTCAAGAGGTAAACCATCCTGCACTGCTCGATGCTCTCTCTCCACCTGCCCATAAGCCCAGAGACTTCTGCTCCAAATTATTTATGCCCTTTGGCTCCACTGAGTCAACTGTCTGACTAAATGTTCTGCAAATAGCTCCTGAAATCGTCTGCATTAATGTAGGACCCTCAGGTGGAGAGCATGGCATCCCATGCCGCCACCCTAAACCATCCAAAGAAACAGCTCTCGTCTTTGTGTCCCACAAACGCTCAAATATATTCCCAGTTCTCCCGCACTTGTCTTGGGCTCTACAGTGTTTGTTCTCTGACTTGTCCTTCACTTGGCAGTTGGTCTTGCCAAATTGTGATCCATTTGAATAATAGCAAAATCTTATTAAGCTGAATTTCTGTCAGAAGTAGCTGAAAAATCGAGTCAGTGATCTAAAGGGTTGAGGTTGGATGAGGAATGTGCTGGTGTGTTGTGGTCAGAGGTGGAAAAAGTACTGAAAAAATGTAATTGAGTAAAAGTAACTTTACTTTGCTAAAATTCTACTCAAGTTAAAGTAAAAGTACCCATCTAAAAATCTACTCGAGTAAAAGTAAAATGTATTTTGAGTAAAAGTTACATAGTTACTTTTATTTATTTATTTATTTATTTATTTATTTATTTATAGTAAAAAAAAGTACAAATCATAAATTAAATAAGTTGGACCTTTCAGGCAGTATTTGTTCAGACCAACCCATAAAACATTTTCAAGAACAAGTGGCATAGGTTTCTATGATCCATTTTTTTCTTTACTGTTAAAAATGTAAGGTCATATAGATCAGTGGTTCCCAACCTTTTTCTTCAGGGACCCATATTTTTACCATTGTAAGCTTTGGTGACCCATCATAACCCCCCCCCCCCCACCCCTCCCCAAATGTAAAAGATGTAAGTGTATAATTGGTTTGGGGGGGGGGGGGGGGGGGTTTAGAAATGACAAATAAAAACTGACATTTACTATAGATGAATAAAATAAACACGTAAAAAAGGAAAAATTGATACATAAAACATAAGGAATTTTTATCTTATGAAGAAAAAAATAATTAGATCAATAAAATAATACAACTATTTAAAATGAATAAAAAATAATTTATATAAAATAAAAACAAACAAACAAAAAAAAGAATAATATCAGTTTCAGTTTCAGTTTCAAATCAGTAAAACAGCTCACCAAAACCTCAACCTGTCCAAATATTGGACAATAATTGATTAACTTTACAGGCCCTCACTCATTTTCATTTATTTAACTAAACTGAGTTTTATATTATTATATTATTATATTATTATATTATTATATTCAGCCTCGCGCTGAATTTAGCTCCGCGCTGCCGGAGAGAGCGCCCGCGCGCGCGCCAGAGAGAGAGAGAGACAGAGAGAGCGCAGCGCAGCGCGGCGAATTTTGCTTACCCTAGACTATATATAGTATTAAAATTAAACCCCTTAAAATCAAGAGGGCTTCGCGACCCATCGTGGATCTTTGGCGACCCATAGGTTGGGTCGCGACCCATAGGTTGGGAAACACTGATATAGATGACTATAAACCGTAATTTTACAGTTTTACAGGTTATTATTATTTTTTTAACTTGCCATTGCTATGCTTTAACTGCAATTTACATGTTTTTTTAACATCCAAACAGATTGTTTAATGTTCCCAATAAAAACTTTTTATAAGAAATTATCATGAAAAACATGAAAACATACAAAAAAACTGTTGGTCGGCACATGTGCAGTGCCGTAAAGAAGCACATATCGATGGGTAGCATAACTCGACAGAACACCGGTTCCCCCGAACACAGCTAATTCACACAGCGCCTCTCCCGCTAACCGTAATATGGAGAAGTTCAGCTGCACTACCATGGAGAACAAAACTCTTTTTTTTTTTTTATTTAGATAACTTGTTTTTTTATTCAGCAATTTATTTTTACTCAGTAATGGGGAGTTTACCAAAGTAGCGAAGTAAATTACTTGTGTTACAATGAACTTGTGAAAAAGTGAAATTACCTAATTTAAAAACTACTTTAAAAATTACAAATTACTCATAAAATCTATTTAATTACAGTAACGTGAGTAAATGTAATTCGTTACTTTCCACCTCTGGTTGTGGTGAAGTGATTTTTTGTATGTACATATATGTGCGTATGATGTTATTGAAACTATTATTATTAAATCTACATGGAACTGGCGCCACTTTGGCACACGAGCCAAACGTAAGGTAGACACACACAGATACTTAAAGTTACATAAAGTTTAATAACCAAGTGGTTAAGCCTATATGAGTAATGAGGGATGGGCATGGTTAACTTTGAAAAGGCAGTGAGAATCAACAACATACCAGAGAGAGATGAGAAGCAAGCCAGGGTCATACATGAAAAATCCAGCACAGCAAAAGGGGAAAGCAAAAGAGGAGTACAAAAATACAGAAATAGGTTGCCAACTAAACAAACAATAAACTGGGCAAGGCAATAACACAGAAGTCATTAATACAAAAAGAGTCTGTAACAAAAAGACAGAAATACAAATGAAACCCATTGTAGAAAAGCTAGATAACTAGATCCAATACTCAGCAGGGAACAGAGCAAACTAAGGGGTATTTAAACAGTTTTCATAAAAGAAATGTGTGCAGATTAACACCCAGTACTCGTTTGACTTTGAAACAAAAAATGTTTTTTTAGAAATTACTTTTTGGTTACTTAGGCAACTCCAGCGGCAAGACCTGCGGAATTAGAAGTTTCTCCTATATTACCAGCCACCTTACTTTCTGCTTAAAATACTCTATATGTGAATGTATAAAGACTTTTTCAAATTCATTTAAAAAACATTTGACCAGTGGTAGGATGGTCCCCCCTTATATGTGAGTCTTGGTCCTCCCAAGGTTTCTTCCTCCTGCAGCTTTTTGTTTTGCCTGATTGTTTGTCCTGTGACCATGTTTCTGTAAAGCTGCTTTGTCGCAACATCAGTTGTAAAAAAAAAAAAAAAGCGCTATACAAATAAATTTGATTTGATTTGATATATTAACTGTACACCTAAGCTTTTAATGTAATAATAACTACACTTAACATGATATTGGTGGCTAATAATGTGTGTAATAATGCATAAAGCACGTGGCGTTTCTGCACTGTGCTAGTGGTGTATAATGACATCGCATTTGTCCTGTGGGGGCATCCATACACTGATTATGTCAGGAAAACCTGGCAACACCCTTGTTCACTTCAATGTAGGCATCCTTTGTAGTGTACTTAGTAGTGTCGCTTAATGCTCCTTATATTCCGGTGCGCCTTATGTATAAAATATTCCCGTTAATTGATATTGCGTCTTACATTACATTACATTACATTACATTTGGCAGACGCTTTTGTCCGAAGCGACTTACAATAATGAAGTACAAAAGTAATAGGAATTAAGATAACCCATTTTTAGATAGGGCTTAAAGGAGGTCGAAGGGAAATAAAGGGATAGAGAAGTGAAGGAGGGGAAGAAGGAAATGGGGTTAGAAGTAGTTAGTGTGTTAGAGGTGTTAGGAGAGTAAGTGCTCTTTGAAGAGTTGTGTCTTCAGGAGTCTCTTAAAGATAGCGAGAGATTCTCCTGATCTGGTAGTGGAAGGTAGTTTGTTCCACCATTGGGGAACAAATACCAACAAATACGGATGTGCCTGTGGGCCACATTTGGTCTCAGGGCCGGACTTTGAACTTTGGACTCCCTGTTTTCCCTGGCATGAAGTTGGTTAAGTGATAGGTGTGTGATAGATGTGAATTAGTTTGGAGGAGAGTGGGATTGGTGTGCGGGGCCTCACTGCTGATGCTTCAGAAGCAGTGGCGTGCAGTGAGGCCCTTCTAACCCTTCAGGGAAGGGGTGACAAAAAAATCATGTAAATATTTACGTAATTTAAGCAGGAAATATATATGATAGCTGTTGTAAGTGTAAGAATTCATTTTATAAATTAAGCAAAATAAAAAACAGCAACTAATTCAAAGCATTAGTCTGTGTTTTTTTAGTTGCTACAGGACTCTTATCTGACTGACAGTGGTTTTAACCAATCAAAGCTTTTAAAAATGACTTCTGCCCCCGCTCCTGATTTTGAGAAGGGTGTAGTAATGAATCTATTAGCAAATTCGAAGGACAGTCTAACCAATCAGATTCATGATTTTCACTCCGGGAGGCGGGGCCATGGCTGTGTAACCCCTTCTCAGCGCTGTGGTGAAGGGGCTATGCGTTGCTTAGTCATAAACGGAGCTCATGCTGGATTAATTCAATAGTTAGATAACTATCATGGAGTTGCGACGATAAATGAGACAGATATTGTGTCACATCATATTAAAAAGCCATTTTTAAGGCTGTCCTTCAATGTGAAACTAATTCACAATAATAGGCCACCTGACTGGTGAGTTTTTGTGTGTACTTAATGTTTTGGCTGCTCTGGCGAACTATAGACATACAAATGAGTGATCTTTGTTGAAGGGTTGTACTTGTAGGCAAATGAAGCATTTATTGTTGGGTCTATTGTATACTTTTGTAGTTTGTAGTATTTGTGGGCTGTTCATGTGTATTAATTTAATATAATTAAGTCATGAGTAGGGTTGCAACGGTATGAGATTTTCACGGTATGATAACCGTCTCGGAAAATACCGCGGTATCACGGTTATCACGGTATCACAGTTTGTTACATATATTATTATTTTTTTGTTCAATTAACTATTTATTGTAGAAACTACACCATCAGGTGAAGGAAACCATGTTTTTCCACTACTCTTAAGGGCATTAAGAGTGTATATATAAAAAAAAGCTGGTATATAACCAGATACTGCAGAAAGAGGGGATTTATTTCTGACATGATCCTCACAATAGAGATTTCTATTTTAAGGCTTTCACTACTTAAAACCTTCAACATATGAAAAACAGGCACGTCAGAATTTGAAAATGAACGCATGTAAATGAATGGCGTCTTTCACATCCAGTCCGGCCAGGACCTTTACACGGACACGTGAATCCATCGTAGCACGCACTTCACGCCTGTACCTGCGTGCCCAAATTTCGGATAACTCAGCGCTTTTGCGGGCGCTTACCGCATGGGTTATGCACGACTACAAAGAGGTTTTATTTATGTTCAGATTAAAATTATAAACTGAACACATACTTTGCGCTGCACAGCGGGGTGGTGTTCTCGGAGATGGGAGAACAGGTTTGATGTATTTCCTCCTTTAGCTGTGACTTTACGGCCACATTGATTACAAGCTTGTTGATTACAAGATTACAAGTCTGTTTTCAGGCTGTTTGAATGAGCGAAATATGATCAGAATTATGTAAATTAACACTAACATAGAAGCATAGAACTATTATTTAATTAAAATTATTTTTAAGAACAGCTAAACACAGTGCGGAGAAGTTCACGTGCGAGAGAGAGAGAGAGAGAGAGAGAGAGAGATTTGCGTGTTCTGATGTGAGCTACTCACAGGTAAAGGTTCTCTTTTATCTCCTCGTGCTCATTTTAGTCCAATACATAATTCTGCAGTTTCTCAGTGTTTTCTGTCGTATTTTGCGGCTATCGCGAGCGCTTACAACTAACACCGCGGGCCGCGAGGTGCAGCCGTGCTGCCGCTGTTATGCCGATTCCGACTCCCTGCTCAATCCGACTCCCGCTGCGCGGACAGAATCGGCACAACACCCCCCGCTGTAGAACTGCGGGAGTGAAAACAGCGCTTATAATTAAGTTAGTTAAGTTTCGGTTTTCGTTATTTGGTTCGTTTTCATTAACAATAATAATTGGTTACTTAGCATTAACATAGTGATTATCACACCAGAGCTTTATTTAATAATAAAATATATAATTAAAAAACAGATGCCTACATCTCAGACTATTTTCTAGAGCCCAACCCGACCCGGCCCGAGGAATGTGGTGGGAAATCTCGGCCCGAACGGACCCGATCTCGGGTCGGGCCTCGGGTCAGGTCTGGTTCTGGCAGAGAATCTAAGCTCTAGTCTGATGCACTTTCTGCCGTTCTCACCGCTGTGTGCTGAGTAGCTGAAGCGGAGCAGAGTTGCTCATGCGCGGGTGAGTTTCTCCGCTGGCTTGCGTTTTACCGGTAATAAGCAAACACACACGGTATGATAACCGTGCATTTTAATACCATGGTATACCGTGAAACCGGTTACCGCTGCAACCCTAGTCATGAGAGAGAATATGTAGTTATTGTTATATTTATCTATGTGTCGGTCGGCTGGTGGCGGGGTGGTGGGATATGGGGGGGTGGTTGCAGAAGGTATCATGGGCTTAATTAAATGAAACGCAGATGAAGGAAGCCTACCATTTGATTAGAATATGGGTAAAGGAAATGGGCTTAGTCCTATGGGTCACACGATTTTATCTCTGACGGGACACTGAGTCTGTTTATGACTTCCACCATCCTTGTACACAACACTCATTGGCCATTTTATCAGAAACACCATTCATATACCACTGATTGTAGCCAATCTATTGCTGAGACTCTCTCTACTGATCCATCAGTAGAAAGAATGGACCATCACTGATGAACTGTTATCTAGATGGCGGACCATTTCCAGCACAGCAGCGACACTAACCTGAGGGTGTATGATTTTTATAATGTTGTTACATGGTTTGCCATTTTGTTTCCAGATCCTGTAAAGTGGCAAGCAATCACTTTCATATGCTAAATATCCTGCGTCATCAGTGATGGAGAGTCTCCAGCTCCTGAGGACATTTACTTACTCTACAGACGAGTGGACGAGAAAAAAAAAATCCCTAATGGACGTGACAATCCAAATGGAAGGCCAAGGTCAAACTCATTTAGATGCTTTAACCTTTTGAGCCTGCGACAAGAGACCTCACAGGAGGAAAGTCAATTGGCCCGAGTGAGAGCATGAATTTGGAGATGCTTTTATTCAGAGTAGAAGCGGTTTCTGCATTGAACTGTATCAAAGAGAGAGGGAGACCGCTGTGACCAAATGGCTGAGACCATCCCATAAGAATGCACTCTGATTTAACAATAGATCTGTTTTATATTGAGACAAGAGGCATGAATTTCTGCGTTTTTCTTGCATTTTTGTAATTTTTGGATGCTTTCATTGTTTCAATTGTTTAATTTAATACCTGATTTAACCAAAATATCTATTTTCCTTGTGCCACAAATGATTACTTTAAACAAGCAAAAAGAAAAAGAAAACAGATATGCCAGATCACAATTTGGAAGCACTCTTCATTTAAAAAAAATATATATTTATGTATATGTATATGTCTCTATATTGTATATGTACACAGTACCAGTCAAAAGTTTGGACACACCTTACATTTGGTGGGTTTTTTTCATTATTTAAAATTATCTTTATTCAAATCAAGTCAAGTTTTGTATTGTAGATTAACACTAAAGTCATTCGCACTATAAAGAAAAACATATGGAATTATTTATTAAACAAAAACATATTAAACAGTCTCCAGCGCCACCTCCCAACACCACACCACTACCCCCCACCCCCTACCCCGACAAATAAAGCGGGTATTCACGGTGAATGAATAAATTAATGAATGAATGAATGAACATCTGGGCATTTTCTCAGGCCCCATCAACACGAATCTGGATATTTCTAAAAACTGAGGGGTTTTTTTCTCCGTTTTGGCCTTCCGTACACACGAAAAAAATGTAAACCTTTCAAGGTGAAGATTTTTGAAAACCCTGCTACCAGTGGAGGTGTGTGGACGGGAAAAACTAAGACTTTCTGAAAACACTGGCGTCACACAGTAAGTCTGCACGTCTGCTTTATGTTTACTTTAGCTTAGCCTGTTCAGAATGAGCCTGAAACATAGACTGGGCCTGGATTGGTTCTGTTCTCTCTGCAATTTGCAGATTAAAAACATGTTTACAGCTTAATTAAATGTTATTGTTACATTACCTAACGCAGCAGAAGCACCAAAATGCGGCGCGTGCAGTTTTTCCTGATCCTCCTGTTGTTGCTGAGAAGTAGGGCTACAACGATTAGTCGATATAATCGACAATGTCGATTATTCAAATTTGTCGACTACAAATTTCATTGTCGAATAATCGTTAAATTGTAACAATACCGCATTACACAAAGTGCTGGGGATAGAAGTGCAATGGGAGATAAATGGGGGTAAATGGTTCACTCACACAGGTTACACTCAACTTAGTCTGCGTCTCCAAAAGTGCCCAAACACAACAAATTACATATTTAACACTAGCAATTTACACATTTAAAAGACATATAGACATTTAAATGGATTTTAAAGCTCATGTTTAGCTGTTTCTATTTTTTTTAAAGATGAAGGATATGGCAGAAATTACCGTTGACTAATCGACTTAAAAAAAAAAAAAAAAAAAAATCATCATATTAGTCCACTCCCAAAATAATCATTAGTTGCAGCCCTACTGAGGAGTGGCAAGAAAACTTCCGAATGTCTAAAAAATTCCCTGTTTTTGGGTGTTATTTCGTGTGGACAAAGATATTTTTACAAACAGAGACCAAAACCTCTGTTTTCATATACCATATAATTCAGCACTGCCTGCTGATGTCCTGCATTTAACCTCTTATTTTTACATGTAAGAAACGTCTTTAAGTTTTTTGAAACAGAAAATTTCAATGTACTGTTTCTAATTATTTAAGTCTCTGAAAGTACATTAGTTAAGATTTTAAATATGTTTTGCATCTGGGGCCCCATTATAATAGCAAATAATATTTAGTTCAACGTCTGGATGAATGTACAATACGATCATTACCAAAACCATTACAATTCCACTTCAGATACCACTTCATACCTCTCGTATGTAATGGTGTAATGGTTTCCCATATTATCCAATGACTTTTGAAGAATCACTCCAGCAATTGGTCTGAACACCAATGAGTGTCATTTGCTCATCCGTACAACTAGTTTCCTCCCAGATTGGCCCTGATTTCTAGATAATGAGTGACCTTGAAGGCTCAGTCCAATTCAGAACATAATTTATGAGTCTATTATGGGAGAATCTCCTTACCAGTGCCTCATCAGGATAGAGAGAGAGCTCATCAGACTGTGAGTGAGCACTCGATTCTCAGTGCTATACGAGCTCTTTTGGTTTAAAATAATACCCTTACCTCTTTCATCAATCAAAATAAATCTGTATGATTGCTGTATATAGAATGTCATTGAGTACTTCTTTAAAAAAGGTACATATAAACATAGGCCACAATTGGAAACAACTTGTTGCTTTTTGCTGCAGGTGTAGAGACTGTAGCTTATGTGTTCATGCAGTGTTTGTGTTAACCATTCTGTAGCCTAGGGGTTCTTAACCTAAGAGTCACTCCTGAGGGGTCACTTCCTGGGTGGTCTCAAGAGAGATGGTGGGTAATTAATGGCATTTTCTCCACAAAATGTGCAGAGAATACGATCTGCACATTATTCACAGTTGTTCTTTTACTGAATCAGATTTTTTCACTGTTCTACTCAACAGTTAGACTCTGGTCTGCATGTCTGTATCTGCATAGCAATAGAGTACTTTTAGAATATAGAAGAAGTGGATAATTGAGCTTGAAACTGTGTTTGTAGAATGAGAGGAATTTCATGCTCCATGGGAGTTTTATGAACAAAGGCATTGTTTCCAAGGCTGAAATCATGTGCGTACAGTTTTTAAAGTATTTCTTAATTTTTACAATAGAATGGATACGAAATAGTTTCTCAGTAAAGCCTAAAAGAATATCTTTTTAAAGAGAAGACTTGTGGAATGATTTGGCCACAAACACAGCTTTGCTTAGTAAAGCTACTTGGGCAACACCTTTGTGCCTCCATCACATTTATTAGTTTATCTTTTTCTTCTTATTAAAATTTTTAATTTATTTTTTTAATATATTTATTAGGGCTGAAAGCGTTAACGCACGCTCTAAATTTGGAATCAGTAACGTGTTACTATTTTTTTTATGCAAGTTAATTAAGGCACCAAGTTTGACCCCTACTTCTGACGTAATCTGCCCCGCCCCGGCCAACACACTTATCTGTTGTCTGACTGAATGATTGAACAGTGCGCTCTGAACTTCCAGCTCAGGCCCGGTCAGAGAGCTCTCTCTCTCTCTCTCTCACGCACACACACACACACGTTCACACACACACACACACACCAAACCAAGCTGAGAAATTTACAATCCAATTTATCATGCATTCTTTATTCCAGCCCCCTACATTGGCTTTATCTCCACTCGAACATACAAGTATATACTATTATTTTAACTGAAACCACTAATATACATATAATTGCATTTCACATTTCTTACATTCATTCTTTTATTTACAACAAATGCGATTAATCGCAGTTAATCAAATAATTTTGCTGTGATTAATCGGATATTTTTTTTTTATATTTATGTATTATTATCATTATTTATTTTTTATTCTAATGTTTTAGATTTTAATTCTTATGTTCCTAGTTCATTACTATTCATTTAATCATTTCTTATAATTTTACTTTACTTTTACTATGTGTCAATTTGTTTTTTAACGGTCTTTTAGCATTTTCTATTTTACATACATATTTTATTTATATATATATGAAATGCTTATTTAAAGTTAGTATGTCTTTTATTGATTATTTTTTACTATTCTATTCTATTCCGCCTATTCTATTCCGCCCATCTTGGGCGCCGCCACCCAAGATGGCGGCGCGTTAACACGCAGCAGCCGCTCCGGGTCCGTTAAATGGTGCTTTTGTGTTACTATTTGTCGTTTTTTCCATTTATTTCCTGCAAATATGTGCATCGGAACACCCGTGCACATGTTCTACCACCGCCAGACCCTGCTACAGTGGAGAAATCAGCCAGAAAACACGCTACCGGACGAGGTTCTGCAGACGCTACTTGAGCTTAGCATGCTAAGAGACCCAGGCCGCCAGCCCGCGGTGTTTCCTGACGCCGGAGCCCAGCGGAAGTGCCATCGCAAGCGGTGCGAGCAGAAGCGGAAGCGCGGAAAGAGAGCCAGGATCCGCGCGAGGCTAAAGGCTAGTCCTAGCCGGCCGGCTATACCATCGCTCTTTCTGGCAAACGTCTGTTCCCTTGACAATAAACTGGACTACATCCGACTCCAGCGAACAACCCAGCGTGAGTTCAGAGACTGCTGTGCTTTGGTTTTTGTGGAATCGTGGCTGAACGACAACATTCCGGACAGCGCCATTCAGCTAGCCGGGCTAACCGCGTTCAGAGCGGATAGGAGCGCGGCTCTATCCGGGAAGACCCGCGGTGGAGGCGTGTGTGTTTACATCAACACGGAATGGTGTAACAACGCTGTGACTGTCGCCAAACACTGCTCTCTGCTGGTGGAGTTCCTGATAGTCAAGTGCAGACCTTTTTATTTAGTACGGGAGTTCTCCGCCGTGCTAATAGCTGCTGTCTACATCCCACCCAGCGCTAGCATTGGTGCTAATGCTAAAGAGGCTCTGGGTGAACTCTATCGGTCTATCAGCGATCTGCAGAACAAACACCCAGACGGACTGTTTATTATCGCCGGAGATTTCAACCACGCAAATCTCAAGTCAGTGCTCCCTAAATTCCATCAACATGTGGACTTTGCAACGAGAGGAGCGAGCGCGCTGGATCTTGTTTACACAAACATCCCCAGCGCGTACCGGGCGGAGCCCCGCCCCCACCTCGCTTTCTCGGACCACATGTGTGTTTGGCTGACTCCAACATACACATTACTCATCAGACGCTCCAGACCAGTTCAGAAGCAGGTGAAAACCTGGCCGGCAGGCTCCATCTCTGCCCTTCAGGACTGTTTTGAGTGCACTGCATGGGACATGTTTAGGGAGGCTGCTACTGAAGGCGATTCTGTTGATTTGGAGGAGTATGCAGCATCAGTCACTGGCTACATCAGCAAGTGTATTGATGATGTCACTGTCTCCAAGACCATCACCACACGCCCAAACCAGAAGCCTTGGATGACTGCTGAGGTACGTGCGCTGCTGAGGACCCGCGACTCCGCCTTCAGAGTGGGTGACAAGGTGGCCCTGAGGAAAGCGAGAGCCGACCTGTCAAGAGCTATCAGAGTGGCAAAGCGCGCACACGCCCAGAGAATCCACAGCCACTTCAATGACACGGGTGACGTGCGGCGTATGTGGCAGGGCATCCAGGCAATCACCAACTACAGGACAATGCCACCGTCCTGTGAACGTGATGCCTCCCTCCCTGATGCCCTGAACAACTTTTATGCACGGTTTGAGGCACAAAACAACACGATGGTGAGAAAGACCATGCCCAAGCCGGACGAGCAGGTGTTGTGCCTGACTGCAGTGGATGTGAGGAACACTCTGCGCTGTTTATAGACTTCAGTTCAGCATTCAACACCTTCATCCCACAGAACCTCATCAGGAAGCTAAGCTCGCTCGGCCTCAACACCCCCCTCTGCAACTGGATCCTGGACTTTCTGACGGGGAGACCCCAGTCAGTCCGGTTCGGGGGCAGCACCTCCAGCACCATCACACTGAACACTGGGGCCCCCCAGGGCAGTGTCCTGAGTCCTCTGCTGTTCACCCTGCTGACTCATGACTGTGCTGCAAAACACAGTTCTAACAGCTTTATCAAGTTCGCCGATGATACAACCGTGCTGGGTCTCATCACCAAAGGCGACGAGTCAGCATACAGAGAGGAGGTGCAGCGGCTGACAGACTGGTGTACAGTCAACAACCTTCACCTGAATGTGGACAAGACAAAGGAAATGGTTGTTGACTTCAGGAGAGCACAACACACCCACTCTCCACTCAACATCGACGGGTCCTCTGTGGAGATTGTTAAGAGCACCAAGTTCCTTGGTTTCCACTTAGCAGATAACCTCACCTGGACCCTGAACACCAGCTCTACAGCCAAGAAAGCCCAGCAGCGTCTCTACTTCCTCCGGAAGCTGAGAAAGGCCCGTCTCCCTCCACCCATCCTCACACTCTTCTATAGAGGGACCATTGAGAGCATCCTGAGCAGCTGCATCACTGCCTGGTTTGGGACCTGCACCGTCTCTGACCGCAAGACCCTCCAGCGTATTGTGAGGACAGCTGAGAGGATCATCGGCGTCTCTCTCCCCTCCATCACGGACATTTACACCACCCGCAGCATCCGCAAAGCAACCCCACTCATCCCTCACACGAACTGTTCTCCCTCCTGCCTTCGGGAAGAAGGTACCGCAGCATCCGGTCCAGCACGACCAGATTCTGCAACAGCTTCTACCCCCAAGCCATCAGACTCCTCAACTGCAGAGACTGAACTGATGGTTTTTCTGTACATGCACACACACTCTTACCCCACTTACCCCAGAAAATGGAAAGCACTAAAAACCCTACTACCTCACTGGACTCTATTGCACACTGTGTAATAGAGGTAATTACTACCTCACTGGTCTTTTTTGCACACTTTTTGCACATTGCATAATTTGCACACTGTCTTGTTATTTATTATTCTTTGTCTGTATTGTGTTGTATTGTCTGTCTGCACTTTTGTACTGTTGCACTATTGTTCTGTCTACACTGTGTTTATGTGCACCATGGTCCCTGGAGGAACGTTGTTTCGTTTCACTGTGTACTCTGTATATAGCTGAAATGACAATAAAAAACACTTTGACTTTGACCCTATTATTTCCAATTTCTTATTAAATGTTTTTTGATTCCTTTTGATGCTGTAAATGCTTGGCAACCATTTCGGTCTTTTAGAATTTTCTATTTTACATACATATTTTAATTATATATATATATTAAATGCTTATTTAAAGTTAGTATGTCTTTTATTGATTATTTTTTACTATTCTATTCCCTATTATTTCCAATTTCTTATTAAATGTTTTCAATTCCTTTTGATGCTGTAAATGCTTGGCAACCATTTACAGCCTACCAGGAAAGGTGTCTGTATATTTAATCAGTGAAGACAGTCCTTAGGATTGATACCATCGAGCCTCACCAACATCACCCAAATAAACAGTTTTCAGAAGAGAAATCTGTGTAACTTAGTGAGCTACCCCCACCGCCAACACCCAGCGCCGAGACCTACAGAATGAGAAGTTCCTCAAAGTGTCTCTTAAAATGCACCTTATAATCTGATGTGCCTTATGTATGGAAATAGAACTGAAAATAGACTTTCATTGATAGTGTGCTTATCAATACGGTGTGCCTTATAGTGCGAAAAATAAGGTATTTAACTCCCTACTACTATGACACACAAACACACTGCCACTGGTCCTGCAACTACAACAACTGCTGAGCCCAATGGATGTTGATGATCTCCAGTGTCTTCTTTTTGAAAAACAAATTATGGTCAGACTATGGTCAAACACAACCGTCTAAAGACCAATGCTCAATACCTCACAATCCAATGCTCCGCATTAGGTTCTTGTTACGCTCAGTGCTTTCCTATAGAGATTAGAGAAGCTGATTGTGTCTATGATTAAATACCTGTGTCAGCAACGGCTGCACCTTCACGTAGAAGAATTCACTAAGCAGACGGGATCTCTAGACATTTCTGGCATATAGTGTAGGTGGAGCTCATAAAATGGACAGTGAGTGAAAGCCCAACGTAGGTGTCTGTAATATGCTTATGTTCGGCTGAGACTGCAGGAGTTCAGGTGCGGCTTTTTTGTGAGAGAGGTCTTCTGTCTGAATTGATTTGAGGGGATTACACTTTCTACAGCAGCGCTAATTACAGGCTGCTTAGCGAAGAGGCCCTGCAGAAATGAATCGATCGACTTCACATCTCTGTAAACTCTCTGTGTAGTTTTAAGTGCACTTCTTGCACCTTGCACATTGGGAAGGAGCAGAGAGATGTCAGAGTCTGAGACAGCCCAATTAGAAATCAAGTGATTTATACCCAAACTTGGGGAGAGAGGGAGAGAGTGGTGAAATTCGCTGCGCATCACAGAAAAAGGACAGGTTCCAAGGGAGAAAAAAAAAGGAGGAGGAGGAGGAGAAGAAGCGAGCGAAAATCAGGCATCTTTCAAGGCCAGTATCGACTGGTGTTGAGGGAAGAAATCAGGAGGGGAAGGAGAGAGGTGGCGGGAGAGAATAATAAATAAAAGACTAAATGTCTTGACATTGGCTCTGGACGAGAATCGATGGAAATAATAATGTTACAATGCACATTTTCATCAGCCCTGGGGACAGCCTGTGTGGGTTGCTAATGCACACAACAAAATGAGCGAGTCACTGTTGGGTGCCTTGTTTGCAACATGACACAATTACCTAGGAGTCTTTTTTAACTTTTGTGCAGGTGGAGCAAGTTTACGGAGCACATTTGTCTTGTATATTATTTTCCAAATTAATGACGCTATACACTACAAACTGTTGTAAATCATTTTTGCTTCACCTTGATCATCTATACACCTTAAAGGTGTACTTCTGCTAAATTCCACTTTTTTTTCTTCTTTGTGGAATACAATAGGTCTGAGAAACAGTTTCATGTGCAGCATGCATATACAACTCAGAAGGACACCTTAAATCAGATGTTTTGCATTTCATATAATTAATTCTGATACGATTAATTTAGATTTTTACCAAATTTTAAAACAAAAAAGTTATGAAATTGTTGTTGTGTCATTTTTATTACATCAAGAAGCATTTGTCTTGCTTAGGTCTGTCTCGATAACTACGCCATAATGATTTAGAATCAGTTTGTATTTTTCAAAGACCTTTAAAAAACACACACACACACACACACACACACAACATCCCTTATCTCTCTGCTGGCAAAGCTCTATTTTATTTCCTCAACAATTCCACTTTATTGTCATTTAATTTGCTTTTAATTAGGAACAAGCCTCCACTGAATGCTGATTTGGTTGCCTCGCTCCGAGTCCTGTCGGGCCAATCTTCCAGTTTCTAACTGAGTTTAATGAAGCAGTGAAAGAGGCATTTCATTCCATCTCAGCTGAAGCTGAGGAAAAGAAGACGAGACTCCCTGTAACATTCGCTTAATTATTTCCTGCTTGAACTGCTCCTCGTCCTTTCTTTCTCTCTTTATGCAGTTTTTGTACTTGGCTTCGGAATGGGAATAGCGGGAAAGAGCCGACTTTTATTCGAGCGAGATCAAGAACACTGTGCCGCGACGGGATTTAAACAATTTCCTCATTACCTCAAAAGCAGTCAGTCAGTAAAGACTTTTTAGGTCTGACACGAGCTTCTGTAGTTTTCAGCGCTGGAGCGACGTGACTAATTTACAATGGCACGCAAAAGTTTGGGCACTCTGTTTACAGGGAAAAGAGCAAAAGGTGACCTAGACTGTTTAGGAGGTTTTTAATTTAATTAGTTACAGTTTTTAAAAAACAAAAAAAAAAACATCTGAAGCAAAAGTTTGGGCACCCTTCACGATCACTAAGGACAATGTCTAAGGACATTCTTTTGATTTCATTGGGTTTAGCACTATTTCATACAACAGTCCTAATGGTGTAGAAATAGTGTGGGTTACACCAAATATCACATTTTTACACAGTCCAGTACAACATTACTGAGATACTGCTTAGAAAACTAAGTTTTTAATAGGATTCCCTTAGTTTGTAATTTTCCTCATCATTTGAATGATGCTATGCTGTTTCCAAATGTGCTGCACAAACTGTTCACACTTGGCTAGCTGGCTTGGTGAATAATGATTACTGATACAACACTGAACATAGATCCGAATCCACCAATTACAGTGGAGAAGGTGATGATGGCAAGAAGGACTTCAAGGCCAACAGGGTATTCAGCTGTCCAGCACATTTCATTCCATCCACCCTTCTCCTGTTCATTACACCAGCCATCAAAAAAATCATCCTGGAGAATGTAAATTTGATTTCAAAATTCAATTAGGCTGCTTTATTTTGGGGCTTTGGTAGGGCAGGTCATTTTTGACCTGTAGGACAAGAGGAGTAAACAGAATGTTAGGATCGCACAAGGGTTAACAAATTGCTGCCTGAGGAACCATTGTGTACGACAGTCTGGGGATGCTAGCTTCAGTGACCTAAGAGTTTGTAGGATCTGTGGGCAAATGTGCCGCAGAATGCCATACAGAACCTGTATGCCCAAACAGCCCAACCTTATCATTTCTTGTATCCAGAATAGGAGGGGCCTGACTAGTAATAGTTTTTTATAGATGGGAAAATCATATGTGTGCTATACTGTAATATTTCTTAAGCGAAGGCATTTGTAAGTGTCACAACAGAGAAAAATTCCTAGAAATTCTAGAAGCTATCAGAGAGCAGCAGGAAATGTGCTGGTATCTCCTGGGTGAATGTAGCCGAAGTGCTGCATCAGCTACTTGGAGCTCTCCTAGGCAGATGAGTAAGGAAACCAGGCTAGAAGCATTTGATACCATCATCACATGTATATCTCTTGCTTTTTTATATTTCTGGCTGTGGATGAAGCAGCGAGTAGATACTGTATTTGGAGTCAGATGTATATGTAAGCTATAGGCTGCATCATACATTCTCTTTGAAGTTTGCTTTTATATAAAGGGGATATAGAAGGAGCGCTCCTGATTTATTTACGAGTGTTAGATTAGAAATTCCCTTTCTCAGGGACTTTCTAAAAAAAAAGTCTGGATTCAGCCAGCATCAGATATGGCACAAAGGCCGAATGTTGCAGGGGGCATTTTGAACAGTGTTAGCATGTGTCTAATAGGCTACTTTTGGCTTGCCTGGGGGAGGTGGTTTTACCGGATGTTGTTTAGCAGGTGCATGTCTGGGAAGTCGGTGAGATGACCCCTGCAGAAATGTGAAGCCTTGTCCAAGGCCGAAAGATTCTGAGCAAGCTTTCCTCTCCAATTATTTTCCCTCCAAATGCCCCAAGGCCCTGAATCAACAAGCCTCTGTTTACCGGTCCATAGCTCCAAGCAGCGTATCAGCCCCCTCAAAGAAGCTAATGAATTACAGTAGACACTCCATTAAGACGGCATTTACATTTGCAAGGCTTTCCGTCCATTTGCCTTTGCAGCAAGAGTCGCCTTTCGAGCGGATTTTCTTATTGAACTATTCTTGTGAAAAAAGGCCGAACCCCCTGAGATGTAAGCTTAATCCAAGACGAGGCAGATATTATGCTGGCAAAGTGGGTCTGTCGCTTTATTTGCCAGCCCGACGTAATGTTTGTTTTTTGCAAATTGCACATCAGAAATGTTTTCCTAGAGGCAGGCTTATTCTATCAAGCTAAATTTAAGGGGCCATCTGTTTAGCTACACAGGGACTCGCTTCACTCCTTCATCTAAAAGCAGTTTGGTTGGATAAATAACACAGTGTGAAAATCAGAAGAATGAAAGGACTGCTTAAGGGTGATAAAGTTGCTGACAGTCAGCAGCAAAGCCGAAAATCCAAACAGCAAGACAACCACACACACACATACACATACACACGCACATGCTCATAACCCATATATTTACATTACATTTACAAACAATTTACCAGATGCATCTTGTCCAGGGCAACTTATAGACGTGCTTACTCATCCTTAGTCATGCCTAATTCTCCAATTATCCGTAACTAAATAGAACAAAGTCTTAAGAAACTTGAGTATACATACAGCTCAATACACAGCTCAATACACGAGTCAATGCTGATGCTCAGATATAAATCTGCATTAAAGCCAACACCCAGATACAAACAATACACTACATCTAACTCCCAGGAGCAAGATCGATGTGTGCAGATATTAGACACCACAAGCTTTTAATGAGTGCTAGATTAGTGCTCAATTAAGTGCTCTTAAACTAGATGGACCTTCAGTCCACATCTGAAGACAGAGAGTGACTCAGCAGTTTGGACAAGCAGGCAGAGACGCAGAGACACACACACACACACACACACACAGCATTTCATTCTTTGAATAATTTTTTTTTAATTAACACCACAGACTGTTTAATTTAATTAAAACCAGACTGAACGGTATATATTTATATACCCTTCCAAACAAACACACACTATGTACAGGTCCTTCTAAAAAAATTAGCATATTGTGATAAAGTTCATTCTTTTTCATAATGAAATGATAAAAATTAAACTTTCATATATTTTACATTCATTGCACACCAACTGAAATATTTCAGGTCTTTTATTGTTTTAATACTGATGATTTTGGCATACAGCTCATGAAAACCCAAAATTCCTATCTCACAAAATTAGCATATCATGAAAAGGTTCTCTAAACGAGCTATTAACCTAATCATCTGAATCAACGAATTAACTCTAAACACCTGCAAAAGATTCCATGAATACAAAACCCATGAATATATTAAAGCTTATGCATGTACCTGAATATATGCAGTCAGCCAAACTGTGAAGAAAAACATATTGATCAATTTAGTAAACCGAAAACGTGTTAAACAAACCAGAATATGTTTTATATTTTTTACAGTAGGCACCTCTTCCTTAGATGACATCTTGGCCTTTTTTATGATTTATGGCCTTTTTCAGCTTCCTTCTGAAAAATCCAGCTGGTCATCCAGAGCAAACAAACCCTATTCTGGTCAAGAGATAGTTAACGATTTGGCCTACCACCATAGGGTATGTTTTTTTCTGGTTGACAAGCTGGTCTTGAACTGGATTTTTCAGTTAACAGCTGTGCAGTTAACAGGATACTGCCCACCAGACACTGCAGATAGGATGCTGCTCACAGGACACTGTCAATTGGATATTTCTGGATGGTAGACTTCAGCAGCTGCAGTAGTGACACCGAAGTGTTTACATTTTTAGCAATACTGCTGTGTCTGATCCACTCGTACCAGCACAACACACCACCGCAATACAGTTTAGATCGGGCCCAAAAAATCCGACCCGACCCAGCCCGAGCCCGTGCACGGTCTGCCTGAGCCCGACCCAACCCGAACCATAAACTGTCATTATGAGCCCGAGCCCGACCCGCCCCACCCCATAAACTGTCTGTTTTCGGGCTGTTTGAATGAGCGAAATATGATCAGAAGTATGTTAATTTACACTGTAACATAGAAGCATAGAACTATTATTGAAATAAAATGATTTTTAAGAACAGCTACACACAGTGCTGCAAGTCAAACGCGGAGGAGTTCACGTGCGAGAGAGAGAGACACAGAGAGAGAGAGAGAGAGATTTACATGTTCTGGTGTATGAGCTACTCACAGGTAAAGGTTCTCACACACTGTATCTCCTGTTTCTCTTTTATCTCCTCGTGCTCATATTCTAGTCCCATACATAATTCTGCAGTTTTTCAGTGTTTTCTGTCCTATCTTGCGGCTAGCGCGAGCGCTTACAACTAACACCAAATGGTGCAGCACTAGATCGTCACAAGGCAGTTTGTTTTATAAAATCTTCTTTGATGAATTTGATTTGGAAGGGTGTCATAAATTATAGGGTTCCACTGCTGTGAAGGGCTTTGGGCTGTGGGGGGCTGAAGGGGGGCTGCGAGAGGCTGAAGGTCTCGCAGCTTTATTTCTTCATGAATCCGCTGAACATCGATGGAACCGCTCTAGACAGATTAATAAATATGTATAAATTCATTATGTAGCGTACCTGCTGAAACACGTTTCAGTCCTGTTTCATCAGATGCAAATGATGATGATGTCTCCTGATGCAGATGGGAAAGGGCCTCTGAGCTCTCAGAGAGTGAGATGAACTCACTCTAACTGTCTGTACCTACAGAACACAAAACACAATAGCAGAACGAGGAGCTTTTATTTTATTGACTACGATGGCGCTGCTGACATCTTTTGGCCTGTTTAAGAAATGCAGGGGTTTTATTGCCACTGTGTGTCAAGGTTAAAGCTTAACTGAATCTAGTATGTTCTTGAGGAGACGTTTTCAGGTCAAGAACAAACATAATGCTGGTTAGGAAACATGCTAAAATATGAACAGTATGTCAAGCCATTTTAGCTTGTAATGGCTTGGTGGCGTCCTGCAGAATGCCAGAGTGACCACTGGGTTCTTTGTCAATTTTCATTAAAAGTCCTGGTTGTTCAAAACGTCTTCTATTTCAGAATTACACACAGTCCTGTCTCTGGGCTCTGCAGGCTGTTCTATCCTATTTGTGGCTTAATAAAAATATATATTTAAAATATTATTTCAAAAATTATTTTTGAAAAATGTTTAATTTTTAATTATGGTGGTACTGAGTGCAAATATAGGGTAAAAAAACTTATAAAAAAAAAAAAAAAAAAAAAAAAAATATATATATATATATATATATATATATATATATATATATATATATATTATTAGTAGTAGTAGTAGTAGTAGTAGTAGTAGTAGTAGTAGTAGTATAGTAGTAGTAAGAGTTGCAAACATTTGGGGGGAAGAATGTTTGTCTTTCTAAATTTATTTTATTTACCATGATATTTCATCACAACAGGGTGGACAGCTTAAGGTTTACCTCAAATATGCCTTTAATATGGAGGCAATGTGAGAAATAATAGGTGCAATTATAATTATATTATAATTATTATAATTATAATTTCTAAAACATGCTTAAAATGTGTCTTTAGTCCCTTGAAAATAAAATGAAATAGTCTGAAGGTTGTTACAAATGTCTTTCTAATCAATGGGGTATTTTTATTCCTGGAGGACTGACTGGGTGGACAGGGACTTCTTGGACATGTTTTAATAGCTTGATATTTTTATAACAATAGCTATAGGAATAAGTGAACTTATAAACACATATTTAAATTATTATTTAAATATTTATTTTGAACATTTTAAATTATTCAAATATTTTTTACATTTAAATATTTTATATTTTCACATTCAAAATATAACATATATTTAAATGATTATTTTTTAAAAGCTGCAGTGCGGGTCGGTTGGAGACGGTCTACAACCGGCCGGTTTATTTTCAGTCGGCAGAAAACAAAGCTGGCCGTTTGAGCGCATGCGCAGTCTAGCGGAAAGGACTGCAAACAAAGAGGAAGCGCGTGGCTCTGAGTTAAAGTGCTCTCAGTTGTGTGTGTGTGTGTGCCTGTGTGTTTGTGTGTGCAGGAGCTCTTCATTTCATTACTTTATATCAACACTGAGAACAGCGGGCCGCGGGAGAGCCGGGGGCTCAGTCTGGAACAGCCCGGAGAGAAGAGCGGTAGGCGTACTGCTTTATTTAACTCTCTGTAACGTTACATGGAGATTAGTGCCGCAGAGCTAAACACAGCTAAGCTAAGCTAGGATAGGATAGCTAACCGGCTATCAGCTCAGCTAATACTCAGCAAATACGCGTAGCCTAGCCTAGCTAGCGATAGTTAGCTAATTTGATTACACACACACACTCACACAGTGGCCGTTGAGCTGGTACGTGTTCATGCTCGGTCCAGGCTGCACAGTTTATTATTGTGAGACAGGATCTCGATACAGCTTCAGATACTGTGATTATTATAGTTGTGTTAGCTATAGTTTTGTGGAAGACGTAGCCAGCTAGCTAGCAAGCTAGCTACTCACTTTGTTGACATGGTGAACTGAGCTACAGCCTTTTAGTGAAGTCTGTATACTGTGATTCAGAATCTTCAGTTAATAAGACTTGTATTGTGAGGCTTTTGTTAATTCTAGAAATACCACTGAATATCAGACATATACATATATCAGCCAATTCAAAAAGAATTCTCTTTTTGAGTGTTTAAGTCTAGTTTACAGTCTGATCAATTCACTAAAACAGGTTCATCAGATAGAAAGAGAGAGAGAGGGGGAGGGAGAGAGAGAAAGATAGTAGTTTGGGTTCTATTCAGGAAAAAATAATTTTTTGACTGAGTTTTATTCCCCACAGTAAATGTACTAGTAACACAACCTAGGAAGATAATAACTCCTGCACCTAACAGCTGGGGTTATACACATGGCCCATCCCCTTCTCCTATACTATACACTCCCACTCACTCACTTTTAGCTGACTATACGACGCTAGCTAACTGTATAACAGTTAAGTTGCTGTGATAAGCAACATTTAGCCCAAACACAAAGACCTGACTCTTTCCAAATATACTAATCAGCCTCTGCACCACAAGCTCTTCACATGCATCATCATCCATTCATTTGGGGTTTTGCTGAATTAGGCCCACAACACCACGAAGCTCACATTATAAGTTTTTAACCAATATATTTTCCTCTTATAACCATAGATTAAATGCAAATACTCAGCTAAAATGTAGTGGCTGTCTTTCTGAAAACAAATGTTTCTTACTGCATAGGTGGAAACAGCATTGCCCTTTATTTGCAGACAAACACACCATATAGTACCATGGTGATTTCGCAAGGGTTAGTAGTGTCTTTGGGTTATGCTCCTTATACTACATATACCTCACATGGTTCCAGTGTTAGACAATCTGAATATGAGCATCACACAAATGCCATAAATGTAAATGTTATTTCTCTATGTAATTCTAATCCAGGTAAATCTACAAATATTTTACAAATGTTTACGTATTGACTTTGGTGTTGGTGTACTGTTTATAGAAATGTCTAAAATCTAATGTATTGTGACATTTTGCTTGCAGTTAAATGCTAATGTGATAATACTAATTGTGATGTAAGGATACACATTAATTAAATAAAACTAACTCTCTCTTCTGTTGTTCTTTAGAAAGCATCTCAATGGATTAGCATGCCTCACCATTCTGGACAAACTGGATGCATAGTCTTTGCCTTTGCAAGACAATAAAAGCCCTCAGTGGTGCACCTTTGTCAGCACTGTGTAGGAGGGTTCCTCTGCGGCAATCACTAAGGAGACAGCCTCTATCTCAGTGCGCTCAGACTCTGATTCCAATCTGGAGTTTTGCTTCTAAAGCGTGTGGCAGTTTGACTCTTTCCACTCCATCCAGACAGTTCAGTCTCTCGTCTTCAGCACCTTTTGGTGGATCTTGGCCTGTGTGGCAGGGTGACGGGCCTGACATGGCGGAGCAGCGGTTCTGTGTAGAATATGCCAAACGTGGCACTGCAGGCTGCAAGAAATGCAAGGACAAAATCATGAAGGGTCTGGTCCGCATCGGCAAGATTGTGCCCAACCCGTTCAGCGAGTCTGCCGGAGAAATGAAGGAGTGGTACCATGTGAAGTGTATCTTTGAGAAGCTGGAGCGAGCTCGGGCCACCACCAAGAAGATTGAAGACATCACTGATCTGGAAGGCTGGGAGGAGCTTCAGGATGAGGATAAAGAGCTAATTAATAAGCATGTTTCAGGTAAGAAGGAGCTACTGTTTTACACTGGTCCTGGATTATGCATGTTTTACATATTCAAACACACCCACTTTACCTTATGAGCTTATTTGCACAGCTTTTTTTTTAGTTGAACTGGGTGTGTAAGGGCACGAAAAACAAACTGAAAAGGCAGTGATGGCCCACATTACTTTAAAAGCGACTGTTTAGCCTACTCTAATAACTGTTACTGTAATGTGTCTACTGTATCTTCCATGTTTTTCAGATTTAGCTGCTAAAGCAAATGCAACTCCAAAAAAGAAGGTTCAATCCAAACTAAACACCAGCGGGCAGTTATCAGCACCTCTTGCTGATCCAACAGTCAATGCACCACGCAAGTTTTCTGGTTTCACAGGTATAAAACCATAGCTACTACACTTGAGTGTTTTTGGCAATACTAGTTTTGAAGATGTATGGTCTAAAATAACACACAGTTTGCAAAGTTTGGAAGTAGTCTCTTTACTATGGGTGTGACGATACTCGTGAGAACAAGATTTTAACAATATATTTTTGAATTTTAACATAAAAATATGATTTGAAAATATTTTTCTTGACTAAAAATTTGCAGGTGTTTTTTCCTTTATATTTTGTCATTAATTATTCTGTAAAAGATGTAAGTCAATTTTTACTCTGATTATGAATTGTATGCTTAATCACATGCGTTAAAATACAAAACAGCATACATTTCAAGTACTGCAGCTGGCTTTGCCATAAGCCCAACAACTTCTCTCCTGTAGGTTTAATATAAGTATCCCCTCTCATTCCTAAAACACTTTACAGTCAAGTGTTTCTATACAATAGAATGAAACAAAGGGGAAAAAAACCCTGGATTTTTCAAAATGACTAACATTTGTTACTAGTTGTACTAGTTTTGGATTTTAAAAACATCTGCATTCAGGCAGACCTGTTCAACATTTTTTTTTAATTGGCTATTAAGCAGAGGCACACAGGTCCTGTAATTTTATGTGACTCACTGTCTAGGCTGAATGTGCGATTATCAGACAGATCATAAGTGAACCTGACTTAAGGTTTTCATTTTGCTTCTCTTCCTAATTAGCCACAAAGGCAGGTTCGTCCTCCTCAGGCCCAGGCCCCTCTCCCAGTAAACCCACTCAGGGCAGCACCCTGTCTGCACAGTTCTGTGATCTGGACCACAAGGACTGCCTTTTCCGTGAATTCCGCAAGCTCTGTGCCATGGTGGCTGATAAGTCCAGCTACAACGCAAAGACCGAGATCATCAAGGACTTCTTAAGGAAGGGTTCTGGTGGAGGTAGGTTCAAGAGTTTTACATTGGGTTTGGTTAAGAATTGGTTAAGGGTCAGAAACTATTGGAAATTATGTGAACATGATTTCACAGATTTGAAAGTGGTGATTCATTTCCACAGATGTATATGCACTATTATAATTAACTATAATATGCACTGTTTTCTTTTTTTTTTTTTTTCTGTTCTTTTTTGGGTGTGTGTAAATTTATCAAGCACTTTATTGGGAACATTACAATAATTGTGGGTACGGCCTCGCTTTGTTCTCCAAACAGCCTCAGCTCTTTTTGCAATGGATTCCACAAAATTTTGCAAATTTGTTTAAAATACTGCATAATATTTAAATCGTGTAATTTCTTTAGATTTTACAGCAATTTACTATATTCCAAACGTGTACTATTGGATTCAAATTCACTAATACTGGAACTGCTTTCACGATCATTACGTTTTCATACCCTCACACCACCTCCACTACCCTGGACTAAGCTGCGTGTGTGGATTTATGCTCCTGGATTCTGTTCTGCTCACCACTGTTGTACATAGTGGCTATCTGAGTTACCATTGTCTTACTGTTCTCTCCAACCGGTCTGCCCTGGCCCTGTCAAATCAAAATTTCAAAATGTCAAAACAGATTTTGTATCGTCTTTGCAATATTGGAACCTTTTTTTTAATCACAGTATCTACTTATAATGGTTACATTATATGTTGAGGTTGATGTTAGACAATTGTTTATTTAGTGGTTTGTTTAAACCCTGGCCACTAAATAGCACTCGACTTTTATGTACCTTAAATTTGATAAATATGATGCCTTTAATGTTACACATTTTTTATTTGTCCAGCAGTTATTCTATTGTGCATTAAATCTCCAAAATTCCAGGAAATCTGCAGTTAAACCAGCCTTTCTGACACCACGGTTAAAATCACGGAGATGTGCTAAGATCTGTTGATGTGAATATTACCTGTTTCTAATGTCTTATATTGGCAGGATTTTAAGGATTTTAATCTCTGCTGTCACACTTAAATGTGTAGTTGGACATGTCTTTCTAATAAACTGCTTGGCAGGTGTATGTTTTACTAATGTAAAACAAATTGTAACCTTCTCCTGTCACTTATGTTTATTAAAAAATAATTTTATAAACAATATAAACTATAATTTGAATTCTTTGCATGATTACCTGTTTTAACACAGCCCTGAGGGTCTTGGTAATGAGGAGACTTGTTAAATAGAGCATGCAGTAATGTGAGAAAACAAAAGTCCCTCCCAGGTCCAGGACTGTCAATCATTCGAAATAGCAACTACATGATTTTTCTTTTCTTCTTCAAACCAGATAAGTTTAAAGGTGACCTCTACCTGACGGTGAAGCTGCTTCTTCCGGGAGTGGTGAAGAGTGTTTACAATCTCAACGACAAGCAAATAGTCAAGCTCTTCAGTCGCATCTTAAATTGCAATCAAGAAGAGATGGTGCGCGATCTGGAACAGGTCTGTTATTACTAAATCAGCGGCAGCCGGACACAGATTAGTTTTGATTGCATTGGCTGGTTTTAAAAGGTTCATTTTAATATTTTTGTTCTTCTGCCTGTGTGCCACAGGGGGATGTTTCTGAGACTGTGAGGATGTTTTTTGATGCCAGCACATCGTTTCCTGCAGCAACCAAGAGTCTCTTGACCATCCAGGAAGTGGATGCCTCGCTAAGTCGCCTGGCTCAGCTGACCAAAGAAGATGACCAGCAGGCAGAGCTCCAGGACATTGCTAAGAAGTGAGACTCAAATTTGTAAAAGCCACACCATTTGAATTAGTTTCCATATAATATATCAGATATATTATATATCTCTGGAAAAAATTAAGAGACCTTTTCGGTTTCTGAATCAGTTTATCTGATTTTGCTATTTATAGGTTTATGTTTGAGTAAAATTAATATTGTTGTTTTATTTTATAAACTACAGTCAACATTTCCCCAAATTCCAAATAAAAATCATTCAGTCATTTAGAGCGTTTATTTGCAGAAAATTAGAAATGGATGAAATAACAAAAAAGATACAGAGCTTTCAGACCTCAAATAATGCAAAGAAAACAAGTCAATATTCAAGTTTTAAGAGTTCAGAAATCAATATTTGGTGGAATAACCCTTCGAAATCACAGTTTTCTTGCATCTTGGCATGTTCTCCTCCAGTAGTCTTACACACTGATTTTGGATAACTTTATGCCACTCCTGGTGCAAAAATTCAAGCAGTCCATCTTCCTCTTGATTATATTTCAGAGGTTTTCAATTTGGTAAAATGAAAGAAACTTGTCATGTTTAAGTGGTCTTCTGTTTTTTCCAGACCTGTATATAATGTACTAGAAGTTCTTGAACAATACTATGTGTAGTATGCTATATCAAAAGCTAAGGGCTGGTTTCCTAAACATTGATTACCAGTAGGTGTTAGGGTTAAGACTGAATCACCACTGGAACACGTTAAATCTAAACATAGCTTTGTATGGGGATTATGAACAACTTCCAAGTGTTTATATTGGCTTGAACTCATATTCAGTTGTTTACAGAAGATTCAGTTAGTGAATGCAAAATGTAATCTAATGTAACGCATCACACAAAGACACTTCATCAAACACTGTATAAACAAATATTGGGACACATGTTAATTTTATTAATTGTTTCTTTTTACTGTATTTTGGAGCATTGCTGTAATCAGTGTTAGTAGAATGTAAGGGGGGGTCAAGATGTTGAATTATTTGCTTGCCAAATGTCAGTATTGGTATTGAACATTCTGTACGTTCTTAAGCTCTTCACAGGTCAACCTGATTTTAACTTTGATTTCTTCTTCACTTTTTGTTTACACAGATGTACTGGAAATGACTTGAAATGTTACATTCGACTTGTCAAACACGATCTGAAGATTAATTCTGGGGCTAAACATGTGTAAGTAATACGGAACTAACTCGCACACCAACTGCAATTGTTATTAGGATAGGGTTAGTGTTAAAATGTTTTATCTTTGCTTAAAACCGTTTGTTTTAATAAAATACAGGTTAATTCTGTATTATTTAAATTAATTTGAACCAAATGACTGTTTTAATGCAATATCTAAAATGATATAATCAAGATTGTATACCTTTACACAAATACAGAAGCTGCCAGAAGTGCTTCTTTCAGAAACCTGTAAATAAATCTTTAATGTGGCAGTGATTTTGTTTTATATTTTGCACTTTTCCTTAACTGAAATATAAGGAGGATATTTTTCGCCTTGTTAATATAAATGTTGTTTGTAAGGATGAAAGAAATTAGCTTGCTATTTAATAGCTAACTTAACATTTTAATTGTGCTTGCATGGTTCTGCATGAGTTTCCAGATTTGATGGCTCTAAATGGTGCTGATTGTTACTCTTTTCCCACAAATAAAGAAGAACTAAAAAACCTAAATTGTAATCGAAAATTTAACATATCAGCCAAATATATAAATAAATATATATATACTTATTTATTTATTTATTTATTTGTTTTTTTTTTTTGTTTGTTTTTTTTACCCGCCAGTATCACCCAGTCCGGCTTTAAATACTATGTTCTGTGTTTTGAAGCAAACTTTACTACTGATGTAAACTGACGTGCATGTTTTGTATGATGTATTGCATCTGCTGATCAGTTGTGCCCCAGAAAATGAACAGCAATGAATCCTTCCCTCTTCTGCAGTCTGGATGCTTTGGACCCCAATGCTTATGATGCCTTCAAAGCCTCCCGAAACCTTGGCGATGTGGTCGACAGGGTTCTGCGGAACCAGCAGGAGGCATCTAACGGGACCGGACCGAGGAAGCTGCTGAGTGTGGAGGCTACACTTATGACCCCTGTTCAACCCATGTTGGTCAGAGCCCCTTTATATTTATCAAACCTACATATACTGTCATTTAGTTTTGCTGTTGGCTGATTGCCATTAGATAATGTTTTTTTTGAGGGCAGAGAACATACTGTATCTTCTTAAAGGTATTTTGTATAAAAAGTAGGGTTGTCAACGTTAAAGCGTTAAATTTGGAATCTGTAAATGCTGTAAATTTGGAATCAGTAACGCAATACTATTTTTTTAAGTTAATTAAGGCACCAAGTTTGACCCCAATTTCCGCTGTAATCTGCAAACCAACTCCCCTACCCCCCCATCCCCGGCCAACTCCTCATCCCTGAGATTTTTATTCTCATCAAATTAAACCTCACAACCAAGCTGAGACATTTACAATCCAATTTATCATGCATTCTTTATTCCAGCACCCTACGTTGATTTTATCTCCCCTTAAACATACAAGTATATACTATTATTTTAATCGACCATAATATACATATAATAGCATTTTACATTTCTTACATTAATTTTATTATTTACATTTAAATATCCATTATAAAAAAATTGCGTCTGAAGCAAAACAAATGCGATTAATCACAGAATTTTGTTGTGATTAATCAGATTTTTTTTTTTAATCGATTGACACCACTAATAAAAAGAGATTCAAGAGATAATTGAGGGAAACATGAGAACCTAAAAATAAGAAATGTGCTTTTATACTAAACATTTTTTGTTGCCTACAATAAGGCTGAGGCATTTTTGCGAGGTAGTTGTTAATGTGAGACAATTGGCTGTTAAAAAAAACAGGTTACTAATCTTCAAAAAAAAAGATTAATCTGAACGCTCCTGTTTTTAGGCAGAAGCATGTAAATCCATTGAGCATGCTATGAAGAAGTGCCCTAATGGAATGTACTCCGAGATCAAGTACGATGGTGAGCGTGTGCAGGTGCACAAGAACGGAGATCACTTTAGCTACTTTAGCCGCAGTCTCAAACCCGTGCTGCCTCACAAGGTAAGTACAGTAATGCTGCACATCAAAAATGAAATATACTATTTGTAACAGCTTATATACTCTTATGTACTCTGAATGCAGTGTGCAAAAATCACACATCACACAGCTTTTGTGTTTAAATGTTGTTGTATTTTTATTATTATTTCACAGGTGGCACATTTTAAAGAGTTTATACCTCAGGCTTTTGCTGGTGGCCACAGCATGATTCTCGATGCTGAAGTCCTCTTGATTGACACCAAGACCAGCAAACCTCTGCCTTTTGGAACATTAGGAGTTCACAAAGTAAACTATTTGAACATTGGACATTTTAAACTTTCATTATAATTAAAAATGGCTTCAAAAATAGTTACCATATATTATCTTTTTGTTTCAGAAAGCAGCCTTCCAAGATGCACAAGTCGGCCTCTTTGTGTTTGACTGTATTTACTTTAATGGAGTCAGTCTTATGGACAAGTGAGTGGTTTTTTTTTTTTTTTTTTTTTTTTGTTTTTTTTTTTACACTCCTTAATTACACTATTCATTATTTATAGTAGGATCTGTTTTTTTTCACAGTGGGTTAAATGGAATCTCTGTAGTCAAAGGGAGCAAAACGAGAAAGTTACATGTTCTGTGATGGTACTATTTAAAACCAGTGTCAGTGTAAAGGTATATATCAGAAGCTGGCCTAGCACAGGGGTTTTGTAGAATGAAATATGGTCACATTAATTGTTATTAAAAGAATTGCAGGATGAAACATGCTTCCACTTTCCTTTCACTAATTAAACTGTTCTTTGATGACAATTATTGGAATAAGGCCTTATCAATGTTTTTCAGGCCGCTTTGTGAGAGAAGAAAATTTCTCCACGACAACATGATTGAAGTTCCTAACAGGATTCTGTTTTCAGAAATGAAACATGTCACAGTAAGTTTGCTCAAACTGTTTTAATTATTTTTTTCTGTAATTCTTTTTTTTTTTTTAAAACAGGTTTTACAGTTTTGTTTTGGATTCTCTCTCTCTCTTTCTCTCCCCCTCTCTTTCTTTTTCTCTCTCTTACTCTCTCCCCCTCTCTCTCCCTCTAGATAAAATAAACAGTACAATATATACAATATAAATAACAATAACTCTTAGAGTGTATTTACAAATAAATGCACATTGCCCATTAGTTGCACACAGGGATTGGGAAAATATATCACATTATGTTACACTGAAAAAAAAATCAATTTTCTGTACGTGTGTAGTGTTTAAGTGTGTGTTTTTGAAGTCCGCTGTGTATATGTGGTCGACTGGTAGCAGTGCTGGTTATAGAGTCTAACAGCAGCAGGAAGGAACGACCTGCTTCTTCACACTTGGGGTGAAGCGGCCTGTTGTTGAAAGAGTTCCCCAGTGCAGTAAGTCTTATGCATGAGGTGGGAGTCATTCTTCAACATGGATGTCAGCTTGGCTATCATCCTCCTGTCTCCTACCACCTGCACTGGGTCTACTGGGCTTCCCACGACAGAGCTGGCCTTATTAATGAGTTTGTCCAGTCACTTCTTGTCTGCCATTGAGATCCTTCCACCCCAACAGACCACTCCGTAAAAGATGGCAGATGCCCCCACTATGTCAAAGGTCCTCAGGCGTGTTCCCTGCACTGTAAATAATATTAGTCTTATTAGCCTTTTGTAAAGTGCAGTGTTGTTAACTGACTAATCCAGCTTGTTGTTTAGGTCAACACCCAGGTAGAAGTATAGAGTAGAACATGAAATGAAGTGACCTCTAAAGGCATTTAAAGTTTTCAATTTAAAGCTAAATTTAAAGACATTTAACATTTAAAGCTAAATCTCTTTTTACCATTTAAATAAGAGGATTTTCTTTTCTTTGTACAACTTTATAGTGATAAAAGTTCTTGTAGGTAGGCCACTTATGTAGCCCTCAGACAGTAAAATATGATCATATGCGTTTTGCATTGCAGTGCTGTTCCCATCACACACTAACTGCATAATAACAGCATCAACTACCAGGTACACTGGTGCAAACCAAAGAAAATTTATATAAAGAAATATATATATATATATATATCCTGAAGCACCTTGGAAATAAGTCTCTTTTAAAAGCGATTTATTCAAAATAAAGATTTTTGGGTGCTGTTAATTTAAAAAAAAATCCTAGAAAGAACATCATGTTTTGGGCTTGTGCTGCAGGTAGGCATTCTGGAATCAGCTGGAAAAGTAAAGCCTGCAATTATTTAAAGCCCACCCGCCCCAAAGCAAAACACACATTTTCATACATATATGAAAAATAGAAAAGGAGAAGAAGAAAAAGCAAAAATACACAAAAAGTGCTGTGCAAGAAAAGGGGTGCCTGAACTTGTGTATGCCACTTAATGAGCCTCATGTTATACCATGCTTTATTTAAATAGTGGATAAACCCTGCCTTATATTGTGCCTAGATTTTGAACTGGAGGCAGTTTATGAAAGAGTGAGAGTGATGAGTCTTGTCTTTTTAATAGAGAGCTGCTGATCTGGCTGAAATGATCACACGGGTCATCAGAGAGGGACTTGAAGGCCTGGTTCTTAAAGACATTAAGGTGAGACCATTTTGGCCATTCTAAATCACGTCTGCTCCATGTGCATTCCAGATGATTTAAATGCTCAACAGTTATTTCAGTATACAAATAATAGATTTTCTTTTATTTTTTGCAGGGGCTGTATGAACCTGGAAAACGTCACTGGTTGAAGGTGAAGAAAGACTACCTCAATGAAGGAGCCATGGCTGACACTGCAGACCTGGTGGTTTTAGGGGGATTTTTTGGTTCAGGCTCCAAAGGTGTGTAAAATGTCTTCATCTGGTATGGATGGATAAGTGGATGAACAATGCTGGGAAATGTATTGTCTCTTTTGATATACTGTGATATTGCTTTTAAATTAACTACATTAATCTGATTACAGTTTTAATGCAATTTTCCAAATTAAGATAATCAAGATTGTATGTGTATATATAGACATTTCTGTCAGACACCTGTAAAGAACTCTTTTATGTGGCAGTGATATACATATTTTACAATTTTCCCTTAACTGAAATACAAGAAGGTTATATTTATATTGTGTTTAAGCTAAAAGCTACATTTAAGTTTGTTTGAATGTGCTTACTATTCCTTTAAAAGAGAAAAAACACTTATTTTTAATTTATTGTAAGGGAAACTATGACCTCAGTTTTATGTGTAAACAGACAGCACCATTTAAAGTGAAGTTGATAAAAATTGTAATTGAGAATCACTCATTTTAGAACATCTTTTACAATATCTCGCAGCCCCAATTTAGTGTAATATATTATCAGAATGCTACTTTGTTTGTAGCATAAATTAGCAGCCATTTATTAATAAAACCAATGTATCAAAACTTAATATTAGTAACTGATACTGTAATATTCCAGTTTTCTTTCTCAATTAAACTGCTATTTAAGGTTTTAGTAGAATGTCCATTGTTAGAATGAATCCAGGAACTAGTGGTATTGTTACAGTGATATAGTGGTATAAATTATGTTATGTTCCTGTACTATTCTCAACAGGTGGAATAATGTCCAGTTTTCTTATGGGGTGCTATGACCCAGACTCGAAGAAGTGGTGCACTGTGACTAAATGCTCAGGAGGATATGATGACGCCACTCTAGCTAGACTACAGAAGGAGTTGGACGTAATTAAAATTGGCAAGGTAAAGCTGAAGACCATGGTCTGCGTGTTATTGCTGCTGTTCTTGAATACACATGCCTTTAATAATGCATGCCTTTATGATTTTATCTCTTGTAGGATCCCAGCAAGATTCCTGGCTGGTTAAAAATTGTCAAGAACTACTACCCAGATTTTCTCATCCGGGATCCACAGGTAAAAAAAAAAAAATACAATTGTAGTAAAAATGTATGTATTTTTTGCCTTCAAGCTCACATTTATTAAGCCAGAGTCACATCTTTGGTTTGCATCCTTGGTTTAATGTTGTAGCCATGTCCTCCTGTGGCCACATTCAGCAGTTTCTTAAAAAAAAGTATTTAAAAAAGGCCCTTGAACTCAGCATTTGTCTCCCCTGAGGTAGAGAAACATGTGTATCAAAAGCAAACCTTGCCCACAAGATACAGAGTTGTTACACTCCTTTAGCTCATCTGTCAGTGTGTTGTCCATCCATTTGTTTGTGATTCCAGTCAGTCATTATGCTAGTATGCTTGCAAGTGTATGTGTACTTCTTTAATGCATGGCTACAAAAAAAAAAATCTTTTAGTGGCTGACTGACAGCAAAGAGGTCTTAAACACACCCATAACATGTTTTAGGCCTTATTTATTTATTTTTTAAACTTGTTTTTCGAAATGTTTACTTGGAAGAGGTGAATGAATCAATTTATCCATTTTGTTCACTTTGTTTTTTAAAGACTGTATTAAATGTAATTTAATTCACAGAAAGCACCAGTGTGGGAGATCACAGGAGCGGAGTTCTCTAAGTCAGAGATGCACACGGCCGACGGCATCTCTATTCGTTTCCCTCGCTGCACTCGCATGCGTGATGACAAGGACTGGAAGACGGCCACCAATCTTCCACAGCTCAAGGTTTAGTATCTGTAAAATGTCTTTCTAGTGTGCTAACCACTGACTGCATGTATACACTAAGTTACCTGGGTTGAGCCCGAAGTTTCTACTTTTTTATAACTGGCCAGCATTTGTAATAACAAAGTTATCAACACTGTCAATATACTAAATATTTAATAATAAACAATCATTTGAGTAATGTAGAAGAAGATAAGACATAAAGCACTTAAGCTACTTGTGATCTAAAAAAACATTCATTATTTTTAAGCTGCACAGTTTAGTGATTGTAGTATTAACAAAACTCTCAAGTTAGTAGATGAAAGAAGCAGTGCCCAAAATGTCAACCCATCACTTAAACCCCCTTTTTTTTTTTTTTTTTTTTTTTAAAGGAGCTGTACCGTATCTCAAAAGAGAATTGTGATTTTGAGGTGACCGCAGGACCTTCCACAAGCAGTAAAGATGACAAAGGGTCCTCAGGAGGAGACAGTGGAAGCAGCTCTCCTTCTGTGTCCCATGGAGCACCGAGCACAAATAAACCCAGTAAGTAACTTGGACTTGTTTGAGCATTTCTGAAGTTAATTTCATGAGCAGCTTCTAAATAGATCAAATGGCAACTTTTACATGAGACAATTTAAGGTAATGCAGAAAAGTTGTATGCTGTATTTCTATTGATCCCCTTTAAAAGTGTGGGAAAATGAGATGCTATGTTTTTTTGTTACAGTGACTATAATCTGTATGTTTATTTTTCCTTAGTTAATGAAACCGTGTGCTACTTTGTTGCCAGACTTGGTTCTAATTAATTTTAAATGACCTGTAATCTTATAAAATGACTTACTGTGCTTATGTGAAACACTTGTGAACGTTTTGATTGGCTGACCCTATCACAGATTTAAAACAGTTTCACTCAAAGATGTGTTTTAAAGTAGTATTTAAATTTTAGTTTTTCTTTTTTAAAGTCATGTTTCTATTTAGGTTGAGTTGCTGGTTTGGATTTTAGTATTGTAGTATTCTTAAAATACAATCCCTTCTGATGTGTTTTGCACTTTTAACAGAACACTCTGTTCAGCGAGTGTCCTTTCCTTCTCCCTTGAATGATTTTCATGTCGGTGAATGCCTTCAATGAAAGCACTTTCTTTTAATCCAGAAAATGGTCACACTCCAAAGCCAGTAAAATCGGAACCTCCATCTCCTGCAAAGAGAAAGCTGCCTGCTGAGGAACAGCGTGCAAAGAAGGTCAGTCACACATCTTCCTCTGAGCTGCTTTTAACCCTCTTAAAACTTTCTGAGACCTTGAAACTGGATGGAAAGTGTTTTGCTGTTTTATTTGCGCATCTCCTGCTGAGCTTTATTCAGGTGGCCCTTTTTGTTCATTTCAGATCAAGACTGAAGCAGTTCACAGCAACGGAAAGAATAAACCAAATGCTGCTTTAGCAAAGACCCCTAATCCACAGACTGAGAAGGTCAGTGTTCCTATTTTTCTTTTATATGCTATATATTTAATATAAACAGTACGTAAAAAAATATATATATATTATGAACAAAACAAGGTTGTGAACATAGTAAGTATTACTAGTTATGTTAAACAAACCAAAAAGACAACAAATCATTTGGGAATGGGAAGAAGTAATTAAATATTTTGTAAAAAAGTATCCATTTCTTGGACAGCAGCTTCAGTGCAGAACTAAGGAAGCAAACCTCACCTCAGGCACCAATGTTTATTTTTGGGTGTTAAATCACTTAAATAAATCTGTATAATTATTTTAATGATTAAACTTCAAACATTTATTACTCTTTCTGCAGACTTTGCTAGACATCTTCACTGGTGTAAAGCTCTACCTCCCAGAAACGGTGCCGGACTTTGAGAAGCTGCGGCGCTACTTTGTGGCGTACGACGGAGAACTGGTGCCTTCATATGATGCAGCCTCTGCTACTCATACAGTAGCTGAACCAGAGGAGCACAGCCAGGCCCAGAAAGTCACCTCCAACTGGATCTGGGAGTGTATCCGCAAAAGGAGAGTGGTTCCGCCTTGCTGAAGCCAGAAAAAATGCATTGGGAATGAAGACATGCTGCTTCAACAGCTTTCCTTTTGAAATGGGGGAAAAAAGTGCCCTTCAGACCACTACGTGTTCAACAAGCTAAACAGAATTATCCTTGACCATAACACCAGTAGTGTGTTTGTTCAGGACAGACTGGGTTTATGAACTTCTGACTCAGTATTTTTGGATTTTTCTTTTCTTTTTTTAATTTCTCAACAACGTTTTATATTGTCTGAGGATTTACCATAGTTTGGTATTACAAGTAGAGTGACGATGAGAGTTTTTCTCCCTGGGGCATGGATCTCCAGATGCCATAGAAAAATACATATTTCACTGTTAATTTATACATTTATGAGAAGGCAAATGGTGCTCATATATCAGCGACAGATTTTTCATGTTAGGTCACTAGACAGGTGTGTTTCTTATCAAAATATGCAATAGGTTTTACTAGAAAGTTTGTCAAAAAGATCTGTCTTTTACAATGCTTTATCATCTGTGGGGCAAGTTTCATAGATTCTTTAGTGAATATCATTTTAGGTACAAATGTATAAATAGAATTGAAAGTAGTTTAAAGTTTAATTCTGCAAATTCTGCTTGGCTCAGACCCAACAACACAAAAAAGTAAAAAACTGCCAGCATCTCTCAATTAACAACTCTAATGAATAGAGTGGATTGCTGCCTCAGGACAACACAAGCATTGTGGTTGTTTCTGGACATCAGTGTTAAATAAGCTTGTGTGCCAATATTAGTCACAGTAGATGGGAATTAATATGTGTGACTGAATCATAAATGCAACAGTTTAAAATATGGATATACACTGACTTTTTATGTTTATATGTACAATGAAAATTACTTTTGGGGTATTTTAACACAATGACACTGGACCACACACAGTACACTTCACAATTTATCCCACTTCCTACTAATTATACAAACTTTTCCAAAGCATTTACAGTAAAACATGTTGAAAGACACCTTTTTGTTTTTGTTTTTTTCCTTTTGCATTCTAAAGGCCAATTTATGCATCTGCAACAAATCTACCCTACAGCATAGCCAGACGCTCACCAGCCCAGTTATTAACACACAAACACTCAACTACAAATGTGCACAACTTCTTGCACAGACACCTCATTGGCTTAAAGCAGATGTATAATTCAACCTGAAGTGATGGTGTTTTCTGTATTTTATACATACACTGATTAGGTTGTTGGAATTAAATTTTTCTACTGGGGGAAAAAAAAGGAAAAAGAAACAGTAAGTTACAGCTCTGGAATGTTGCTTATTTTCTATCTTAAAAAAAAGTGGTTTGAAAAGTACATCAGTGATAATATGCTTAGTTTAATCATGGTAACTGCAACGTTTGACAGCTTAAAATTGACATTCTTACTGTTTTGCACACCTTTTAACAAAAGCCATAATAAACTTTTAAATAACAAATCTTCAAAGAGAAAATCTTTCATACTTAATACAAAAAAAAAAAAAAAGATCTAGCTTTTTTATATAAGCAAGGAAACTGCTCATTAAACTCTTGATTTTATTTTCCCCTCAGATTCAGGTACTCTTGTATAACTTATGAATCCGTGTTGAATTTCCTCTTGCCTGAACACCCAGGCTTCACCTCCTCTTCAGACTGAAGACTCAAGTTAAATTCTTCCATCAGATTACAGGACTGTAAAACACACAAAACGATGACGTGAGATGTTGAGTTCTGTTTCACTTGATAACGTCTACAACACAAGAAACATTCCCATCATGCATTAAGTGAATGCTGCAACTTGATGTAAATAATAGGTCTGTTTTTATAATAAATAAATGTACTGTTTATATACAGCATATAATGCATGAAATGTCCAGTATGAAACATGTTCATATTAGAGATGGAATGATACTAATATACAGTTTAACATGGACCAACTAATTATCTGAGTTATATAACGCTACTAGTTAAACTACAATTGCAGATTAGCCTAAATGTGTGATGTACAGCTGATAAGTTGGGTCAGAACAAGGTCAAATCTCAGTTTGATCCTTTTCTTTTGCATCTAAATTAACATAATAAGCATAGGAAACAGCTTAATGGTAGAGATATACTTTCTGTTAATTACACAAACATTAATTCAGCACTTATTTAAATATGTGAACTGTAAACGCAGCCGGTTATCTAGTTGAGCATATGGCCAAACACCAAGTACAGCTTTTGGGGAAAAAAATAAAATAAGAGACCACTTAGAAATTATGAGTTTTTGATTTTACCAAATTGAAAACCTCTGAATTATAATCAAGAGGAAGATGGATGATCACAAGCCATTAAACCAAGCTGAACTGCTTGAATTTTTGGCCCAGAGTGACAAAGTTCAATAGGTTAAAGTTTCATTCACAAGAATTATTATGGTTGGCTTGTTTTGTACATTTATTACAGGTTTGGATCAAAGTTTTACCCACTACTGACCTGGCGTGAGGATTTGGTCAGGGTAGCTGTGCGTAAGCTGGATGCTGCTCCAGGCTGCTCTACTCTCTGCAGGAGGATGCGTGTGCGTGGAACGTGACTCCATGACTGCCCCAGCCCAGACTTTAGCTTACCGTTTCCATCCCGTGTTACATGGTTGGTCACCTGTCAATCATTTTAGAATGCGGTGTGGTTCGCTGAAATAACCATTCATTCAAAAATGTTCTTAGGTTTAGAATTGCTGTATTACAAGTTTAGCAAGTATAACAAGTTCAGTTCAACTTACCAGAACTGCTATATTAAAGTCTTTGGCAATCATCTTTAGCTCGAAAGCAACCTGCATCATCAGAGACATACCTGTGAAGAAATACAATGTCTGGTAAACAGTAATGGAGTAGAAATCCTGTCTGAGAAATGGAGATCTGAGGTCAAGCTCTTTACCTTCAGTCTGTTTCCCTCCAAGCACACAGGAAATCACAGCAGAGACCGAATCCACAATCACTGCTTTGACTGAACCTCCTCCAACTGATCCCTAAGAAAAAAAGACAGAAGATGCTTGATAGTATAAGATACTGAATAAATATGAAGTAAAGCTACATGAAGTAAATAAAGCTACATCATGAGTTCATACTTCAGTGTTGTTAACTTGCCTTCTGGAGATCATTGGATCTTAAATTCTGAAGACAGCACAGTAAGGTGAAAACATCAAATACTCTGAATACCCTGATTCTCTGAAGAGCTTTCATCTGCATGAAGGAAAACAGCAGTAAAAGCTTTCATTTTTGTGCAATACAATTTAAAGGGCGTTTTCACACCAGCACTATTTGAAAACCATAATCGGGTACTCGGGTGCGGATCAAAACAACAGCTAGAGGAAGTGGTCTTGATCTGGTCCCAAACAAACACTGGAGCGGTGGTGAGACTGGGATCCAACCCAGCTATCAAATATACTCCTTTTATTTGAGCTAAACTGTTGATACGGCACAGTTTAATCTGATATATTCGCCACATAACACTAATTACCACAGCTATGAATAAATGCTGTCTCTGCTCCATGCTGTTACACTCACAGTCTGTGCTGCATTCACTACTCGCAGCTGCACAGCTATGTTTACTACATGTACATATGCACTGCACGTCTAATAATAATAAAAAAAAAACAGTTAAAAAGTGCAGCAGCAAATGTTCAGAGTTGTGTGTTAAAGCAGCTTTAAACTGCACAGATATACACACTGGAAAACAGAAACTTCTCCCTATATTTACTTTCTTGCTCTCATGCCAGACAGCTCTGACCAATCAGAGAAGACAGCGTGCTTGGGTGGTTTATTGGTGTGTTTAGGTTTATGCCTGTGTGAAACCAAACCAAACCAAACAGAGGGAGAAAACGCTCTACAGGTTTAGTACACCAACTATTTCTAACATGACATTGACATAATTGTTATTTAAGTTTTGCAAATATTTAACAAATATAATTGCACATATTGAATTATTAGATTATGCTGGGGTTTACCTGTTCTGCAGTACTTGAGGTTTTGGCTTGAAGCATCTGAAGCAACCGGCCTGCACACACTCCTCCACTTGTATCAATGTACAGCACATTCTGCTTGAGCTCATGTGCTGTGTTGACAGCCACACTAAAACACATCTAACGGGTGAAGAAAAAAAGATGCAACTATACTAATCTGGAAATGTTTGTCATTTAAAAGATGTAAAGCACTTACAAGAGACTACCAGCAAAATCTACTAAATTATTATTATTATTATTATTATTATAGGTGAAAATGTGAATGGATGGAATTTTATACGTTTGTTTATAGGTGATGTCAGTGAAAAAAGCTCACCTGTGTTTTCCCTGTTCCTGGACCTCCAGCCAGCTCTGTGATTTCTCCTGAGTACAGGCCAGAATCAAGCAGCTTGTCCACACTGCAGACAGGAAAACATGGAGAATGCCCTGATGCTAGAGCACAGTTGTACATGGACATACAAATTACAAGCATCTCAAACAATTCATGTAAATGCTATTTAGGCACATTGTTTTTCATTCGTCATCTAAGTTGAAGGTCATCTCAACTTACTTATTAAGCTTATCTTTACAAATCAGGATGTGAGGGGAATATGTTAACATATAGATATACAGGGGTTGGACAATGAAACTGAAACACCTGTCATTTTAGTGTGGGAGGTTTCATGGCTAAACTGGAGCAGCCTGGTGGCCAATCCTCATTAATTACACATTGCACCAGTAAGAGCAGAGTGTGAAGGTTCAATTAGCAGGGTAAGAGCACAGTTTTGCTCAAAATATTGCAATGCACACAATATTATGGGTGACATACCAGAGTTCAAAAGAGGACAAATTGTTGGCGCACGTCTTGCTGGCGCATCTGTGACCAAGACAGCAAGTCTTTGTGATGTATCAAGAGCCACGGTGTCCAGGGTAAAGTCAAAGTCAAAGTCAAAGTGGTTTTTATTGTCATTTCAGCTATATACAGAGTACACAGTGAAACGAAACAACGTTCCTCCAAGGACCATGGTGCACATAAACACAGTGTAGACAGAACAATAGTGCAACAGTACAAAAGTGCAGACAGACAATAAAACACCATACAGACAAAGAATAATAAATAACAAGACAGTGTGCAAAAAGGACCAGGTGAGGTAGTAATTACTCTATTACACAGTGAGGTAGTTGGTGGTAATGTCAGCATACCACCAAGAAGGATGAACCACATCCAACAGGATTAACTGTGGATACAGGAGGAAGTTGTCTGAAAGGGATGTTTGGGTGCTAATTTGGATTGTATCCAAAAAACATAAAATCACGGCAGAATTCAATGTGCACCTTAACTCTCCTGTTCCGCCAGAACTGTCTGTCGGGACAATAAATTATTGTGGTCTAAAACCAGGTGTTACAGTTTCATTGTCCAACCCCTGTATCTGTTTTTTTCCTACCCATACATTTATCCCCTGTTTACCTACAAAATGAACATCTAGCGTTGAGTCAGTAAATATGCACAGAATACAAAATTACAAACAAAATCTCTAGATATATTTTATTTGTACCATGCAGCTTAGCTACACATTGTCCTCTGTATATTTTATCACATCACCTGGGAATTCCTGTAGAGAGAATAGAAGTGGAGCTCAGTAATTCCTCGTACAGGTCTGCTCCTGAGATGGGGAACGCAGTGTGCTGAGCCAGAAGTACCCGTTTAAGAGCCACCAAAGCCTGGAATAACAGAGGACATTTGGCTGTTGTAACATCAAGGCACTCAAATCAAGATGGTCAAAGTATGGCTGATTGTTAAGGATTTTATCTAGCTTGTTTTCACTAGTCACTTAATTTGGATCTTGATTTTTGAACTGGATTTGGACAGCAGTGCGTGATGCATACATGCTCTGTAATTTATATTTTTAAATAAATAAAAGAATGTAAAAAGATGCATTTTTTATATGAGTATTGTATTGTATATATTATACAATAAAATGACACAAATGCAGTCCACCAGCATTGCGTAAGGTTCAAATCAACTATTCAAATAGGAAAAAAAAATGGTGTGTATGATTGTTGGTGCCAGATGGGCTGATTTGAGTGTATCTAGAACTGCACAACTGGTTTGTGTGCGCATAAAAGGGTAAAGTGTGCACTTAAGTTACTTCTGAACTTGTTTTGACCTTTTGGACACAGCTACTCCAACAGCCTGGAGCAAGAATACAGTTCAAAACACTGCAACAGTGTTGTCCACACTTGCTTAAATAATGGAATGTACTGAATATACAGATCCAGCATAGTAAATGGAATTCTATTCATAATTTGTTCAATGATTAATTATTATTTATTATTATTATTATTATTATTATTAACTGTTATATTTTATTTTACATGCAGACAATTGTTTTGATGTTTTCCTATGATTCCAAGAGGTTGCATATTCTTTAAGATATCTATTAAATTTGTCCTAACTTTCTGTGTAACACAGCTTTAAATCTTCACGTAAGGGCGAATAGTTTAGTAGTTTTACTGTGGTGGTGGTTAAAGGGGGGGGGGGGAGCTTTTACTGTTTTAACCACAAGTATCTCTACTTTAACTCAGGTTGCTAGGTTAGCTAGTTAACATACATGGTTTGGGTACTTCGTTCACCACTGGTAATGGCTTAACCTACAGACCTTATAAGACACCGAGCATTTCTGAGCCAGTTCTTCTGCGTCAGAGGAGACAAGGTCTTCCACTGAAAGATAGATAGGACGTGTTTTAGATGTGTAGGCATGTGTAGAAAATGCAGAATTAACCACAGGATATGTCAGGCTGTTATTTGTGTGCTATGGTTAACGTTACCTGTTCTAATACATTCTCCCTGTAGAGCTTTCACCATGTCCTCACTCAGTCCTGGACATAAACCTTCCCTTAAAAGAACCATCACCAGCTTGTTTTGAAATATTACCTTCAGCTGAAACTAACAGATAACTGGCTACATTTACAACTAATTACTGATATAACTAGCTAACCAAGCTAACAAGCAAACGGCTGGCTGAAATGACTTTTTTTAGTTAACGTTAGTTAGCTAAACTGCCCTGCTAGCTAGCTAGCAACTAAAGCAGGAGTGGTTAGCTACATCCTCGCTTCAAGTTAACTACATTCCCCAAATACGTCTGCCTGAAACCGTACTCCACACTGCTCCTCGACCGCAGCTACGTGATATTAAAACCTTATAAAATAAATGTACTTAAACCCACTAGGTTAAAGTTACATATTTACAGCCGCGACTCCCTGCCTGTACGCGCCTTAGGTTCATAGCTAAACAGAGCCAGCAAGATTGGCAGAAATTTCACCCAATAAAAATGTGTCCTGTTCTTTAGCGACGTCGTTTCAGCCAATGAAAATCCACGTAGAGGTCACGGCCCGCCCCCGTGGTGAAGCGAACCTCTGGAATTACGTAAAAACAGGTCTTCCAAATACTAAAACCAAAACTTCAGTGCAATAAGGTGGAAGAGGTGTCATTTAATATAATACGCGTCATTTATCCAGTTAAAATGTTTTATAAATATTTAAATCAGACACAGAATATACCTGTGATTTTGTGGAACAGGGAAAGAAACGATTGTTTATTTATTTTATCACTGTGTTTACAAAAGAATGGTTTAAACAAACATGAGAGCAACATATGGATTGATAGGTTATATCTGATGTAACGTTATTGTTTTTGTGGTAAATTGGAAGCGAAAACAAAGTATCTCATATAATTGTTTCAGATAACAGGGCGATTTCATATTCACAAAGTGAATTAGACTCTCTCAAACCCTTTTAAATATTAAGTAAGAAAAAGTGAGTTATTTTGTTTGTTTGTTTTGTTAATTATGTTACTATTAAATGCTCTTGACTGGGATATAAAACGGTTATAAAAGAACTAATAAAACACTACCCAGCTGGCACACAACCGACCTTCAACGTTGAAATGTGTTTGAAATATGACTAAAGTAATGTCTGTTGTTGTTTTAACGTTGAAACAACGTTGAATCAACATTTAATGTTCAATGGTTGTGCTAACGTTGAAATTTTAATGTTGAATCATCATGTAATGTTCAATGGTTGTGCTAACGTTGAAATTTTAATGTTGAATCAACATAATGTTAAATGATTGTGCTAATGTTGAAATTTTAATCATGAATCAACATAATGACCTCAACCTTCTGCCTTTTAAATCAGCATTTTACATTTTATCACCATATAATTTCTAAAAACGGTTGGATGGAGAAATGAAATAGTGTTTTACTATTTGCAGTAACTGCTTTTTAATTCAACACCATGTTTATGTTCTAATAGTTTTACAGTTGTAGTGTTTTTGAGATCAGATGTTGAATCAGATTGGTAGTGTTGGGTAACTTTCTTTATACTCAGCTTTACTACAGTGATGTACGCTTACTGTCGACACTGTTAACCATAGGATTTTCTCATTTTAGTGAGCTATGGTTTATTAAAGGTTGAACGTATGACGTATGACGCTATATCATTGATTCAACGTTGATTCAACCATAATATCTACGTTGATCAACGTTGATTCAACGTTTATTCAACGTTGAAATGCCAGCTGGGTAATGTTACAATATTGTGACACATGGATGAATAGCAATACTGATAATAACTCCCTTATAAACCATACGTCGCGCACTCAGTTGTTTTGAAATTTGCTTAAAATGTGTCACAGACATATAAGTTATTTTGGGCTAGTTTAAACTTCTGAATGGCTGTTTTTATATTAACTTTGGGCTGGATATTTTTGTTGGACCTGGCAACCTGTCTGAGCGGGGTTTTTTTTTTTCAGACCTGGCAACCCTAGTGACTAGCGTTGTAGCTAGTGCGTCGTAGTTAGAAAGCGCTAGTTTCCTGAGCCACTGAGTGAGTTCCTTGTTGAAGTAAGCTAACTGCCTGCCTATTTTTTTTTTTCTAAAGGCAGCCCCTATTGTTGCTTTACAGGGGTGACAGGGGAGCGGCAAATAATGGGAAGGAGTGCCCGCTGCTCCTGCACCGTCACTCGCCCTGTCTGTCCCCCGGCCCCGGTCCTCACTAGCTCCAGCAGTCCGTCTGTGGAAGCGTCTGGAGCCTGCTAGCTCTGCCCACCGCCCGCCTGTACCCGCTCTACTGACACAGCGCCAAAATGGTGAGTTTAGGGGGTCTGTTCGCTATGTATCGGAACACGCACCAGTGGTTCTGTACATACATTAGGTTATATAGGCCAGCTAAGGGTCTTTGTACGTTTTTATTGTGGAATTTTGCTAGTATTTATGCTAACAGGCTACTAGCGTTAACAGAGACGACGCCAGCTAACGCTAGTCTTGCTGCAAGTAACTTGGGTTGCTAGGCTAATGTAGCTAGCGTAGCATAAACGGTTCTGGCTAACGTAGCTAACTTAAGTGGTTTGCAGTTGGTTTTGAATAAAAATAGGAGATGTAGTTAGTTCGCTGTTCGCTAACAGGAAATAAAAGCTAAAATAAAGGTCTGAAGTTGCTGTTACTGATGTAAGTTACGTTTATTATCATTAGCGAACTAGCTAGCTAGCTGAACTAGTAGCAGTGGGTATAGTCCAGGTCCAGAAAGTAAAAGACCAGCCCAGGATTTTGTCTGTGCGGCTCGCTGCAGCTCAGCCCAAAACAAAAGTGCGGGCTGGAATTTTACTTTCTGGACCTGTACTAGCTAGAAGCTATCATGGAGCCAAACTCCACAGCTGCGTAGCTAGCATGTCAGCTGACAACACAGTGCTTTATTAGCTAGCCACTGTTTCCTGGATTTCTGCTGCTCGTATTCAGTTAGCTAGTTAGTTCATAAACACGACAGTATAGTCCAGCAGCTGTAGGTTTAGCTTTTACCAACAATATAACGGTTAGTTGTTAACCTTATTGTGTTGCTAGTTAGCTAAGCTAGCAATTTGTCTCATCTGTTTGATCGCTTCTGGACGCCCATACGCAGAAAGCTAGCATTTAGCTGTCAGCTGGAACCAGGATAACTCTTACTATTCTACAAATAGAATAACATAAATCAACATTATGCACAGATTATCAACATCATCGTCACGTTCATTTGTTTCACAGCCTGTCTGACTGTCTGAAGTGTGACATTGACTCATTCTTGTTGCTGTTGTTAGCTTCGATGTCTAGATGTGGCACGATTGGAATTTCTTAAGCTAACTTCCTTAACTAATACCTATACATTATTAAAGCGCGCATACACGGTAAAGTCCACATGCTTCAGCAACTACAAAAGCAGTGACTAAACGAAGCACATAAGGCACATTTCCAATGCAAGGTTGTGCCAAAGGCCTGTCTGGAACGGCTGAGGTATCTAACCAAGATGTGCAGGTAGCTGCCTAGGCAAACGTGACATAGCAGTGTTTTGCCTATGCAAACTGAGGGAAAGTAGATGCATTCCTGGTTATAGATGGACTTGCTTGAGTTGAAGTCTTTTGGCTGTAGGCGTTGATGGATCTGTTGTGGTGTGATCCTCCAGGGTGTTCTATAAAAATAGTGGCCTTTGAACAGTACACTGGGTATTAAAATTAAATGTTGCTGCATGTATTGTAAAGTGAATAATAGTCCTGAAGAACTAATATGGTTAAAGAACTTGGGCTGCACAATATATTGTTTCAGCAAGACCATAGGGTTGTGACAAGACACAATATTGAGTTCACAAGAACAAGACAAGATTATAACTATACTTTAATTTTGTAAAATTGAAATATATGATAGAAAATATTTTATTTGACTAAAACTCACATACAAACGCAAAACATACAGGTGAATATTTAAGTATTCAAAGCAGCACTAGGTAGGATTTCCTTGATTTTTGATCTTTTTAAAGAAGTGAAATTACAGCTTCAAACTCACTGCAGCGCTCCATTGAGGTGTAACAGGAGGAATAGCGGTGCTCTCGTGTCTGTGCCGGAGCTCCTCTGTGCTCAAACCAGACTCTGTAAGTTTTCCGAGGCGGCCGCGACCAACGCTCGCGAGAACTGCGACCTGCTTTCCGACCTTTAGTTCTAACAGTTCGACAAGGACTACTGATTCATTCTTTACAAACTGACATTCAGACACTCTGGCAGAAGCTGGAAAGAGACCGAATATGTCTGTGAAAGCCAGAAAACGACAAAGAGAAACTAATCCGCCTGAAACATTTATTACACTCTACAACTGTAGGGGGAGCCCACGGGCACAAAATCTAAGGCCTACCTAGTGGAGCTTTAACTACTAAAAAATGTTTTTGATACCGGTAACGGTTTGATACTTTGAATTCGTTACTGATACACAAGCAATACTTTTTCCCAAAAGTATCCCTAGGGGGTTATTTATTTAACTGGCAATTCTCCTTGAGGGTTCTATACAGACCTGCCAATCCTCATCGCATCACACAAAGTTGGTAATGTGTGTGGTGCACCACGTGGATCACGGAACAACATGAGCATGCGTGTGTACAGCAGCTACTGTTTGCTGCCCAAAATAATGAAACATTTGTTTTGGTTACCTGTGCATAAGTCTGGTAATACACATTTTTAACACCCGGTGAGAAATATTGTGCTATTGTAATCTTGTGAGATCTCGTGGCACAAGATCACCGAGCGTGCAATGTGAGATTATATCAATCATACCGCAAGTTTTTTTGCAGAGGCAAATTGTACGTCCCACATCTACACCTGGTCACTTCATGTGTCTTAAATAGTAGGATTATTTCTGGTGTCTGGATAAGCCAGAGCCACATAAAAATGCAAGCGTAAACACACCAAAGACACAAACCACTTAAGAAGAGATGAGATGCATTTGAGCCACATGTTATAGCAATGTAAACACATTCATCTCTCCAAGATGCATTTGACAACCAAAGCTTCTCCCAGTACAACCAAAAACACAGTAATAATTGTCTCACAGAGTGGATTTGCATATTCCATCCCACACAGCAGCCAGATTTCAGTCCTATTTACTGTAAATGCAGACTACCAAGTGTATATGCATGTGGCTATAATTGTAGTAGGATTCAATCCAGAGGCAAAGCACATAAACTGATCAGGTGTAAACAGAATCTTTACCTGTTTAATGTAATGTATTTTACTAAAACCTGGCATTTATATCATGGCATGCAGGATTATTGACTTCTACCAAGTTATGATAAAAAAAAAATCTGTTTTTTTATTTTCACAATGTATATGTGTATTTCTGTATGTTCAGTATTGTGCAACTCCATAAGCAATCCATTTAACATTTATGCCATTTGTCTTATGCTTATGATCCAAAATGACTAATATTGGCATTTTTATATGTTGGTAGGCAAGTATAGAGTTATAGTCTTGCCCAGGGACTCTATTAGTCAGCCACAAACCCTAGTCAGCCACAGGAAGGGCAAGGAGATGTTGTTAACCACTATGCTGCACATTAACTGCACCCGATCTTCACAAGTTCTTCTGCTTTATGTTAAAAATAGTATTAAGTAAACCCAAGGCCCACATTTATAAAGTGGGTATAATATGTGTTCAGGTTCCTGGCTTATTTATGCTGACCTAACTGACAGGATCATTTCCCAGCGTAGATCAATGCAGTTGTGCTGAGAAATGAATACAAGTCCTGGACTGTATTGTTCTGCTTCTCATAAGACTACACAAAGTGTAACCTTACACAGTGCTGTGAACCTTTACTATGTATAACACAAACTGTAGACTTTGTGGTTTTAGTTCTAGATATCTTATGAGATGTAAAAACAATGACGATGTTACCTTATCAAAAAGAATATTGTAATATGCACTGTTTGTTGTATTGAATATGTTTTGATTTGATTAAGAATCTTATTTCCATTTTGAAGCATCACTGATTCCAGCATTATGATATAATATATGTGTATCTACTTAAACTAACTTGAAGAAAAAGCTTTTTTAAAAGTACTGGCTAATTCATGTTAATGTGCTCTCATCACTAACTTTAAAAGTCAGCTAAAGTGATTGACATTATGCTCATATATAAAAGGAGAAGTCGATAACATTATTATTGTGACAGGCCTATTAACTGTGGTGGTGAATGGAGTTAGAGGTCTGAAGAGATGAATGCCTTTCACATCTATTCTGTTCAGTATAAACTTCTGCTACTGCGTTGTTTTGTTATCGTCAATGAGTATATTCCCAGAGAACGAGTGAGGTCTCTGTTATTAAATTAGTTCCTGCCACATGGGTAATCTGTGTTTTTTGTTGCGTACATGATTCATTTGTGTCAAGCTGCTGACAGTCATGTAACACAAATTACAGTCTCGCACTGCATTAAGCAAAAGACAGGTGAATGTTAGTGCAATTTTGTAAATGGTGGTTTATTTTATTCCAATTCAGACTAGTCTTTTTCTTTGTGTGTGCAGGTGTTCTTATTAAATCCTCTGGAGAACCTGAAGACCTACATAAGCAGCCGTCCACCACTGGTTATATTTATGGTCAGTGTCAGTGCTGTGGCCATCACGTTCCTTACAATTGGATATTTCTTCAAGATTAAGGAGATAAAATCTCCTGAAATGACAGAGGTAGGAGGCTGTTCTTATTGGTTTTAGTTGTTTGAGTCTAATTCAGTTTGGCAAGAGACAAGGTAGTATTCACAGGTAACAGTTAAAAGTTAATATGTTCTTGAGAGTTCAGTATTGGTGACACAGTAGGTAATAATAAATTGTTAATCATTAATTTAACACTCCATTTATGCTCCTGCATGCACCAATGCACATGTAGTCACTAGTGATTGACATTTTTGTTTTTAATCTAAAGGTGATTGATTGCATATTCAATAACACCATTGCCCTATTCAATCTAGATAGGACTGCCTGCTTCATTAAATGTCATGTCTGATTTAGCTGTGTCACGGCTTTGTAAAATTAATCAACAATCTACTTTAAAGGTTTTAAAGTGTCTTGCACACATTGCACTTAATAATGTGGATTAAGAGTGGGATGTGCTGGATCTGTTTTGCTTTATAATACTGTAACAAAAGTGAACAGTTTTCAGTAAAGAAAAATGACGTCATTACATTTTTGTTATCTACTAATCAGACCAGAGAGAATAAAAGGAGAAAGAATGGCGTATTGATCTATCATATTTCCATAATTCAAATTATATTATTTGTACATTAGGTTTCCACAATGTTTTTGCTTATTTTACAATTTTAGTCATTTTAATGTCCTACACTGGTAACCCTCAAAACATATTGCCACCAGGGCTGGAAAAAAGTAAGCTAGAAAGTGCTGAGCCATAAGAAGCATCCTACTATCTTTTTAATCTACAACTGTCTTAAAATCATTGGATTTAAGACCTCTATTAAACCTGGCCACTTAATCTGTCTTTGATTATCATGATTATGTCAAGATAAGACAAAAAAAGACTGTAAAAAAAAAAAAAAACTAATTTTATGCAATAAATCTTTTTTTTTTTTTTCTCGATAAGTATTTTTGTCTTACCAAGCATTGCAAGTATAATTATTTTCCTTTTTTAGGAAGAACAAATTTAATCCATCTAATTTAGAACTTTCACCTTATTTTAAGTAATTAAAACTCATTTACAATTAAGTCACCAGTCAAGTTATTCTGATTCCTGTGTCCAAATCTAAGATATAAATCAGGGATTTCTACTCAAGTCCTACTTTAAGTGTTATGAGAATTTAAGGTTGCTTAGGTTTTAGTAAGAAATCTTACTACAAAAATTTCTCAACCCATTGGCAGATCTTTTGTAAAATGTAGCTTATACCTTTTGTCTATATGTTTTATCTAGTTTTTGCCAATAGACATTTTGCAGTGCAGACAGGACTCCTACAAATACAAGATACAAATCCCATCACTCAGGACATGATCTGAGACATCCATATCTCCAGGGCACATTCAACAACCAAACTCCTCCCAGTACAACTGAAACCTGAGTAATAATTGCTGTGCAACACGTGAAGTTGCATACTCTTTCCCACACAGCAATCAGATTTCAGTCAGGCTAACTGGAAATGCGTTTGGTCAGTTGTGTGTTTTTTTTTTTTTTTAGAGGTTTCTGTTTCATCTTTTTATTTCAGGACTGGAACACTTTTCTTCTTCGTTTCAACGAGCTCGACTTCTGCATCTCAGAAAATGAGACGCTTAAGCATGGCCTCAATGAGTCCACGACTCCAGAGAGCACGGTGACCAGCAGCCAGTCGCGCTCCAGCACCCAGGCTCCTTTACTTTTGGAGGACCCAGGCCCCATTAACATCTCTGTCCCCATCACCCTCACCCTGGACCCCTTGAGACCATTTGGGGGCTACTCTCGCAACATCACTCACCTCTATGCCACTGTGATTGGGCAGCAGGTGGGCCTGGCTGGTAAGTTAGGGAACTTTTTTTTTTTTTTTTTTTTTTTTTTTTTAAGGGCTGATGTAAAAGGTTAAAGGGTCTTCTTGAAGTGCTGATGGAGTTTGTTTAAACCTGCAAGATCAAGCATAGACTTAGTCCAAAAGATAAGATCCGGAAGCCAGGTGGTCATTTATTTGGCAGGGTATTTTTAGTGTGTTACATCATGCTGAATTTCCCCTCTTTGCCCCCCCCCCCCCCCCCCCCTTAGTTTTTTTTCCTTTAGTGTGGTCTTGTTAATCAGTGACAGCAAACGGCCTATTTGCTCAGTAGTTTAAGCTGCTAGATCTACTGATATTTTTCGTCCAGTTAAATGCAGTCCAAGTAGAACAATGATGCTTTTTGAACAAAAGGACGGCACATGCTGACTCAAGCTAAATAACATCTGGATGTTGCTTGCCCACGCCACCTACAGAGTCATTTTAATGTGTGTGTGTGTGTGTGTGTGTGTGTGTGTGTGTTTTGTGCGTATGTGTTGACAGGCAGGGAAGCTCATGAAGAGATGAATATCACATTCACGCTTCCTGCATCGTGGAACTCCGACGACTGCATTCTGCACGGCCATTGTGAGCAGGTGGTCTTCAGCACCTGCATGACCGTCACTGCAGCCAGTAATGTCTTCCCTGTCACAGTGTGAGTTAAACTTTACACACACGCCACAAGACCTCATCATTGTTAACCAAGCCTCTGTTTGTCTTTTATTCTTCTCTTAAATATTGACATGGCTCTGTGCTGTTGACTCAGAGATGTCTAGTTAGTCTAGTGTGTATTGAAAAGTAGATTCACTGTCATTTCATCAGTCTTTCAGTATTAACTCCAAAGTAAATCAACTTTTAAATGTTCTGTTAAGATGGTGTGTTTGATCCTTATGACAAAGAAAGTGACAAAGTAAGCTGTTTATATTGTACGTAGCTAAGCCTTAGATCAGCAAGTTCAACTACAAGCTGATAACATCAAAAAACCTAAAGGCATTCATTAGTTAGAGGACTCTCATTCAGAAGATAAATTCTGAACCAAGCTTTGAATATAATTCACCCTCCAGGCAGCCACCTCACTGTGTTCCAGAGACGTACAGCAATGCAACGTCCTGGTACAAGATCTTCACCACAGCACGGGACTCAGACACCAAATACACCCAGGACTATAATCCATTTTGGTGTTATAAAGGTGCCATTGGGAAGGTGTACCACGCTCTCAACCCCAAACTCACTGTCATCGTACCAGACGTAAGTGTCTCATTATATTCAGTGTTTGGTGCTTTTCCACTGGGCAATATTATATGACACAGTATGGATATTAATGTGAAAGCAGAACTACTCTATAAAGGCAAAAGTTTATCCTTCTTTTGTTAAAATTACTGTTTCTATTCTACAGAGAGGGCTTTCTACTAGATTTTGAAGCTTTGCTGTAAGAAAGTATGAGTGTTGGTGATTTCAGGATGTTAAATTATCACCACCACACACTACCTCATCTCCAAATCCCCAGTTCATCCCCAGAAGTAATGGATGGAGCACCATCATTTCAAAGAACACATTTCCAGTGCTTCACAGCTCAAGCTAGCCCCTATCTGGCATTAGGCATAGTGCAAATAGGTTCATGTTTTTATGCTTCAGAAAGTTTTATTTTATTGGATGGGGTTGCCTGTCGGGACTAGACCACAGTAGGTGCAACTTAAAGTAGGAGGAGGAGGAGGTCTTCTCTGCTCTGCAAGCCACATTATGTAAAGTGGGTCTTTTGGCTAAAAACATACATCGTCTACAATTATTTGTCAGACAAATTACTGTTGACAGCTGAGGACTTGTGTTTAATGACAAGCAAGTGTTTAATATTGCATTGAATGTATTGGTAGTTTTTAGTGTTCTAAAGTGTCCTGAGGCAAGCAGCCTTTAGCTATTGTTATCCACAAATTATGTATATATATATATATATATATATATATTAGCAGAATAAGGCATATGTTTTGAAGGAGTGTATATTCTATATGTATTGTACTGTATTGTATTATATTGTATGATATAATAGTATAGTAAATGTAAAATGTAACCATAGAGTGAACTAAGTCTGCTCATTATTGCCATCTGTGTGTTATCTACTGATTTCTACATGTGATCAATGTAATTCAGTTGCTACTTTCAAAAGTACCTATTCTACCTTCTATATGCACTGGTCCAGTATAGGTTGGTACTGCAACACAATTGTTATCAAAATTAAAATGTGTTGCTTTGCAAAGAAGGATCTCTTAATTTATATCTGTCTCATGCCCAGTGGAAATTCCTTTTATTTTCATAGCTGAAAATGTGCTGTGGTAATATTCCCCATTGTGTTAATGAACATTTAACATGATATAGTGTACAGTATGTCTGAAACGAAACAGTTTGTAGTGTTCATATTTCACTTAAGCTAATATATTAACTCAAGCTAACATTCCAGTCATGATACAATGATACATTAGAATATGTCATACTTTTTACGATGCCTACCATTTTGACAATCTAAGTCAATATCCAGCACTGATCTTTTGTTTTATTTTTTTCCCCTTTCGCAGGATGATCGCTCTCTCATCAACCTGCACCTAATGCACACCAGCTACTTCCTGTTTGTGATGGTGATTACAATGTTCTGCTATGCAGTCATTAAAGGCAGACCTGGGAAAGTAAGACAGACCAACCCAGACTTCTGTCCAGAAAAGGTATGTCACTGTCTGTTTTTTAATAAATTACAACATAATCAAGGATAATAGAAGCCAATGCTGTTTTATCCTGGCTGCCCTGTTTTGTAGTAGACTCGTAATCACACTCGACCTGTCTGTCTTTTTTCAGGTGGCTTTGTCAGAAGGATAGACGGGATCAAAGTTAGAGCTACGGACTGAACCATATCAGCAGTAGAGGTTGGCAGCATTTGAACTGAACCATATCAGAAGTAGGGGAAAGAAAGAAGAAAAAAAAAACTTGTTGCCTACTGAACCCAGGAGAAGGGTGCAAAAAAACTCTGTAATGCGAATCTCTGCAATGTTGGGTCACTCCAACCAAAGACTTTCAAGTGCCTGTGTCTACTGTGTATATATTTGTAGGACCCTTACATTCAGTACAGAAGCACTCTGCCTAAACCCCTCCCCCCTCCTTCAGTGTTCCATCCACTTCCACGTCAATATCATCAAGAGAAAAGAGAGGGAAGGACGGGCAACAGCACTTCCACATATTATCCCCAACCGATGCGTTGTTTTAGATCCTTTTTTTTTTTTTTTTTTTTTTTTTTTTTTCTTCAGCACCTTTTTGTTGATCGCATGAAGAAAAGTCACAGCTACCAATGAAATGTGATTTGGTGATCCATGGCTGGAGGATGGACTGTGCTTTTTTTCCTTTTTTTTTTTTTCTTCATTGTTCCTTCCTAAAGGCTCTTCGGTGGTGTTTGACTGGCCCTCATCAGATATAGTATGAACTAAAGTTTCTGGAGATTGTTCTTTAGCTCTGAAAAAAAGTCATTGCTGATGAGAGAATGGGCCAGTGGACTGTTAATGTAGAATGGTTTGTTGTTATTGTGTGTGAATTTCTTTTATGTGGACCATGTCACTTGATAGGGCAAGTCCCTTACTGATTTTTGAAATGTGATGTACAAATTTTTTTTGTTTGTTTGTTTTATCGTTTAGATTCTCTTTTACCTCAAACCTTACTTCTCCTTTTTTTTTCCATTTTAAAGAAAAGGTCAGCTTTCCTTCCTAATATAGTACATTTTTAAGTCTCTCTCTCTCTCTCTCTCTCTCTCTCTCTCTCTCTCTCTCTCTCTCTCTCTCTCTCTCTCTCTCTCTCTCTCTCTCTCTCTCTCTCTCTCTCTCTCTCTCTCTCTCTCTCTCATTGTACTTCCTACCTTCTGCCTTCTGTGTTTTAGCACTGGATCTTCACTTAAACATTCTTTAAACAGAAAGAGAAGATATTAATTTGTTCCACTTCAGCCCTTTACCTAAAACACCTCTCTTCATCTCCATATTAAATTGTTATCATTCCGATGCATATCATAGACGTTTGCTCTCAGTGCAACTTTGTTTTTTTTAGTGCAGTTATATTAGTTTGCCATTCATGGAAAGGGAAATGAAGGATCATAAATGTGTCTGCCTCCCTCATTTCATGTTTTTATTTTTGCCTCATCTCCTTTTTTTTGTTTTGTTCTCATCTGCTTGCTCTGCCAACACTGCCTTAATGTACTTTCATTCTCTCCTGTGAGTCAAGTTATTTTGCTTACATTGCTTAATACCGATAGATTCTATTCATATTTATAAAGCTCCATCTCAGCACTCTCCTTTTATAGTCTCGTTTAGGCAGTTGTCACCCCATCTCTCGCCCTGTACCTTTTATTAGCACATAACACGCTAACATCGAACCACTAACGTGCCTTTGCACTAGTTGGCTGCATCACCCCTGTAAATAGCATGTCCATTTTAAGAACACATGGAGGAAGGCCCTCAGTTGTCCTGATGTAATCGAGTCAAGCAGAAATAAACTTTTCTCTTCTCCACACATTGCCCATTTCATCTCTAACTACATAGCAGAAACCATAACAACTTCAATAATAAGCGTGACTAAAGTATGGTTTGGTTTAGTGTGGCTTTATACCCAAAAATGAGCATTACTTCATGTGCTAATAAGTTAAGATAAATGATGCTTAACAATGAGCTTCATAGCAACCAGGCAAATAAGGGGTTGGTCATGGCTACATATACACTTATTCTAAAAACATTTTATTTATATAGAGAAAGCAATATTTTATTTTTTATTTTTAACTATAACATCTTAAGCTGTAGCCATGTTTTTTTTTAAATATAGATAATTAAACCCCCGGGTTTGGTCTGGGTCTGCTTAAGTTGCTTGGTTTTAATGCTAACCATGCAAAGGGATTTATAGCCATGTTGAATTCATTTTAGTTTTATATTAATGAGGCCTTTTAAGGACTGATTTATATTTATTTGAATTAATCTCTCCATGCTCTTTCCACAATTTTTCTTTCATAGCAAACATTGGTAGGTTGTGAAAGCTTTAGTGAATGCTGGTAAAAAATAAGGAGAAACTACAGCTCTGGAAATAATTAAGAGACCACTTTCTGAAGTTTCTGAATCAGTTCATCTGATTTAGCTATTTATAGGTTTATGTTTGAGTAAAATGAACATTGTTGTTTTCTTCTATAAACTACAAACAACATTTCTCCCAAATTCCAAATAAAAATATTGTCATTTAGTGCATTTATTTGTCAGGTTCAGACTTTAAATAATGCAAAGAAAACAAGTTCATATTCATAAAGTTTAAGAGTTCAAAAATCAATATTTGGTGGAATAACCCTGGCATTTTCTCCTCCACCAGTCTTACACACTACTTTTGGATAACTTTATGCCACTCCTGGTGCAAAAATCCAAACAGTAATGCTTGTGATCATCCATCTTCATCTTGATTATATTTTAGAGGTTTTTTCATTTGGTAAACTCAAAGAAAGTCATTATTTTTAAGTGGTCTCTTATTTTTTTTCCCCAGAATTTATATGATTCAGCACAGTTTGTGTGCAATACAATTATATGTGCATGGTTTGAGGTGAAAATATTTCTCAAACCAATACTAAGGACCTCCAAATGCTTCAGATTTTGTTCCAGATTGCAACATAAATGTGTGGACTGGGTGTCTGGGTTTACAAATTGCTGTTCATTTAGACCATCATTCTATATTTAACGATTCTAGGATTGATTGTCTTATTTTTTTTTTACAGAAAAATGTCAATAGCAGTGTTGCAAACTAATTGTTTCTATTTGCAACCAACCAGCCTAGTTTTGATTAGCTACAACATTTTCCATCTAGCTTATAGAGATAACTCAACACCTGTCTGATCAATGATTTCTTATGTTCTCATTGGGTTAAATCTTTTTTTTTTTTTTTGTCTGCATTGTGTAAAGCTAATCTAACCTCCAATGGTAGCTCAAGAAAAATGCATTTGTGGACAGAGCATGAGTGCAAATGTAATTCAAAGCTCCAGAAATACATTTAGATCATCTTAAATTACAAAATATCAAAACATAAACAAATAACTGATAAACTAGCTTCCATTTGCGTTCACTGGAAGATAAATGTGCAGCAGGTTCCGTGGACGCTGGCTGCAGACCGGATCATATTGATCCATCCCCTTTATTTCATTTGATTTTGGGACACTGAGTGACATGTACTTGTCATGTACATTGATGGTGGATGGCCCTCTTCTACAGTAGGTATCAGTGACAGAGCTATAGAACATACCCTTAAACAGATTGTAAGGTTTTGAGTGTGACACCGTTATGGTTCTTTCACTTGTCTTGATGCATGATTGTAAATGTCCTGCTGACCCGTTTGTAAGAAGACAATCCTACTGTTATGTGTGCTCTTTGTAAAAATGCTGTAGGCACATGCTTCGCTGAATAAAATCAAATGTAAGAATGAGCGGTGAGCATTTTCTCTCTTTATTAATGTCAACCTTACACCTAACGATTTTCAAGCGATTTCACTGGTGCAGACAAATTTCCAGATAAGAGATAAAATCAGAAGGGTCATGGTAGAGTGGAGCTCCAGTTGAATTGCGGTTGCATCATTTCGATCGTTCAGTTTAAGGTGATTAGAATTGAAAGTTTTAGTCCGATAAAAAGTGCGTTCCGATAAAATCAACCGTGTTTAATCTTATTGTAAGTCTTGAGACTTGGCTCTCGCAAATAGTCACTGAAATAATGTTTCTAGTCAACAACCAATAGGAGAGCTACAGGAAGCAGCAAGGCAAGTATATTTTACGCGACTGTTTACAAACAATTTGAAAAAAAAATTGCATATGCATAATATGCTTTTTACTTTAATATGTACTGTATTTTAAACACAGGTAGCACTTTAAAGTAATTCAAAGTCTTTTCTTATTGTGCAGTGTTATTTTTGACACAAACACGTTTAATAAATACACATTTTGCAAGAATAATGTACTTTTATTGCTTCAATTCTATCCAAAACAAAGGCAAATGTAAAGCAGTGAAGCTGTGATTCTTTGCTATAGATTAGAAGGTTGTAGCAAAAAAATATAACAGATATAAAACATATCAGAACTAACAGTGTGGCAGAAGAAAATAAACGGTTGATGGGGACAAAAGTTGTGAGTCTTTGATAAATCACAGTATTGATATATAAACATTATTTGTATCTTACAGTTTTTCTCAATTGGTTTGGCTCATTTCTTGAAACTGAGATGACATTCCTATAACTAAAAGGTAAAATGGCCAAACAGACTTACAGTTCTTCACAACACTTCAGATAACCAGCAAAATGTCATATGTCTCCCAAAACGTTCATTCTTGCTTCAAAATGAAGTCTTTCTCCCATATAAATAGTCAGTACCATAAAAATGGCATAGATCCTTCTCAATTGCTTTGGCACATTTTCATTAATTTTGTCCATCTGTCAAAATAAACTGGACGGTGCAGCAAAACTATATGGATCCTCATCACTGCTCATGTCGCTCCAAAAACAGTTTACCCACGTGTCAAAACTGATTTCCTTTCTCACACAAATCATCAGTGCCCCCAAAATGCATTGTCCCTTTGGCATTGTGTAAGTACTGCAAGTCAAAATGCTTAGATGTTTTGTCTTTATGGCAGAGGTCTAGCTAAAGGAATACAATGTTCACACCACACACACTGCACTCTTTCTGCTGAGGAAATTGTAACTATTTTTATTTACAAGTACATTTTTACACATTACTGTAGGTAGAAAGAAAAGAAAATACTAAGGAAAATGTATCAAATATACTATGTATACAAATTACAAAAACCTGCAAAAACAAAACAAAATACATTACAGTAGGTAAAAAAATAGTCAAGCATCACAAATGCAATACAGTAACATTCTGACTACTCTGTGTCACTCCCCTCTCTCCATCACCTTCCTGGCCATCCATCCGCTGCAGTCTGTTTGGCCATAAATTCTCATCAACATTGCATCTGATATGTTCTTTAGCAATGCACTGTGGGAAGAATGCCTGAGCCATCCTCTACACTGATCATCACAGGACTATATCATCGTTATATAATCACAGGACTAGCATCAAAGAACTAGCACCAGGCCAAGATGTATACAGTGGATAGAAAAAGTCTACACACCCCTGTTCAAATGGTAGGTTTTTGTGATGTAAAAAAAATTACAATAAGACAAATAATGTCTACCTATAATGTGACCTATAACCTGTACAATGCAATTGAAAAACAAACAGAAATCTTTCAGGGAGGTGAAGTAAAAATAAACAACTGAGATATTGAGGTTGCATAAGTGTGCACACCCTTTTATAACTAGGGGTGTTGCTGTGTTCAAATTTAACCAATAACCTTCAAACTCACTTTAAATTGGAGTCAGCACACACCTGTCAACAATTAAAGTGCCTCTGATCAACTCCAAATAAAGTTTAACTGTTCTAGTAGGCTTGTCCTGATATTTTTGTAGCCACATCTTTCAGCACAAGCCATGGTCCACAAAGAGATGCCAGAGCATCAGAGGTATCTCATTATTCATAGATATCAGTCAAGTGAAGGCTACAAAAGTCATTAAATATACCATGGAACACTTTGAAGACTGTCATCATCAAGTGGAGAAAACATGGCACAACAAGACATTACCAAGACATTTGACAAAAATTGATGATAAGACAAGAAGAAAATTGGTCAAGGAGGCTGCCAAGAAGCCGACAGCAGCACTGAAGGAGCTGCAAGAATTTCTGGCAAGTACTGGCTGTGTAGTACATGTGACAACAATCTGCCGACTTCTTCATATGTCTGTGCAAAACAAACATCCAGAAAACATCTAAGCTCTACTTAATTCTCCAAAAATTCATCTGATATCTACCAAACGCATGTGGGAAAATGTGTTATGGTTTAATGAAACCAAGGTTAAACGTTTTGGACATAATTCCAAAAGGTATATTAGGCGCAAAAGCAACACTGCTCGTCACCAAAAGAACAGCATACCTACAGTGAAGCATGGTGGTGGCAGCATCATACTTTGGGGCTGTTTTTCTTCAGCTGGAACTGGGGCTTTATTCAGGGTGGACGGAATTTTGAACAGTTCCAAATACCAGTCAGTATTGGCAAAAACCTTCGGCCTCTGGTAGAAAACTGAAGATGAAAAGGAACTTCATCTTTCAGCACAACAATGACACAAAGGACACATCTAAATCAACAAAAGAATGGCTTCAGCGGTATAAGATTAAGGCTTTGGAATGGCCCAGCCTGAATCCAGACCTGAATCCCATTGAACATCTGTGGGGTAATCTGAAGAGGGCTGGGCACAGGAGATGCCCTCACATTTTGTCAGATTTTGAGCAGTTATGCAAAGAAGAGTGGGCAAATTTTGCCACATCAAGATGTGTCACGCTGATAGGTTCCTACCCAAAAAGACTGAGTGCTGTAATAGATGCAAAAGATGTTGCAACAAAGTATTAGTTATATGTATTTAACCAGGTGATTTTAAGTTTTTTGTTTTATATTTTTTCGCTGTAAAGATTTATGTTTGTTTTTCAATTGCATTGTACAGGTTATAGGTCACATTAAATGTGAAAAAAGTTATGAAATTATTTGTCTTGCTTTAATTTTTTTACAACACAAAAACCTGGCATTTGAACAGGGGTGTGTAGACTTTTTATATCCACTGTATATAGAGCAATGCCAGCATTCAAAATAATAGACAACAAACTGATGGATTGGTCACCAGTAATGTGGGACACTCATTTTCGTCAAAACCTGCTTTCACCTGTTACCTACTCACCTGATTGTAATGAATTTATGAAATGTTCCAAAATATGTGTTCTGTATTGTATTACAATTTCTTAATTCATTTTGAGAATTGAGCAGACTATTCTGCAGATGATGACTTATATGATGAAATTGTGCTGACATGTTTTGAAGAGAACAACCATTACACTGAGAACTAACCAATTAAGATAGATCAACAAGATGCATTCTTTTGGAAAATGTACTAAATGTAGGATGATTGTGTTAAGTGTAGGCTACTTGTACAAAACCATTTGCAAAGATGTACTAAGTGCTTGAGACATGTACAAAGCATTTGAAATGTGATGAAAGCAATGAGAAATGCCATTCTGTTATGAGAAACTGCAAGTTAGTTTGGGAATTTGCCCATGTTATTTTGAGAATGTCATCTCAGTTTCAAGAAATGAGCCAAACCAATGGAGAAAAACTGTAATATGTAATGTGTATTGTATGTAAACTCCAGCAGAAGCATGATGGGAAATAATCGCAGAAAGAATCTAGGCTGCGTCCAGAAACTTTTGATACTCCAATTAGATACTCCTCCTTTCCTACCCTGGAAGAAGGGGGAGGAATCGAGGCGAGGAGAGGAGGAGGAATGGAGGGAAGGCGCTGTAATTGAGAAAAATGGGACAGCTGATCCCTTTTAAAAAGGATGTTGACTACCAATGAACTGAGCCAATCACAACGCTCACTGTTAGCACATGCCGGATACTGCGCAGCCAATCACAGCTTCAATATTAAAAGAGAAACATGATTTAATTAAATGTAATAAAACTAATAACAAAAATTTATAAATAATACATATTAAATATATAATAATAAATATTACATTTTGCATACATGTTGAAGTAGGAAAATATTAGTTTAAATAATATATATATATATATATATATATATATATATATATATATATATATATATATATATATATATATATATATATATATATGGTCAGTTGAGTTCACTGCATAAAGAACATTTCAGCTCAGTTCCAGTATATAAAGCCAGGTGGCAAAGGAAGAGCGTTAGCTTATCTAAACTATAAATTATATTACTGCTTTACTGGCTGTTTAATTAGACAAGGAACCTAGTTGATTAATACATTTATATCCCTAAAACGTTTCCGGAGTAGGATGCTTTCATGTATCCTCCGTTTGAAGCCTCTTCGAGGAGGACTTTAAGCAGCTTCTTTCGTCTCCTACGGTTTTCAGACAGACGGAAAGATGGCGTCACAAAATCAGTTTCCGGGTCATGGAGGAGAGGAGGAGGATCGGTAGGAAAAAAGAGGCTTTTGGCGTTTCTGGACGCAGCCCTAGTTGCAGTCTTGCAGTTAGTGACACCCAGTCTTTGCAAAAAATCTTAGTCTGTGAGTCAAAGTCTGTGACTTGTCTTTAGATTTGAGAGGGTGTCAGTCTTTTTTTTTAAGTTGTGTAGTGTAGGGACTGCATAAGATTTGTCTGTGTCAGTATGAGTGCCCATGGGCCTACATTTTTTTTAGATAAACGACAAACAGAATGTGAATTTCTCAATTTCTGCTGTTTAATGTTTTATATTGACTTTAAATGGAAAGGAAAATATTTTTCATGTCTGAAAGGCATGAAATCAAAAGGCATAAAATAATAAAGCATCTATTAGAAGAAAACTGAAAGTGAAGAGCAGGTTAGGCTTAGCGTAACGGATTTAAGTGCTGGTGGAGACGTGGTGGTGGGGTGGCGGCGGCGGAGGGGATTGAAGGGTGCACTTCATGGCCAGCTGAGTGAAACTAATTCTATTTTCTGTCAATAATGAAATCAGTGGCTGCTTGCGCCGGTCTACCTGAGGAGGAGCGCTGACCTTTTAGCAGATTCTTTCTTTTAGTCTTTCTGCCAGCAAATAAAACTGTGCTCGGCCTTCAGTCTCAAGGGTTTACACCTAGATATCGAACGGTGTTTTTTGACAAACTCCATCTTCGGTGGAAATTAAATAAAGGTATGTGAAGGAGGGGGATAACACAAATGTATTGCATTATAAACTGTATATTACAATATTTAATGTAACATATTTTATCAGTATTTATTTTAAACCATGATAGAGAATTTTAAAGTTGCAATTGTAGTTACCGAATGCACTTTATCTGGAAACTTTAATGCATATTTTTTTAACACTGACTAAAATAGACAGAGGCTGGTGACGCATTAGCAGTTTTATTTAGCAACATAACACAGCAACACTTACTGTTGAAACCAGAAGGTAAATTGTCTTTTATTTATGCTGAAGTTGATCTCTCTCTCACACTCATGTGGTCTTACACACACAAACACACACAGCTGATGGCACATTTCCCTTTTTTCAAGCTGTTGAAGATAGATAGATAGATAGATAGATAGATAGATAGATAGATAGATAGATAGATAGATAGATAGATAGATACTTTATTGATCCCCGAGGGGAAATTCTTGAAGGTGGAATATGGAGCTACACTAGCGCTTATTTTCTTCATTAAACTCTCGGTTAAACTTAGTAACTCAGAACTTGTAATTTATAATTAATTTATATTTTATACAACTAAATAACTAAGCATCAGAACTTCTCTGAGACATTATAATACAATAGGAACAGCTACATTATTACTGTCCCCTTCCCGAACATACTGTTTAGTAGTACCAGCATTAAAAACAATTACCATGTCACGTCTGGTGCTGTTAGCTCCTCTGTCCCTTCCACACCCAGCTCTAACGGAGGTTCTCAGGTTAACAACTACACTACCCAGAATGCACCACCCGCTGACATCACGCACTCACCTGATCACGTGACACCTCACCTGCTTCCACCAGGAAGCCCCGAATACTGATTACTGGCACTATAAAGGTGCATGCCAAACAGACTTCATCGCCGCGTATTGTAGGTTATCCTCGTACAAAGCGTTACTTATCTCTTGTCTCAGTTTACTTTGTGTATGACCTTGCTTTTTGTTTCTCGACGCCGATTTTTGCCTCTGCCTTTGATATTGGATTGTTTGTGTATGACCTGGACTGTGCTTTCACCACCGCCTCTTGGATTATCTCTGATACTGGATTGCTTGTGTATGAACTCTGGACTGTCTCTCGTTTATGGTATGGTTTTGTCTGCATTGCTCTGTCTACTGGTAATTACCCCTGTTTCTGTATCGACCCTGATTATATCTGTTTATTATCATAATAAACATACTTTGTTTTTATCAGTATCTGCGCTTGTCTGCTATTCTGTTCTGACCATGACAGAATACGCGGCCGAACTAAATCAGATAGCAGATACTGAGGCTATTAGATCTGGTTTAGCCAACCAGGGGAGGCTACTCGGTCAGCACCAGCAAACGCTCGCTGGTGTGACCCAAGCTGTTTCTGAGCTAGCCCGCCAGCAAACCACGCAGCAGCAACAACTAGCTGAGCTGCTAGCTCACCTCAGAGGCGTAACTGAGCCTAGCCCTAGCCCGTTAGCTGCCCCCAGTATGCCTAACGCTAACTCTTCTGTGTCTGGATTTTCTGTCTCTAAACCGGAGTTGTTTGATGGGGATCCGGAAAAATGCAGCGGTTTTCTTTTACAATGCTCCGTGTTTTTCAGTAATTCACCGCCTACAACCGATAAAGCTAAGATCGGTTTTATTATCTCACGGCTTTCTGGTAAGGCACTCGAGTGGGCTACAGCTATTTGGGAAGACCTTTCTGGGGCTAGTTACACTGACTTTTTGGCTACTTTCCGCTCAGTTTTTGATCATTCGCGTTATGGACAGTCTAATGGAGAACTTTTGCTGGCTCTCAAGCAAGGTCAGAAGCCGGTGGCTTCCTACGCTTTGGAGTTTCGCACTCTCGCAGCTGGTAGTGGGTGGAATAACGCTGCTTTAATCAACGTGTTTAGATGCGGACTTAACCCAGATGTACAGAGGGAATTAGCCTGCAGAGATGATTCACTGACCCTGGATCAGCTCATCTCACTGTCGATCCGGTTGGATCAACTTCTCTCGCGCCGACCCAAGACCAGTCCTCGCACTCAACACACTCCTGTGTCTCTGCCCCGCGCTCCCACTCCAGAGAAAGCTGCGCTGCCTGCCCCAGAGCCCATGGATATCCAGAAAACCCGGCTAACTCCAGAGGAGCGGCAGCGTCGAATCCGGCTTCGCCTATGCCTTTATTGTGGAGAGGCCGGGCATTTCAAGGCTGAGTGTGGTCTCCTGACCCGACCTGTGAAAGCTCCAGCCCTGGGACAGCGCGTGGAGTGCTCTCCACGCGCTAACGTGGTACGTAAGCACAACACAATACTTCGCTCTAAATGTTTTTCTTTGCCTGTAAATATTATGTTACCTACTGGTATGCTCTCTGTCCCAGCGCTTGTAGATTCCGGGTCGGAGGGGAACTTCATCAGCCAGGACCTAGTTAAGGAGCATGGAGTGCCCACCAGAGAACTTCTACGTCCATTAGCCATCCATGCTGTTGATGGAAAGACTGTCCGCTCCAAGCCGGTTACCCTGCAGACTCTGCCCATCACTCTACAAGCCAGCGCTCTCCATTTTGAGGAACTACCGCTTTTCGTGCTTCCCTGCACCGAGCATCCAGTTATCCTGGGCATGCCATGGCTGAAGACCCACGATCCCACTGTCTCCTGGCGCGATGGGGATATCACGGTTTGGTCTGCTCATTGTCATGAACATTGTCTAGCTTTGGATAGTTTAATCATTCAGTCTACTTCAGTAGAAAGTCCTGATGTTTCTGATCACGTTGTTGTACCCGCTGAGTATTCAGATTTTTTGGAAGTGTTTAGCAAAGATAACGCTACTAAATTGCCTCCGCATCGTCCCTATGACTGTGCTATTGACCTAGTGGAGGGTGCCACCTTACCCAAAGCTAGAGTCTACCCCCTTACGCTCGATGAGGAAAAGGCTATGCGTGATTATGTTACTGAAGCTTTGGCGCAAGGTTTCATTCGGCCGTCAAAGTCCCCCGTCGGTTCTGGATTCTTCTTTGTAAAGAAAAAGGACGGGGGACTGAGACCATGTATTGATTATAGAGGTTTGAATGCCATTACCAAGAAATTCGCTTACCCATTACCCCTCATTCCATGTGCCCTTGAACAACTGCGTTCAGCTACCTACTTTACTAAGCTTGATTTGCGTAGCGCTTACAATTTGATCCGCATTAGGGAGGGGGACGAATGGAAAACCGCGTTCACCACTACTAATGGCCACTACGAGTACCTAGTCATGAGTTATGGTCTCGCTAACGCACCCGCAGTATTTCAGTCGTTTATGAACGATGTTTTTAGAGACATGATTGGCAAATATGTGACACTTTTTATAGACGACATTTTGATCTATTCCTCAGACTTAGATTCCCACGTGCAGCACGTGCGCTCAGTTCTCCAGAGACTGTTAGAAAACAATCTTTACGCTAAAGCCGAGAAATGCGAGTTCCACCTTCAAAGAGTCGCATTTCTCGGCTATGTCATCAGCTCCCAGGGAGTTCTTATGGATGACTCTAAAGTAGATGCCGTAACTAGCTGGCCCGTTCCCCAGTCTATCAAAGATCTTCAACGTTTCTTAGGATTCGCAAACTTTTACAGACGTTTCATACGTAACTTTAGTAGCATAGCTGCCCCCCTTACGGCGCTCACTAAAAATGCCACCAAAATTCTGAAGTGGTCCCCTGAAGCTGACCAAGCTTTTCAGAAATTGAAAGCCGCTTTTGTCTCTGCCCCCATCCTGACACATCCTAATCCAGACTTACCCTTTGTTGTAGAAGTCGATGCTTCTAATACCGGCATCGGAGCAGTTCTCTCCCAACGCAGTGGTTCACCGCCTAAGCTTCATCCTGTAGCCTTTTTCTCAAAGAAAATGTCACCAGCGGAGCGTAATTATGGGATAGGGGATAGAGAGCTGCTGGCTGTAAAACTAGCTCTAGAGGAGTGGCGTCACTGGCTGGAAGGTGCTGCACATCCATTCACCGTACTTACCGATCACAAGAACCTAGAGTATCTCCGTACTGCTAAACGTCTAAACCCCCGTCAAGCTCGTTGGTCACTGTTTTTCTCCCGATTCAATTTTTCGATCTCGTTTCGTCCAGGCAACCGTAATACTAAGGCTGATGCCTTATCTCGTGTTTTCAGTTCCCCAGACGACACATGCCATGCTTCCGAACCCGAACACATTCTGCCACCCACTGTCAAAGTAGCAGCTATTAGATGGGAACTCGATGACCTTATTCAGCAGAGTCAAATTAACACACAATCTCCGGAGGGTTGCCCTCCTCACAAGACTTATGTACCTGAACAATTTCGTGATCAACTTATTGGCTGGGCACATGCTGCTCTTACTTCCGGTCATCCAGGCGTTACACGTACATTGCAACTCATCTCAGCTCGGTATTGGTGGGAAACCATGCGAGCTGACGTTCAAACGTTCGTAGTTTCATGTTCAGTCTGCGCACAAAAACCCTTCCAGCCGGTAAGCTATGTCCCCTGCCTGTGCCTGAACGACCATGGTCACATATTGCTGTAGACTTTGTTACTGATTTGCCTGAATCTGAAGGTTACACAACTGTCCTTACAGTGGTAGACAGATTTTCTAGGGGAGTTAAGTTTATCCCTTTTCCTGCACTTCCTACTGCTCTTCAGACCGCCCAAGCTATATACACACACATTTTCAGACATTATGGGGTTCCGGAGGACATTTTGTCAGATAGAGGTCCTCAATTTACTTCTCGGGTATGGAAATCATTTTTTGAACATTTGGGAGTACACGTGAGTCTCACTTCTGGGTTTCACCCCACTAGTAATGGTCAGTGTGAGAGAGTTAACCAGGAGTTGGGAAAGTTTCTAAGGCTATACTGTTTCAAGCATGCTTCTGAGTGGTCACAATATTTGATTTGGGCTGAAATAGCTCAAAACTCCTTAACTAACTCCACGTCTGGTCTCACTCCCTTTCAGTGCATTCTGGGTTATCAGCCTCCGTTAGCTCCGTGGACAGCGTCGTCCACTGAGATTCCCGCTGTTGACGACTGGATGAAGCGGAGTGAGCAGGTGTGGGAGGAGACGCATCAGCAGATCTCGGAGGTCTTACGGAAATATAAGGAGCAGTCCGACAGACACCGTGGTACCACCCCCCAATACCAACCCGGAGACAGGGTGTGGTTGTCGACCCGGGACTTGAGGTTTGAGGGGGCCTGTAGGAAACTGCTGCCTAAGTATATTGGCCCATTTAAGGTGTTGTCTCAGGTTAACGAGGTGACTTATAAGATTGAGTTGCCTGCTCAGTACAGGGTGCATAACTCGTTCCATGTTTCTCTGCTCAAGCCTCTTGTCCCAGGTCCGCTTGCTGAGGGTGTTCCAGATGACGTGCCGCCCGCGGCAGTGGAGGGGGAGGATTCGTCTACCTATGCGGTTCGAGAGGTGTTGGATTCACGCAGGCGTGGCGGTGTGCTCCAGTACCTCATAGACTGGGAGGGTTACGGCCCTGAGGAGCGTTGCTGGGTTGCCGCCGGTGACGTGCTGGATCCTGCTCTACTGGCCGAATTTCATGCCCGTCATCCTGGTAAGCCTGCTCCTAGACCCCGTGGGCGTCCCAAGCGCTCACTCTCTTCTTCGGCTCCGGTGCGTAGGGGTTCCCAGTCTCGCAACCCCCGCCTGCCCGTCACCTCTGAGGCTACGCCTGGTCCTCCCGCCGGTACTCCCTGCCCGTCGGGTGGACGTCGTCGTGGTCGTCCCCGTTCCGGCTCCGTTCCGACTCCCTTGGGGGGAGGTACTGTCACGTCTGGTGCTGTTAGCTCCTCTGTCCCTTCCACACCCAGCTCTAACGGAGGTTCTCAGGTTAACAACTACACTACCCAGAATGCACCACCCGCTGACATCACGCACTCACCTGATCACGTGACACCTCACCTGCTTCCACCAGGAAGCCCCGAATACTGATTACTGGCACTATAAAGGTGCACGCCAAACAGACTTCATCGCCGCGTATTGTAGGTTATCCTCGTACAAAGCGTTACTTATCTCTTGTCTCAGTTTACTTTGTGTATGACCTTGCTTTTTGTTTCTCGACGCCGATTTTTGCCTCTGCCTTTGATATTGGATTGTTTGTGTATGACCTGGACTGTGCTTTCACCACCGCCTCTTGGATTATCTCTGATACTGGATTGCTTGTGTATGAACTCTGGACTGTCTCTCGTTTATGGTATGGTTTTGTCTGCATTGCTCTGTCTACTGGTAATTACCCCTGTTTCTGTATCGACCCTGATTATATCTGTTTATTATCATAATAAACATACTTTGTTTTTATCAGTATCTGCGCTTGTCTGCTATTCTGTTCTGACCATGACATACCATGATTTTATTCATGATTTGATCACAGATTATTTGTTAGTTGTGATTGATACATTTATTTTAAGGTATTGGTGCCAATAATACAAATCTAAGTATTTCTAACACAGACTAAAAGAAGTGGTCTCGATTCTAATCTTCTGAACGCTGGTTGGTTCATCTGTGGTGTAAAAGCACTTTTTTTAGATTATTCCAAATCATCATATTTTTTTCATAATAAATCCATAATATTAAAGTTAAAATACTAATTTTAGTCATGTTCCTGATTTTCACTCAGTCCTGTTACTGTAAAACAGAAAAAAAAAAAATCTGGAACATTCTACAACTCACATCTACAACAGGAAGTTACAGGAAGTTACATCAGTTGGTTCTTCTGAAAATCATGAAAAGACCAAAATTAAGTTCCTTCATTTTTTTCGGGAAATCACTAGAATGTGTTCAGTCTCCTCATGCTATTAGCTGCCATTTAGCTGTTTTTTTCATGTTTTTGTTCATTCTATGCTGAAAACCCATTCCTGTTACTCAAAATATAAAAAGTAACAGAAGTGAGATTCAGTAACATGAGTGAGTTAAAGTAACAGGAGTGAGTACCAGAAACAGGAGTGAGTTCCAGTAACAGGAGTGAGATAAAGTAACAGGAGTGAGTGCCGGTAACAGGAGTAAGTTCCAGTAAGAGGTATGAGTTCCAGTAACAGGAGTGAGATAAAGTAACAGGAGTGAGTGCCGGTAACAGGAGTAGGTTCCAGTAAGAGGTATGAGTTCCAGTAACAGGAGTGAGATAAAGTAACAGGAGTGAGTGTCAGTAACAGGAGTAAGTTCCAGTAAGAGGTATGAGTTCCAGTAACAGGAGTGAGATAAAGTAACAGGAGTGAGTGTCAGAAACAGGAGTGAGATAAAGTAACAGGAGTGAGTGTCAGTGACAGGAGTAAGTTCCAGTAAGAGGTATGAGTTCCAGTAACAGGAGTAAGTTCCAGTAAGAGGTATGAGTTCCAGTAACAGGAGTGAGATAAAGTAACAGGAGTGAGTGTCAGTAACAGGAGTAAGTTCCAGTAAGAGGTATGAGTTCCAGTAACAGGAGTGAGATAAAGTAACAGGAGTGAGTGTCAGTAACAGGAGTAAGTTCCAGTAAGAGGTATGAGTTCCAGTCACAGGAGTGAGATAAAGTAAAAGGAGTGAGTTCCAGTAACAGGAGTGAGATAAAGTAACAGGAGTGAGTTCCAGTAACAGGAGTGAGATAAAGTAACAGGAGTGAGTTCCAGTAACAGGAGTGAGATAAAGTAACAGGAGTGAGTGCCAGTAAGAAGAGTAAGTTCCAGTAAGAGGTCTGAGATTCAGTAACAGGAGTGAGTATTGCGCCTCCTCGTTTATTGATTTATTAATGTGAACATTAGTTAGTATAAACCACTTTTTTCCAATTCAGTATGGTTCATCACTTATCCATTTGTTTAATAAATTACCTGATAATACATTTCAGGTTTGGGTCTTCTTTCAGGGAGGAACGTTTACACATTTAACAACATAAGCTTAGTTATGATTGGTCCTTGAACATCCTTGTTCCAAATGACAGCTGAACTGTTGCTGCTGTGAGAGCACATGGCCTGAAGTGAGGTGAAATCACTTCTCATGATGAAATGAACACAACGATTGTGGTGTTTTTTCTCCTAGGAAACCTGTGCTGAGTATCTGGGAGGGAACACACACACGTGTGGCCCTCCCTCTTCTTTCTCCTCTCTGCTTGAGGGAGGAGGGGGCAGTGGCGTAATGTGACCTCCGTTTCAGGTTTTTTTTTTCCCCTTTTCACTTGTTTGCAGAGTTGGAGATAAAGCTGAGCGCTGTCATTGTCCGAAGCCAGAGCCAGGACCCACGAGACCGTCTCTGCTTTGCCGGGAAGGAAACTGAAGGGAGCTGTGTACAATAGACTGGCAGTGTCTGGGCTGCGCTGTCTACAGGCACAGAGTCTTTTTTGTCAACTGCCAGCTTTATCTACGTCTCCAGCTTTGACCTCTTCATCTAGTCCAGGTGGGCGCACAGCTGGAAGACTTCTGTGTGGATACATAACGTCACCAGGTGAGACTGGGCATCTGTGCTTCGAGGCTTGAGATTTGTGTTCATGTAAAAAAAAAAAATGACATGGGTGGACATAATGACATAAGTCACACAGATGTCATACTCTTAGCAGATACAGGTACAGGTACGTGTCTCACACTGCTGTTACTTACTGACGTGTTGCATCGGTGAGCAGAGCTTCTGTCATACAGTGTAACAAACATTAGCAGTTCACCTGCCGTGGGATTGCAACTGGAAGAACCAGATGTCTGAGGCAGGGTAGGTGAAACATTACTGGTATAAAGACAAACAAAACGTAATGGTTTAAACTGCTTTACGTACGGCATGAGGTCAATTCACAGTGCATATACAGCTCTGGATTTACCACTTTAAATGATGAGTTTCTTTGATTTTTCCAAATTGAAAACCTCTGGAATATAATCAAGAGAAAGATGTATGATCACAAACCATTAAATCAAGCTGAACTGCTTGAATTTCTGCACCAGCAGTGGCATAAAGTTATCCAAAAGCAGTGTGTAAGACTGGTGGAGGAGAAAATGCCAAGATGCACAAAAACTGTGATTAAAAGCAGGGTTATTCCACCAAATATTGATTTCTGAACTCTTAAAACTTTATAAATATGAACTTGTTCTCTTTGCATTATTTGAGGTCTGAAAGCTCTGCATCTTTTTTGTTATTTCAGCCATTTCTCATTTTCTGCAAATAAATGCTCTAAATTACTATTTTTATTTGGGAGAAATGTGGTCTGTAGTTTATATAATTAAAAAAACAATGTTCAATTTACTCAAACATTTACCTATAAATAGCACAATTAGAGAAACTGATTTAGAAACTGAAGTGGAGTCTTACACACTGCTTTTGAATAACTTTATGCCACATAACCTTTATGGTAACCTTTATCTTCCTTCTATATAGAATTGAAATCCAACACTTCCTTCTGGGCGCAACTATTTTTGCAAGCATTTCTTTGAAGATTTCTTTGCACATTGAATTTTTTACATTTAATCAATGTTGTACAACTTAGGAACACCTTGGCCTTAGAATGAGCTCCCTCAAAGGAACAATAAAACACAAAGCTCCTGTTAAGCTCAGCAGCTGTCCAGGTAAAACAAACAATGGAACTGTCCCTCATCGTTCAACTTGGAGCATCCTGGGGCTCTGCCAGGCCCTCCAAATAAGATCACAGTGACATATAACGGTCAGTGGTCAGTGGTAGAGGCCAGGTCAATAGTAAACCCCTTAAGAGAGGTCAGTCTGTAGGAGTCTATCATCAGTGCAGCTCAATCACTGCAGCCAGTAGAGGAACAGGATGTTTCAGAAGGACTGTTCTTACGTCATGTGACCGGTGTAGCAGGTTGGCAGTGGAGCCCTGTGGAAGTGGCTGTGTGTCGCGCTGATCTGGGACCAGTTTTGAAGGATTTGAGAGGTTGTGTTTGTGGAGTGTAAGCTCTGGATGTGGAAGAGGAAATACATTGTAGTTCAGAAGTAGACTACCTACCGGTGCAAGTACCCTTTTCTTGGATTGCTTTTGTTATGGTCAGCCTCTGCCCTAAGGTAAACACTTTCTCTCTCTGCCTCTTTGTGTCAGTTTGGTTGTGTTTGTTTGCCAACAGCTTTTAAGTGTGTTTTGCCTGAACAGCTGCCAAAGGTGTTGAGTTTAAAAGGTGTGTGGTGATCGCCCGGAGCCGCTGCTCCGTGGTTAATGTTATAAAGGATCGTCTTTCCCATCAATTGTTTGTTCTTTGCTTCAGGGGGAAAAGGGAGGCTGCAATGAATATCCATAAAGAATGCTGGTTGCTTTAAATCGCGCACAGCAGGTTAACGGAGCAGATAGAGTGTCATTTTCTACTTATTCCTGAAAATTAAGCCTCATTCATCAGTGATTCTTAAGAAGGCATTTCATCTTAAAACCTGCTTATGCAGTTTTCATTAAGATTCTCTATTCATGACATTCACTATTTGGGATGGTAAATCTTATATGGAATTATATTTAATTTAAATAAACCAAAACCAGCAGATGACATGGCTCTCCAAACCTCTCCAATCACTGACCACTGATCAGTAAATTTTGTATTTTATTTGGAAATCAAGGGCCAAAGAGTCTGGAGGAAGACTGGAGAGACACACAGTTCGAGCTGCTTGAGGTCTAGTGTAAAGTTTCCACCAATCAGTGATGGTTTGGAGAGACATGTCATCTGCTGGTGTTGATCCACTGTGTTTTATCAAGTCTAAAGTCTGTGCAGTTTTGTTTTCCCAGACAAATCTTACAGCACTTCATGCTTCCCTCTGAGATGTGAGATGATTTCATTTTCCAGCAGGACTTGGCACACTGCCCACACTGCCAAAAGTACCAATTTGTCTTATGTAATATAGATTTTTGGGTTTTCATTGGCTGTAAGCCATAATCATCAACGAAAAGAAGTAAATCATTTTATTATTACTATTACTTAGTAATAGTACAAGTAATAATAATATTATTATCTAGTAGTAAATGAAGCCTACTGTTCCAATGTTCTGAGAAATGACATTTGATTGCATGTGCAGTCATTTTTCAAATGTTTGAACTTTCAATCTTCTTGCTTTTCATTTTCTACGAATCAAGCTTATTTAAATAACACTTTTTACAATTGACATAGGCTTAAAGCAGTTTTAGAGAAATCATTATTAATATAATAAAAATAATACACCTTAGAATGATATATTTATTAATACCCTTTACTTGAATAAAGCTCAGATCAAATTTTATGACAAATTTATGGAGAAAACTCCATATGCATAAAATTCACATACCTTTCACATACCTTTTCTTGTCAGTGTATATAACAATAATGTACAGTACCAGTCAGAAGTTTGAAAAAGTCTAATTCAGTGTGCTTTCCTTTGATTTTTTTTCCCCATTAGTTAAATCACTGATTTTTTAAAATGGGATAATGAAGATCTTTACATATAGAAGCTGAAAGAGGGAATCTCAGTTGATGGATATTTGCTTTAGTCAGAAACCTGTAAAGATTTATTTAATATGGTGGTGATTTACATATTTTACACTTTTCCTTAAATGAAATACAAGGAGGATATGTTTGAACCAGGTTTACTATATAAAAGCTGTATGTAAGCTTAAAGGGGGCTGCTTACTTTTGGTAAATAAACATGAATATTATTTGCACATCACTTTAAAGGGTGTTGTCTGTATAAAAATCAATCATATGTTTGATGAAAAACAAGATTTCGTTTTTTTTTTTTTATAATATTGCCAAGCCCAATATTCAATGTAGAAAATAAGTAAAATAATAAATAAATTAGTTAAGAAATAAAGATAGACATTGAATACAAAGGTGTTTTTAGACTTTGGACTGTTACTGTATAAGAAGACAGTGGTAATATTGGTGTATTGTCCATGTCCGCAGTGCTCTGATGATGCTGAGTTGCAGCTTTTTAGAGCTGCTATTTTACTCTCAGCTGTGCCTGAGGCCTAAACAGCAGTGCTGTATAAAGGGCATTAGGTCGCATGGAAATGTAAACAGATGGAGTCGCTTAGTCATATACGAGCTAAGTGTGTGTGTGTGTGTATCACGGCTCAGATAAAACAGCTCTATCACAGCTCAGATAAACACAACTACCTAATTCAGTAGCTATGTTCATGACTTCATCACCTGCCCCTTCTGCAGGAGAAACTTGCAAAGCTTGTAGTTCTAAAGTAGTATTTTAGCTCTGGTTTTGCGATGCACTTGTGTTTCTTGTGTTTGTATTACTGAACACAAACCCTGTGTGATTTTTGCTGTGATGTGAATAGCAAGCTCATATCTGAGAGTCAAATGATCTAATATTGTGGTTCTCAAACTGTGATTTGAGCTTCCTGAGGCGGTACACCAGGTGACCTTAGAAAATTTACCACTGTAAAAAAAAAATATTAGAGAAATTAGATCTATCATTTTTTATTAAATCTGTAACATTATTATTAGCTTCATAGGCCCTACAATAGAACCCTGTGGACCTCCACAATTCCAAAACGATTTACATATAATATTTTTAATACATTAACCCAGGGTTCCATGCCAGAATGCCATGTAGACATTGTAGTTCACTGCATCACCTTGCACTGTTGTTTGTTTTACTTTGTTTCAGGCTTCGTACTGCATTAAACACGAAAATATTATCAATTATTTGCACATTGCTAAAGCATGCAAGGCCCACACAATAGGTGGTTGTTTGATCATGGGTGGTTTGTGAATTAAAACGTTTGCACACCACTAATCTGATATAAAAAATAGGATATTCTTTCAAATAAACAAAACAAACATTCTTAAAACAAGAGAAATTATCTAATATAGAAAAAGTTATTTCGATTATTTTAGTTAAAAGACTTGAAACAAGGGAATCCTATATAGAAAAAGGCCAATTTGCTATATAGAATAAAACAAATATACTTCATATGTTTGTAACAAGTGTAATGATTTACAATAGGCAATCCCAAGTAGATTAAGGGGCCTATATTACACAACAGGGAATTTCCAGGATTTTTTTTTTTTATCCTGTTTTTTCCCCAATTTACAAGCCCAATTACCAAACTCATTAGGACTCCCCCTATACCTAGTGGAGCCCCAACACCAGGAGGGTGAACACATGTGAAGTCAGGCACCACCTCTTTTAAAATAGCACGCTCGGAGGAAAAGCGCAGCAACTCGGTTCTGATACATCAGCTCACAGATGCCTTGTGCTGCAGACATCACCCTTTGGAGTGATGAGGGGAGAGAGCGCCATCTACCCACCCAGAGAGAGCAAGCCCAATTGTGCTCTCTCTTAGGGCTCTGGTAGCTAATGGCAAGCTACATAAACAGGATTTAAACTGGCAATCTTCTGATTATAGTGGCAGCGCTCGGAGCCCGAAATCTTCAGCAATTTAAAGTGATTTGTTAATATAATAATCATTTAATTACTATTCATTCCCATTTAAAGAAGGTGCATCACTGCCAATTTTCAAATCCTTGTGTTTTTTGATTAACAAATCTTCACCTACTCAGGCTACTATAGTTATAGCTATAGTTTAGCTACGCCTATTAAAATGCACTTCTCATGAGCGTGTCAGTTCTGTGCGCTTTAAAATAGATGGAACAAGCACTAAGCATTATTAGAAAGCCATAGCCAGTGTTTTTGAACTGCCTGAGTTTGTAATAAGGATGTGGTACTCCAAAAAGGCAGGATAAACTCTTTTTTATATCTATGAGAAAAAAAAAACAGTGAATCATTTTGTCCATATCGTCGCTGTATAATGAAAAATAAGGCTCTCTATTTTTGCCAATTTTTAGTTTACTACATGATTTGAACACAAAAACTGTCCCTTACATTGTGTCAATATTTCTTGGTGAACCAATAAAAATACTTAAAAATGACCTGAAATAAAGTATTTTTACATTGACGTCCAGTGAAAGTTTAGACGTTTTTCTCTCTCTCCTGGAAAGCTGCTGTTTTGGAGATGCTTGTTTTTCATTGGACACGATATAGTGTATATAGGTATAGACAGCATTTTCTCAGGTTTTGTTCTTTGCAAATGCAACAATGCAGTAGGGGCAGGCTACCATGTTTTGTGTTAAAACTAAGTTGTATTTTAGCTCACACTCTTCCCATATTCATACTACTGGGCTCATGAGAAGGATTGTCAGAACAGAATGAGTTTTAATGCTCAGATAAACAGAGTGAGCAGGGCCAAGAAAAACGGACCCACTCCTTTCCTGTCTGCCGTGTGGAGGAGAGAGGCAGCAGACTCATTGTTTAAAATCTAAATAAAAGAACCACAGCAGCAGCAGCAGCAGCAGCAAGCTATCAGAGTTTTATCTGGTTCACAGTTGAGTAACAATTCAGATTTACTGTCTTTCCCAGAGAAAGAACTAAACACAAAAAATTGGCTGATATTGTGTTTTTTTTCTCATTATGTTTTTTCCTCGTGTTGGAAGGGCTGCCTGTTTTGCTACACATCACTGAATATGTTTTCCTCTTGTTTGTGGTGAAGCCATGTGGCATCCCTTAACCTGATGACTGTGTGCTAAGCAGCTGTGCAGTGTTTCTGTGATGTGGAAAATGCTCAATGGCACCGTCAGAGCTAACCTCTGCCTCAAGGCGAATGGCTAACGTTAATGGCTTTTAAATCGACTGACATTGATGGCGAATGCTTAAGGCTGTGAGGCATTGACCGCCTGGCTTGTTTTCATTGCTCAAAGTTAGCTTCAGGACTTCTCGAAAAGGTTATGTGTCTTTTCTCTGTGATTGTAGCAAACAAAACAATAGTGACATAATTAAATGCAACCTGTGGAAAATGCACATTAAGGCCCAATCCTATTTCAACCCTTGGCCCTACCACTTACACCTACCCTTTGTTTTCGAGTGTAACTCCTTCTTTTCGAGTGAAGGGGTGAAATCCTCCCCCTAAGAATTGGGACAAGCACCCGATATGCCATCAGATGGTGCAAATATGGTGCAGATATGGTGCAGAAATGAATTATCATTGTCCATTGCTTAATTCATCTGTGATGGGGAGCTGAAATTAGCTTTAACTAGCTTTTATTTTATTTTATTTTTCTGTTCCTCTTTAAATGCTGCAGCTTCTGCTGTCTGTTGCACCATTTAAGGTGGAATGGGAAAGTTAGCTAGCTAGCTAGCTACTGAGACAAACGACTAGCAATCTTTTTTATGCTAGTTATGAAGAATTTGACCAAAACACGTCGTAAAACGTAAAATATAATAGATATAATAGTAAAATATATATATATAAAACATAAAAATATAATAGTGCTAAGAGTCACTTTGTGTTGTCATCTTACCAGTGATTCTCATCTCCCTCGGTTTGAGGTGTGCCTCTGAAAAATCTCTGTATGAAGGGCTAACAAGCCCAATACCTTCCCCCTACCCCACCAGCCTAACAAGAATCGGGGTAAGGGGTAGGGCCAAGGGGTGAAATTGGATTGGGATTGGGCCTTACACTGTTGTTCCAAGAGTTGGAACTTCGTTTTTCATGTTTTTAACTCATTTTGTTATGATATGATAAAGAATAACGGATATTAACAGTATTAACAACATTTAAAGGGGTAGTTAAGATGTTGTAACATATGTTATAAGTAAGTTGTGCACTGTAATAATCTATCTGGAGTTATCTTTTTCAAGTTTAATCTACCCTTCTAAACCAAATCGCATTCAGTGTGTTTATTTTCATGTATTATTATTCTTGATGTTATACAACTGTCTTTGTCTTTTTTGAGAAATGCAGTTTAGGATTTATTGCATTGAAAACTTGAACACTTTTATATGTACACTTATTAAGTCTATTTTCCTATTTCTTTGTCTTTTATAGAAGCTGTTTGAAGCATGACAGACACCATGTTTGGCAGCGGGAACAGCCAGTGGGTTTGCCCTAATGACCGACAGCTCACCTTGAGAGCCAAGTGAGTGATTCTGCAATGCTGATATTCATCAGATCTGGTCATATTAAGACTAGGGGTGTCACGATTTCGATACTTTATCAAAATCAATCGAAATTATGTCATGGTCTCGAGCCTCGGAGTCAAAAAGAGAATTGATGATCCCACCCTCTAAGCTACGCAAGCACGCGCGCACTACGCAAATGGTGCAGCACACTGTAGCCGACCCCGCGGACATTGTGACTGCTCAAAGACCAACCTTTTTGGTACCTTAAGGAGCATCTTTCTCTCAGATAAAGTTAATAATATATCTTTGTTAAATAGATTTTAAAACTTGTCATTCTCAGGGACCGAGTCCTATTTTTCATATTTAACTGTTATAGTAGGATAGAGTTCAGTTTGTTAAGACTCTAATTGTTAAATTATTTTGTACATGACTGATCCTGTATTTTTGTATTATTTATTTTATGTAACACATTGCTGTTTTAATAGTGCACACTGCTGCTACTAAAAAAAGCCACTAGATGGCATCACATATATATCTTAATTAAATTATTTAAATTTGACCACTAGTGCCTAATGTGGTGTATTACTGATCACTTGTATCACTTTGCATCACTTATATCAAGCCCACCTTTTGAAATAAGATATTGTAAATTTGATGAATCAAACCAATGACTGATCATAGACTAATCTAAAACTGGCATAGGCCTCTCTGCTGTAAAAAAAAAGAAAAAAGAAAATCGAGAATTGAATCGAATCGAATCGTGACCCTAAAATCGGAAATAAAATCGAATCGAGGATTTAGAGAATCGTGTCACCCCTAATTAAGAACCCCTTTACACCTGGTCAATTCTGGACTGGAGGTTTTAAACATATGTATTTACATTTCACAGTTTAATGCATCTCTTAGTCAAAAATAAAATATGGTTTGTGTGTGGAATGAAATGTAATTTTGCAAATTCCTTGGTTGCGTGGGAATTCATACTGGTGTTTCAGTTGTACTGGGAGGATATATAGTGTAAGAAAAAAGTTTGGGCCCCCCTGATCATTTTCATGGCTTTCCTTTATAAATCATTGGTTGTTTAACTTTCAGTTAAATGTATCATATAGCAGACGAACACAGAGATATTTGAGAAGTGAAATGAAGTTTATAGGATTTACAAAAGTATGCAATAATTCTTTAAACAAAACTAGGCAGGTGCATAAATTTTGACACTCTTGTCGTTTTATTGATTTGAATACCTTTAGCACTAATTATTGGAACACAAAATTTGTTTGGTAATCTCTTTGACCCTTGAGCTACATACACAGGTAAATCCAATTATAAGAGAGAGTTAATGAGCCCAATTGCAAGTTTTTCTCCTCTTTGCATCTTCTCTGAAGAATGACATCATCGGAGCCCCAAACAACTCTTAAATGACCCAAACAAAGATTGTTCAACATCATGGTTTAGAGGAAGGATACAAAAAGCTCTCTGAGATTTCAGCTGTCGGTTTCCACTGTGAGGAACACAGTGAGTAAATGGAAGAACCACAGGCACAGGTCTAGTTAAGAACTGAAGTGGCAGAACAAGAAAAATCTCAGATAAACAGAGGAGAAGGATGGTGAGAACAGTCATAGTCAACACACAGACCACCTCCAAACACCTACAACATCATCTTGCAGCAGATCACTGTCATTGTGCCTCTTTTTTAGGCTGTATGTGAGAGTAATGCAGAAGAAGCCTTTTCTGTGCACATGCCATAAACAGAGTCACCTGAGGTATGCTAAAGCACATTTTGGAATAAGGTGCTGTGGACTGTTGAAACTAAAATTGAGTTATTTGAAGGAAGATATTTGCATGGTGGATAAAGAACACAGCATTCCAAGACAAACACTTGCTACCTAAAAGAATTTGGTGGTGGTTCATCATGCTGTGGGTCTGTGTGATCAGTGTAGATACTGGGAATCTTGTTAAACTTGAGGGTCTAATGTATTCCAGTCAATATCAGCAGATTCTTGAGAACAATGTTGAAGTCAGGGCTGGATACTTCAACAAGACAATGACCCTAAACACTGCTCAACTTCTACTAAAGCATTCATGCAGAGGAACAAGTACAACATTCTGGAATGATCATCTCAATCTCCAGACCTGAATATTATTGAAAAGCTGTGGTGTGATTTAACCCCTTAACGCCTGAATTAATGTAGCTGTATATGAAAAAATGTTTCATGTGTGTTTTACCTTTAAGTAGATAGTAAATATTGTTGAGATTATTAATTTCACTTTTGCACAAAAATAAATAGAAATTTTGGTATGTTGCAAATTTGCAACAACAGGCAATATGGTCTATTTGGGGTAAATTTGGTATGTTGCAAATTTGCTACAGCAGACATAATGGTCCATACTAAGATAACAATAACAGAGTAATATAACAGTGAAAAATCAATGTTTTATTTATGCACCCAACAGCAGGCATTCAATAATAAATAACACCAATTACTGTCACCAACACAATATACACAAATATTACAGGAAACATTTCATTAATTTGAATTCTAGATTCATTTGAATTGTAAATTGTCAAAGGTTCCTAGGTCCGTGGCGAATATGCACTAACAGGCATTGGGGGAATGCAGGCGCTATCTTGGCAGGTTGATTGAATCAAACGGTTAGTCGCATATTTGCAACAACAGGCGTTAAGGGGTTAAAGTGTTTAAAACCATCAAACCTGACCGAACTGGGGATGCTTGATAAAGAAAAATGATCAAAAAACCTTCAACCAGAAGCCAGACTCTCACTGGAAGCTTTAGGACGCATTTAGAGGATGTTATTTCTGCGAAAGGAGGATCTACTAAATATTTATGTATTTTTTCTGTTGTGGGCCCAAATTTATGAAGCTGATTAATTTTGTTTAAATAATTATTGCACACTTTAAAACACTGTAATTCCTTAATTTCGCTTCTCAAATATCACTGTGTTCATCTGCTATATGATATATTTAACTGAACTTGCTGATCTGAACAACCAATGATTTATAAAGGAAAATAAAAAAAAAATTATCAGGAGTGTCCAAACTTTTTCATACTTGTTTATACTCTTCTGGATGGATAGGCTAAACAACCCACAAACACAACCTAATACCATGTAGTAAACCTTTGCAAAGAGAGGAAACTGCAATAGCAGTAAAGAAGCACCAACAACATATTTATGTCAAAACATTCCTGAAAAAGTCTCAGTTTTGTCCAAATAGTGTAGTTCACTATTTTGAGAACACCAACAGCTTGGGCTGTTTGATTTCTTTTCTTTTCTGTTTGTTCACTCTTCTCAGTAAGAGCTCCTTAATGAGCTCCACATCTTTTCAGACCCACAGTGTTGAGTCATCTTACAGTGGAAGGATGTGCAGAAACGCCTGTCAGTGTTCTCAGACCTGAAGCGAGAGCAGAGTTTGATTTTTTCTGGCAGATGAAAGGTTTTGTCTGAAAGTGCTGTTTGTCTGAGAGTGGCAGTTTTGTGGTCTATGTGTTGTTATACAGTTGTAAGAGGTCTGATTTTCTCTCTTTTTTCAGAAGTTTTGTCGCTTTTTTGGCCTTTTAGAATGACCCAGCTAGCACAGAAAGTTAGAAGCACATTTTGAAAAGGTTCCAGAAAGGTTAGCCTGCAACATTACACAAATAATGTACAGGAAAAGAAAAAAATGAAAATGTGACATAAAAATGGTTTGCATGTTAAAAGTAACATTCTCAAAACAAAAAAAGAAAACATTAACCCTTGTGTGGTGTTCGGGTCTGTGCGACCCGTTTTCATTTTTCATCAAATGATATTAAAAAAATATTTTTTCTAACTCAAACTCATTGGCATTGGCTCATTTTTTGTGAAAAACATATATCATATACCCCCCCCCCCACACACACACATTTATATTACACACAGTATGTTTGGCCAAGGGCTAATAAACATTGCTTCATTTGTAAATTTGAAACTAAACATTTTGCTGAATTAAATACAAGTAACAAAGTAAACGAGTAACAAAAATATGAACACCACACAAGGGTTAATACAAGTGATGTTGCATCAGCGTCACAGAAATGTTTAAAAAACATCAAATAAAAAGGTTTTGAGAAGAACTAGAAAACTTGACAGATTAAACATTCTAAGAACATGAAAGGTAACATTCAGAAACTTTTTACTAATTAAAAATTGTTAGCTGGAGAGGATCTGCTGTTTTATTGTTATCATAGAACAATATCTTGAAAAAATAAATAAAATAATAATAGCATGCACCTGCAGCTTTTGTTAGGAAAAAGAAAAAGAAATGAAGTCTCTAATTGTTGCACGGCACTGTACAGTTTTACAGTTAGTCAAACCTATAGTGTATGTTCAGGTCACCTGTTGTTGTATGTATGAACAGGTGCATCTAAAAAAAATTAATATAATTGAAAACAGCTAATGAAAACCCAAAAGTCAGTATCTCCGAAAATTTGAATATTATATAAGAACAATTGGTACTTTTGGCAGTGTGGGCAGTGTACCAAGTCCTGCTGGAAAATGAAATCCTCATCTCCATAAAAGTTTTCAGCAGAGAGAAAGCATTAAGTGCTGTAAGATTTTTAGGGAAAAACACTGCACTGATTTAAACTTGAAAAAACACAGTGGATCAACACCAGCAGACGACATGTCTCTCCAAACCATCACTGATTGTGGAAACTTCACACTAGACCTCAAGCAGCTTGGACTGTGTGTCTCTCCACTCTTCCTCCAGACTCTGCTCCCTTGATTTACAAATGAAATGTAAAATTTACTGATGATCAGTGATGGTTTGGAGGGACATGTCATCTGCTGGTGTTGATTCCCTGTGTTTTATCAAGTCCAAAGTCAGTGCAGTGTTTTCCCACAAAATCTTACAGCACTTCATGCTTCCCTCTGCTGACAATGGATGGAGATGCGGATTTCATTTTCCAGCAGGACTTGGCACACTGCCCACACTGCCAATTGGTCAAAACAAGTATCAATGGGTTTTATATAATATTCTTTAGAATTTTCCGAGACAATGATTTTTGGGTTCTCATCGGCTGTAAGCCATAATCATCAACAATAAAAAAAATAGATCTGTGTGTAATACATCTCTGAATTACTGAAATAAAGTAACTTCTTAATGATATTCAAATTTTTTGGGGATGCACCTGTATGTGTTTGTGTATGACCAGGCTACACACCGGGTGGTCGGTCCACACGTTCCAGTCTGAGAAGCAGAGGAAGTCTCAGGCGCTGGACAAGCGGGAGCTGGACATCATCCTGAGTGTCATCCACAGAGCTGAACAGCTGGAGTTGATCGAGCAGCACCGGATCGGGTACAGCTTTTATCTGTCTGCATCACTCTCGTCCGCTCTCTCTGAATGCCCTTTTGAGCCGCCGCTCACTAAAGCTGCTGTAGCTGTAGTGCTTTGACACGGACCGTCTTTGAATTTACATGAGATCTGAGACTCTTGCTCGAGCAGGAAAGGTCATAACCTTTGCAGATAATGTTAATCTGTGCAAGGCATGAGTGCTGTTATGATGGATGATGGTGTTTTATGGCAGCATATTATTGGGGCATTTAACTTCAGAATGAATTTTTCTGTGTTTTAGGTCACATTTTATTTGGATTGGTCCTTTTTAAATGAAATGAACATTTATCAGACTCTTATTGACTTATAGACAAAACACCAGTGATGTAGCAGCATCTTAATATTCAATAGATCATCAACAGACTTTTACTGAAAACTAAAACTGAATTCAGGTTCAGTCTTTCGTAAACTTCTTAGAGTGTTTTTCACTTAAATTAGAAATCAGTGTCAGTGTTAGTGTACATACTGACATGAGAAATGACTGATTTTAACTGCATTTGGGATTAAATTAAGGGGCCAGATTTAGGTCTTGGATTAGATTAAAGTTTAAAGTTAGAACTCGTTTTTGTATTGATGTTAAAGTTAGAACAAGGGTCAGAGTGATGGTTAACTAGGCTTTGTGTTGAGATTAGTTATAGGACTAGGATCAGGGTTAGGTTTAGGTTTTGGACTGAGGTTAAGGTTAGGACTATGGCCAGGATAATGGTTAGGATTAGGCTTTGTGTTGAGATTAGGATTAGTGTCAGGGTGTGGTTTAGGTCTCAGACTGAGGTTACGGCTAGAACTAGGTTAGGATTAGGATTTGTGTTGAGATTAGGATAAGGGCCAGGGTGTGGTTTAGGTTATGGTTACGGCCAAGATAATGTTTAGGAATAGGCTTGGTGTTGAGGTTAGGATTACGATTAGGGTCAGAGTGTGGTTTAGGTCCTGGACTAAGGTTAAAGTTAGGACTACAGACAGGATAATGGTTAGGATTAGGTTTTGTGTTGAGATTAGGATTAGGGTCATGTTTAAATTTGGGTCTTGGACTGAGGTAAAGTTAAGGTCTACAGACAGGATAATGGTTAGGATTAGGTTTTGTGTTGAGATTAGGATTAGCGTTAGTTTTAGGTTGTGGACTAACGTTATAATTAGAGTTTAGTTTGGGTAAATGGAAGTAGCATTTTAAGTCTATTTCATCTGAGACATCAACAGTACATCAAATAAATCTAAGTGATGCATCATTAGCACATCTTTACGATATTTACCTCAGTGTATTCAGATGCTTCACTACTTCTACTTCACTGAAATGCCCTTGATGTGTAATAGATTTTCTGTTAAGAGTTTACTAAACAATTAAGAATTAGATAATTGAGATAAATAAATAACTTCATTTTGGTGCTTGTTTTGCAGGCGGCTAATTGAGCGTTTGGAGAACATGAGGAGGTCAGCAGTGGGGAACGGGCTGTCTCAGTGTTTGCTGTGTGGGGAGGCTCTGGGGCTGCTTGGAACACCTTCAGTACTGTGCCTCGACTGCTGTAAGGTAAAATCCACTGCTTTGCTGCTTTTATAGCTTTTCTTCCTGTACAGACTGTCATTTTTACTGTACTATAAAAATGCCACTTTTTATTGTAGCACATATACAATTTATCTGCAGATACTTAAACATGCAAGGGAATGCATTTGTTTAGTGTAGTTTTTTTTCTGATGAACAAACAAATTGCAACAAATTGTAAGGTGAAAAATGCTTAGATGCTATTTGATGAGCCTTTTTACAACCAGTCTAGAATAAAATACACTGTTTTCTACTTTCTACTATGTGCTTTTAGAGAGAGCCCACAGCCACATAGCGTAGCACATCCTAGCCTAGCCAAGCATAACATAAAAAATATATATTTGTTTTTAAAATGAATAAAAAAAAATGTTATTATAGATTAATTTGTCTAATCCACTTGTACAAGTACAACACACACTAACACACAACCACCATGCCAGCACAAATAATAGCTGCTTGATAATGGTCTTGTAGAGTCCAAATCATAGGACTGTAGGTTAATAATGTATGCAGAGAAACAAATGGATGAAAGTCTGTAATTATATAACTACAGAAGTGATTCTATATGGTAAAAGTAGAGTTAAATGTACAGGGAGGGAAACATAAGGTCATGATTATAATATTCTGACATGACTGTATACAACTGAATTCATCACAGTTACAAAAAGGAATTCACCACAATTACATCACAATCTACAATTATCTACAGTTTTGCTGAAAAACATTTAAAGGTGCTTCTTATGAAACTGCCCCAGAGAAAGCTTACAGGTACATTGTGTTTTGCTGCCCCATAGCACAATAATCCAAAGTTATTTATGTTTTCCTTCATTTTCTGTCCATTTTTTTCATTTCCTTTAATACTTGAGTGTCTCTCAGGTCTGTATTCTCTGTTATATGCCTTATGTTGGTAAGAGGATGAAAAATATATGAAAACGTCGCCCACATACGTGCCAATAATGCAGATGGCATTGATACTGCAAAAGCCTTAAATCTCCAAAACAGCAGCTTCACAAGAGACGGAAAATCCTTTATAGCTTTCAGCGGAAATCAATGGACAAACTTTCTAAAAGTTTCTAAAAGTTTCTGATGGACCCTTCATTATAAAATGTAAAAGACTTCAGATTCAAACTATGAAAAAAAGTGTCTATAAAAAGTAGTCTGTTCGAAAGCTTAAAGTGTGTAAAAGAATCCAAAGTTATCTGTTTTCTTTTTAGTCACTTAATATAAATGTATTTTTTTCCACTATGAGGTATACTTAAAATCATTTAATTTTCCCAAAAAATCGTCAGTGCACCTTATAATCTGGTGCACCTTATGTATGAATTTTACCAGTCAGGTTGTAAGAAGTAGTAAAGCCACACACGCTGAAGTACAGCTTCATATACAGGAGTTTCATTTAAGTTCTCCAGCACCGAGGCTGCAGCAGCATTAGCGTTAGCTGCTAACTCTTTCGCCATTCAGAGGCAAGTGTATCGGACTGTAGCCTGTGTGTTTCCCTAAATAAAACAAGCTACGTTGGACGAACCGCTATAGCTGATAGCGCCCTGGCTTACCGGCACACTCAGGGTTTCACAGTGTATCACTGTTAATTGGGTGGCATTTACTAGTGCTAGCAGTTAGCCGCTAATGCTAATGCTGCTGCTGCACGCAGTCTTAGAGGAAATCTAAGTTTACTGTAATTAAATGGAAGCGCTTTACTCACCCAAATAAACTGTTTTCAGGAGAGAAATCTGTGTAGTTATTCTTTTTAGGAATAAGAGTTTTGTTTACTTTAGCTTAGCTTTTAGTTACCCCCACCACCACCGCCCACCGGCAAGACCTGCTGAATTAGACAAAAAACAAGGCGACACCTTTGTTCCTGACTAGTGTTGCATAATTGATAGTGTGTTTTATAATCTGGTGTGTTTTACAGTGCAAAAAAATACTGTACTTTGCACAAGTCAGTTAATCAAGTTATTTAACAACACATTTAATTCTCGGCCATAGTTTTTTTTATGATTGTGATGTTATCAACAATGTTGAATGAGCTCATTGGCATAATACCATGATATATGTGAAAAATATTGGATTATTGTTTTTTTTTGTACTGATACCCAGCACTGTATTGTTAACAAACTATGTGAACAACGTTTTCCTTATCCTTATCAGCAACATTACAAACAAACAGAGTTAAGGCTGTGTTTAAGCTTTGCTTTGGGATTATGAATAAGGCTGGAGTGTTAGGACAAGATGAGCATTATCAAAGTGTTTGGGATTGATTGACCATCAAAATGAGAAGGGTTGCCAGGTTCAACAAAATTATTGAGCCCACGTTTAAAAGTCTAAAACTTGCCCTTCAGTTGTTGTTTTTTTATTGCCTGTTTGGATTTCTGGTTACATTGTGATTTCTCTCTCTCTCTCTCTCTCTCTCTCTCTGTCTCTCTCTCTGTCTCTCTCTCTCCCTCTCTCTCTCTCTCTCTCTCTCTCTCCCTCTCTCTCACTCTCTCTCTCTCTCTCTCTCTCTCTCTCATTCTCTTTTTCATGCTGTCCCTTATGTCGTTATGTATGGGAGGTAAATCCTGCCGAAAATAAAACTGAAGTGAAAACACTAAAATACTGTTTTGCTCTTTCTTTCTCCAAACATTTGCGAAATTATTATGACAAAATTAAAAACAAATTTAAATCACTTGCAATTAAATTTTGAGCACAGGTCATATGTGATAAAAATGAAATTGAAATTTAAAAAGCTTTTTGTCGTTTAATTTTCATTGCCATACAGGTATTTCACAGCCAAATCAAAAATTAAAAGGCTAATTGTGAAATGAAAAATAAAAACTTCACTTTGGCCTTGCCTTTTCTTGATAAACTGCATTATAAATGTAAAAAATATAATCAAAATGCCATTGTAACGTTTTTATTTATTAGTCCTTGCAATGGGGCAATGGATTATGTTCTCCTGGTTTTTATTGTTGTAATCAATCTTGGAAGATTATTTTAGTGTGGACTGGTACACGGTTCCCCGCCTTGTTTATTTAACATCCAAGGCAACACCCACTTTTTAAGTTTTTTGGTGGCCGCTGTAATTTTTAAAAGTAGCCCAAAAAAAACGCACCCTGCCACCTCTGGATTTTCATCTGCAACTAGATTTTCAAACAAGCCCAATTTGGCGGGAAACCGCGAACCTGGCAACTCTGATATCGTTTAGCGCAATCATTTCTGAGATGATATATCATGACAGGCCTAGATATTATGATTAAGGCTGGACCGAGTGTTAGGACAAGATGAGCATCAACAAAGCGTTTAGAATTCATTGACCATCAAAATGAGCTGTGAGAAGGGTTGCCAGGTCCAACAAATATTCAAATATTCAGCTCAAAGTCAGTATAAAACCTGTCCCTTAAGAAGCTTAAACTAGGCTAAAATACGTCTGTCACACGTTTGAAGCAAATGGCTAAACAACTTTGAGTGTACAACTTAGCATTATAAGGGATTTATTATAACTATTACTATTTATCTTAAAGTCATTAATAATATTGTAACAGTAGTGTTTTATTAGTTCTTTTATAACAGTTTTATATTTCAGTCAAGAACATCTACCTGGCAACTCGGACTGTGAGCTCTATAAAACTCTTTACGTGTTGTTTTATGTTTTTAAGCTTGATCCAGTGAGCTGCAGTAACTCTAAGCTTCCATGCACTAGCAGCAGAGAGCTACACAGCTGAAGCTGGTGTGTTTTTGCCATGCTGTGGTGTTTTGTGTTCTCAGATAGCCGGTGTGATACACCAGGGGGCAGTGTGTGTCTGAATAAAATGCTGACTGTCTGTTTGCTGCTTTTTGATGGTGTTTAGACTCAGGTAGGAGGCTTTGTTTGGATTGCTTGCCCACGGCCCTGCCCAGCTTTCAGGGTCAGCGGTTCCAGATGGAAGCAGTGATTTAACATGCTTCTTGTGCAGATAACACACACAAACACACACACACAGGCACACACACAGAGAGAGACCTAACACCAGCTTGACACTGAGGACTCACAAATGAGACGGTTTGCCCACAGAGGTTTGAAGGTGGTAAAGAGGGAAGAGGGGGCGTTTAGAGAACATTAACCTTTTAAATAGATGTATTACTTCTTTCCTACTTTATCATCATTATTTTGAATGGATTTCTTATTATATTCTTATTATTGTAGCCCATAACATGGCCCTTAATTTGGCAGCATCTGTTGCAGATAAAGGTTAATGTAGCGGTGCTAAGTTCTAAGTGTGCTGAGGATATTCTAATGAGGGCCTTCTAATGACTTTTATTAGGCTGTTGTTAGTAGGGTAATTATTTTTTTTTTAAACGCATATGTTCTCACATACCCAGAAAAAACCCAGTTCAACTGTTTTGTCAATTTGTCATTTGCCATATGGGGTCTGTCAGGTGCCAGGTGAATGTTGAACTCATTGAAGAAAGGTAAAAAAAGAGAAAATAAGGAAAACGGGGGCTGTATTTTGCTCCGAGCACAGCATGAAATAATTTTTCCTCCGTCTTCGTTCAGCTGTTCCGTTGTTTGCGGGATCTAACGAAGGCTAATTATAAACAACCTCCTCAGAGATAAATCATCTCAACTCATCTCAATTATCTCAAATCAGAGATTTTTACGCCTGCGTCGTCCTCTGGGCTCGTAGGTGGCAGAACGAGGGTTTCTGTTTGATTCTGGCCTTCAGTAACCACAGCTTTGCTTTAGCACTGTAGCGAGTTGTCATTCAAAGCTGGAGGAAAATTATGCAGAACATTCAGGCTTGCTGTGAGGATTCTTTTTGGAGAGTTTGTGGAAAATTGAAGGGCCTGCTGAGTGGCCTTTCTTTCTTTCTCTTTCAGATTGGTTTTCTCTCTCTCTCTCTCTCTCTCTCTCTCTCTCTCTCACTTTCTCTCAGTCACTCCCTCAAACCAATTTAAAAATTTACAGAGCTCTTCATGAAAAGGCACAATTACTTTAGTACTTCTCCTGGCTTTTGTCTTCCATTACGGAGAGCTTGATTAAAGTTCTCTTTGGCGCTTTCCTGTTATAACGTGAGGCTGGCGTGAACCTTTAGCACTCAAATTGATTCTTCAACTCCAATTCAGCAGGAGCCAGTGTAATATCCCTTTGTAATTAAATTCCCTTTACCGAGGATAGAGACATAGCGTTCGCCAGCGTTTGGGGATGGACATGTATTGTGTATCTTCCTCCCTGCTTAATGGTGTGCTATACATCTTTAATGCATGTGTGAGTGTGTGCATTCAAAGATGAGTGGGACAGCCTCATTCTCAGTGAGAAAATAGCATAATTTAATGGTCTGTTCAAAGCATGCTGAGATTAGACGTCAGGCTTGTGGTTTGTGGTCATAATATTGGATAGTTATTGGATATAAGTTAAATAAGATAATCAAGTTATTTAATAGCACACTTTATTGTTGGCCATAGTTTTTTTTTTTCCATTAGTGACATTATCAACAATGTTGAATGTGTTTATTGGCACATTATTATGATATATGTAAAAAATAATGGGATATTAATTTTTTTATTTTATTTCATTTTATCTGCATGTACTGATATCCAGCACTGTATTGTTAACAAACCATGTGGACAAAGTCTTCCTTATCATATATCTTTATCAGCAACATTACAAACAAACAGAGATATCTGTTGAACATAGTGTAGAAGTCAGACTGGATCTATTATTGATCTATTATCTATTATTTGGAGGCGTCACAGTGGCTTAGTGGTTAGCACGTTCACCTCCCAGCACCGGGGTCCTGGGTTCAAGTCCCTATCCGGATGAAGTTTTCATGTTCTCCCAGTGTCTGCGAGGGTTTTCTCTAGGGACACCGGTTTCCTTCCACAGTCCAAAAACATGGAGATCAGGTAAACTGGATATTCTAAATTTAGTGCCCGATGCAGACCCTCAGGTGGACGGTTGTTTCCGGTTGAGAGTATGCTGTGCGCTATTGGCTGCCACTTCTATAAGGCACTATATAACGTATTTTTTGCACTATAAGGCACACTTAAAATCCTTTAGTTTTCCCAAAGATCACAAGTGCATCTTTTAATTCAGTGCGTCTTATGTATTTAATTTATCAGTCAGGTTTTAAGGAGCAGTTATTCCGGAGTTTTAGTTTAGTTCTCCAACACCGGGCTGGAATTGCACTAGCATTAGCCACTAATTGCACTCGCCATTTCCCCGTTCAGAGGGGAGTATTATCGGCTTGAAATGTTCTCTATGATGTATTCCTGGAACACACATGACACTGTGGTTGGAGAAATGTCCCCATTTTTTAAACTGAAGTGTCATAAAAAGAAATTGTACTTGAGTGTCTAAGGGTTGTATTCACTGTTCTATGCCTTCTGTTGGTAAGACGGAAGATAAAATATAGAAATGTTGCTCACATGCGTGCCAATAATGCAGATGGCATTAAAACTGCAAAAGCCTTGAATCTCCAAACAGCTGCGTTCAAGATAAGAAAAATCCTTTGGAACTTTTGGTGGAAAGCAATGTAAAAACTTTTTATTCCAAGTTAGTTTCTCTAGGACCATTCATTATACACATTTGGAACCAATGTAAAAGACCTCAGTTTCATACTGTGGAAAAAAAAGAGGCTATAAAGTCTTAAACAGCCAGAAAAATGTTCAAAAATCTGTTTACTTCAGCACTAGTGGTGTTTTTGCTTTTAGAACACTTTGTAAGAGCAGAATAAAGACAAATATACATTCTGTAGTCAGGATGCGTTGGTTAGGAGACCAATAACTTCTCTGAGCACACCAGCAACTGTTTACAGCGTTTGTTCCAAATTTCTTGGTGGTGAACTTCAGCTCATTAAAGTGTTGTCTGCCTGATGTTGAACACAGGGGGCCTGGGTAACATCACTATTTTAACATCGCAAGTTTTATACTCTCTATGTATTTACGTTGTGGAAGTGACTCTGTGATCAATAGTTCATTTGTTCATAGTCAGATATACCAGAAATGAAACTGGCTAAATCAGTGATTGGATTGGACACTTGAATTTAGGATCTGAACGTAGTGTTCTTTTACCTTAGAAAACAAATCAATGACTTTATTTGTACGCCAAAAAGCAAATGCAAACACACAAAAGAGAAAGACAGGAAGCAATTGTAAGTTATGTCCCAATGCATGTATTAAGTCTGTGCCTGGCAACGCTGTTGACGTATGGATTTGTTCCACCAGCAGCTCATCTGATTTACTTTAATGAAGATAAAAGTAATTGATTAGATTAGAAAGCAGGTTCTGGAAGGGAACTGGATACAGTGCCGGTCTCCTAGGAGAGCTTTGGAAACAGGTGAACATAAACACATGGTCACACACATCAAATCACATTATTTGCATTTATTCTACACCATGCACTCTAAAAAACAGAGGTACCATATGAGTACTTTTTTGGACTCAAAGGTACACTCTTCATAATTGTATCCTCAAAAGACAATATTGGTCTTTAGAGGGTCAGATGTGTTCCCTCTGAAGTACAAAGTCATTGCTAACAGCAATAAGTACAGATTTGTACCATTTAACCAGCCAAAAGGTACACTCAGTACACTCTAAAAAACAGAGGTACGATATGAGTACTTTTTTGTACTCGAAGGTACACTCTTTATAATTGTACCCTCAAAGGTACAATATTGGTCTTTACGGGGTCAGATTTGTTCCCTCTGAAGTACAAAGTCATTTCTAACAGCAATAAGTACAAATTTGTACCATTTAACCAGCCAAAGGGTGCATTCAGTATTCTGCATCACTGTACTAATGAACAATATATATTTAAATTGCACATTTTTTTATTTGAAAGCCAGACAATTTTGTATCATCAAGTTTTTGAGCCATATTTAGTTGATGATAATGTTTATAATCTTTATGATCTTTACTGCCACAAAAAAACATGGGTACAAAAAAGGACTTTCACTGAAAGGTACTTTTTTGTGCCTCAATATAAGGTACAGCCCCAGCGACAAGCTTTGTACTCTTTTAAGTACAAATCTGTACTTATATTTCTTAGAGTGTATCCTGTATCACTGTACTAATAAACAATATATATTTTAATTATACATTTTTTTATTTGAAAGCCAGATCATTTTGGATCATCAAGTTTTTGACACATATTTAGTTGATGATAATGTTTATAATCTTTATAATCTTTATAATCTTTACTGGCACAAAAAACATGGGTACAAAAAAGGACTTTTACTGAAAGGTACTTTTTTGTACCTCAATATAAGGTACAGCCCCAGCAGCAAGCTTTGAACTCTTTTAAATACAAATCTGTTCTTACTTTTCTTAGTGTGTGGTACCATTTTCTTCTGTTCTATTCAAATGAAGCCAAAAGCTGTTGTTAAATTTGCAAGAGTCTTTGCAGTAGAGACTAAAGGCGTAGATAGTTACCAGACACATTTGGTAGACCAGCTTCACTTCTCCAAGAACGTGAAGTGTATTATCATAAGACTTGCAAGAGTGCAAGAAGGAAACTTAAATCTTGACACAAATTTGACAGACAAAATTTCCATAGGCGGCAAAAATTGTACCGTAAAGTATTTGCTGTAGGCTCTTTTTCAGCATAGATTCAAACAATTTAGTGGTGGTGGGGAGGGGGGAAGGGAAAAGGTCAAATGTCAGCATGTTTGCAGAGATCTTTTAAAATCAGGGGGAAGCTGATGATTGGTTGAGGTAAAGTTGCTGGTGGAACTTCAGAAACAATATACATTTTCATCAAATTACAGTTCTGTTGCCCACTGAGACAAACCAAAGCTGCTATGGTTTAGTTTAGCTGCTGCAAGAGAGTTAGCATGCACTGCTGACGATTTAATAAAGAAAAATTATGTTTAAATGGCATTGGGCACAGTCCAGGCCAGAAATAACAAGAATGCTGTCCCAAACTGATTAAGTTCCTTTGGGTAGATCATTTCTAAGCATATTCCTGCCTTCTTACTACTTAGAATTTGATTTATGATATAGTAGAATAATATTTTTAAGTAATTTCTGGGAAAAATGGGGAAAACTATTGGAATTAGACACTATAAATGGAAAAACAGTTTAGAGGAAAAAATTAGATGGAGAATGGAGAGTGTAGTTAAATCAGAAACTGTGTCCAACCAGGGTTTAAACATTGTGCTGTATATGCTTGTCTACAGTCAGGAATGAAAAGATTTTTGTACAGTACTATGTGCCATTTTTTTAGTATCACAGTTATCTGTTAAGTTTGGCCACTGACAAAGAGATGAACCGTCTATAAGTTTAAGAGTGGGTTAATTTTAACAGTGAGAGATAGAATATCAAAAATAAAATCCAAAAGAAATCACATTGTATAAATTATATACATTTATTTGCATTTTTCGGAGATAAATAAGTATTTGATCCCCTACAGACAAGTTAGACGCTCTTGATCAACTTGTAACCTGCATTAAAGACAGCTATCTCAAATTGTCACCTGTATAAAAGACTCCTGTCCACAGACTCAATTAATCAGTCAGACTCTAACCTCTACAACATGCTTTCTAAGAATGTCAGGGACAAGATCATAGACCTGCACAAGGCTGGAATGGGCAAAAAAACTATAAGTAAAACATTGGGTGGGTAGGAGAAAACTGTTGGTGCAAGAGTAAGAGATAAGAGAAAAAGAAAAAAGAAATACAAAATGACTGTCAATCCACATTGATCAGGGGCTCCATGCAAAATCTCACCTTGTGGGATATCCTTGATCATGAGGAAGGTGAGAGATCAGCCTAAAACTGCATAGGGGGGGAACTTAATTGTTAATGATCTCAAGGCAGCTGGGACCACAGTCACCAAGAAAACCATTAGTAACACATTATGCTGTGATGTTAATGTGTAAAAAAAAATGATATCATTCTTTTTAGAGTGTCTAAAAGTGACTTCTAACAAATATATACATAGATATCTCATTAATCAATGTGCATGTGTTTAAACACTGACCTTTCTTTCGTCTTTGATTTCTTTTCAGAAAGTATGTACGAAGTGTGGGATCGAAATGGCGTGCAGTCAGAAGCGAGCTCAGTGGCTATGCAAGATCTGCAGCGAGCAGAGGGAGGTAGGCTACGGCTACGGTTCCACATTAACACTCCCTACAGATGCAATCCCACTGCTCATAATTAAATCCAGACACCACAGGCAAACTTGAAAACAACGTTTCTCTCAGCATTCATCTACAGTGATTTTATCTAAATCTCCAGACACACCCTGTGGAGATTTCATCTTGTGAATCACTCGGTGTCTTGCCAGTTTTGGTTTACTGTGACTGAGTCAGATTGAGGCATCGGTAGAAGCCTATGGAACTGCTCGGTGCTTCATCATGGTTGTGGACAAATGCCAATGCTCCAGTAGTGCTCATCGTTAATGAAAGGGTCCTCAACATCTGTTCCTTCTGGTCAGCACGTTTGTGCCATAGCTTTGAGAGCAGTGTGCAGACTGTTACTTCTTCATGTTGATTGAGGGTTTTGAGGATGTGTGTGTGTGTGTGTGTGTGTGTCTGAAGCTCAGGGTCATCATCATTTCCCCTATTGGGTTGTGAAAGGAATTCTAAAGAGCGGTGTCCAATCAGATCTGTGTCACTTGACCGGGGAAAAATGGCCTTCTGCTTTGAGTCAGACTCTCTGATGGTTTCTGTGGAAGCTTCTGAGGGTGATGTAGTATATCCTAGATTAATGCGGTCAATTCTTTCCACAAGAAATCCTCAATTCTGCTACTCAGAATTGCCCAGGCCAGATTGTTTTTTTCTTCAGTTCCTTATGGATGTGAAAGGTAGACAATAATAATAAAAGCAGGACAAGAAAAAAATATGGATGTCCTTGAACTTTGGTGTTGGTAAAGAGTTAAAGAAACAAGATATTAGATATAAAGGATCTTTGGCTAAATAAAGCCTCATTACTGGCTCTTACTTACTACATTGCCCAGATTACCAAACCGAAGCTGTAAAAAAAAATTATAATGATGCTTGTAAAATAAAAACTGAAGGTGAAAAAGAAGCCTAAAGACCCAAACAGAAGGCAGGATACTCTGGAGAAACACTATCCATATGATGACCATATGGATACCGATTGGAATGAACTTGAGGCCACTTGAGAATAACAACATTTACAATAAGAGTTTAGCAGAAAGCCAGTTTACAGCTGATTAGCAATAAATAATGAACCACAATATGATTTGTAAACTATAAAATATAATAGGAGGAATACATTTTATCTGACTATTGGGGGTGGGAGGATATAGATGATGGCAGGCTTTAACCTCTATACTGACATATACATATGTTTTAAATGGTTTAAATATATCTTTACATAACCAGCTTCAGGACAGAAAGACAGAGCAAAGCTGTCAACAGAAATGTGAAAGCCCACATTATTACTACTATTATTATTATTATTATTATTTAGATAAACCCAGAATTTGGCTTTTTAGCATAGCTAGCTAACTCTTCTCCTGTTCTTCTTCCTCACCCTCCTCCGTTTTTTGCTTTCTTAATTAAGCAGGCTGTTTGTAGTAGGTGGTCACTTATGAAACCTAGACGTATCAGCCAATAGCATTTGCTGGAGGAGATGACCCTGACCCGCCCCCAAACTGTCAAAACCACCCCTTTCTACATTCGTGCGCAAAACCTAGTTTGAAAAAGGGACTCTAAACCCCCGGACTCCACTCTCAGCTCAAGTTTGAAAAATGCTAAAAACATGGGAGGAGTAGTTTGGAAGGGGCACTGGGTGATGTATGGGTTTAGAGACAGGGGAGGAGGGAGAGCTGATTGGCTGAGCTGCAGTATCATCAGTGTGTCTCTAATAGCGGTGAGATGCAAAAGGTTGGATGTCAGCAGGAGGGTGGTAGACCGATTCGCTAGATAGACTGATCTGCATAATAAAGTATACGGACACATCATCCTCGCCTATAGCACAGTTTAACCTGAGAGGGCGCTGCAGAGGTGGAAATTACCACAATAAAAGGGTTTATAAAAATGTACTTATAAAGGAACTTCAAAGAAACAAATTTTAGCTTTTAATGGAAAATATATGGTTGAATGTTCCATGGCACTTTAAAAGGCGAAACCATTCTGTTTTGGATATTTGATTCAAAATAAACAATTCAGCCTGTATATAAAAATAATTGGTTTGTATTTTGCTCAATATGGTTCATTTTGAAACTTTAACCGTATTTCTGAATTTTATTAAACTGCTCTTGGACAATATTAATTCAAATCAATAGTGATTCATGTAAGTCATGGTGAGTCATGTGACTACATATGAGATAGTATTCACATGTTTCTCTTATCAGGAAAAAGTTAAGTAACTTTTTTTAATTAGAAAGTCATGTAAAACTTTAGATTGTATTTATTGCACTGTGCTGGATGGAGGAGCACTGTGCACAGAGTGTGTGGCCAGAATGACTTTCCAGTCTGCATAAGGAGATAGTGGCAGCATAAGGAAGACAACTTACTGACAGAGCATCTTATCATGGACTGGACAGATAATGAAAGCCTCCTGTCGCAATGAAGGTTCCTGGCTGGATTTAGGAAGAAGTTGACATCCCCCCCACCGCTCTTTGAGCAGGGAAGTCGCATTTTGTCAGACTCCCCCGCTCTGGTCGACTTCTGAGGCTGTAATTGAGACATCCTCTCTGCTATCTTGGCTTTTCCTGGATATGTCGAGGCTCCCTGTCGGATTTCTTGCCACAGCGGGCACAGACCTCAGGCTTGTCATTACGTACAGTGTTAGTCCGTCAGCATGTTTCCAGACACTACTTATTGGAAAATCCTACATTTTTTCACTTTCAGTGCTTTAAAGTTATTTCCTGTAGGATCATATAGAGCGCTGATGTTCAAAAAGGCTTTAAAAAGCTGAATGTATGAATCTGGATAAAAAAAGCAGACTTTATTGTGGTCTGTTAGACTGTTATGCTTTGAAAAGGTCGCAAATGATTTGTTAAAGGGTGTAATGAAATATGTGTTTAAGGTTGGATGATTGTCTGGGGCTTCATGTGAGTTTTGATTTCAAGTTAGAGCCTTTATGTATAAAGGATTCTGTTATGTTCCATATAATACTGTTTCTCAGAGCAGCACAGAAAATCAATAAAATGAAAATGAACTTCGCATTGACATTATTACTGTAGCGTTTCTTGTATTAAGAAAATGTTCATTTTAAAGCAGACTTGACTGACATATGTTTATTGTTATATATGTTTATTTTTTTCCTTACATTCTGAAAAAGGAAAAGGTGTTAAAGGTGTAACATCTTGTTGCTTTAGACTTTCTGTAGCAAAGATGTTGGTAACACTCTACAACAAGGGTATATTAATTAACAGAACTAATTTGTAACTGACACTAGTTAAGACATTATTTAATAAAATCTACTTATGTTTAAATAAAGCCTTAACTAATGTTAATTAATAATTAGTTGAGATATTACTTACCTAATTTTTGGCTTATAAGGCGCACTTAAAATCCTTTTATTTTCCCAAAAATCGTCAGTGTACCTTATAATCTGGTGCGCCTTATGTATGAATTTTAAAAGTCAGGTTGTAAGGAGCAGTAAAGCCACTCTGTTGAAGTACAGTGTTATTAGGGTAAGTTTTCGGTGCACTATGGCTGGTTGCAGCTGCATTAGCATTAGCATTAGCTTCCCCCAGATTCCTCATTAGAAAGGAAACATGGCGACACCCTTGCTCACTTCGATGTGGGCATCCTTACTAGTGTTGCATAATGCACTTTATGTATGAAAATAGACCAGAAAAATTTATTGACAGTGTGCTATAATCAGATTTATAATCCGATGCTCCTTTTAGTCCGAAAAATACAGTAATCATTTAAGTAAGTAGTTATTACTCTCATACATTTTGTCAAATAAAATAGTCCAGTTTGCATTGATAACCCAAAACTATATGCATCATGTGTACATTTAACCAAAAACTGTGTATTACATGAGAGCTGTAAAGGACTTCTTAACCCTTTCAGACCTGAATTCTGTTCCAGTGGTGGAAAAATATAAAAATGCACACAAAGGAAAACTCCAAATTGAATCCAATGCTTTTTAATGTCCACTGCATTGGAAGCATCTTGTTTTTTATTTTATTTCACAAACTATTTTTTAAGTGTTTTAAATCACATAAAAGCTGTTTTTTTATCCAGAACAGTGGGCAGAGATAAGCTTCTGTTCCAATGGTTCATGGTCTATTCTCTTGGACAACAGGTCTTGAATAGTGTTGGGCAAAGCAAAACATTTTAAAAACAATACAATACAAGATAATAGATGATGTCCATTGTAATGGATGCAAGGTCTGAAAGTGTTAAGTAGACATTACATCAGACTGGTCTGTAAATTTTGTTAGTTGCGGATGAGCCTTTTGTACAGTGCATCGCTGTCATTTCAGCATTGATTCAGCGACTAAATTTTGTATCTAATCCTCTCCAAGCATCTTTTGCATTGCCATTCCTCAGTTTCTCTTCCACTTTATCTTTATAATCCCTTTTGGCTTTTTAAACCATGTTTCTTAGTTCCTTCTCTATATGTCTCACTTTTTAATATCTCCCTTTATCTTCTGATTTAAGTGATATTTCAGTCCTTTATTGATCCAAGGCTTATTATTTGGGTAGATTTTAACATTTTTTGTTTTGATGAGAGAGTCAACAGAAAAGTTTGCATAACTGGTAACAGTGTCATTTATCACTTCTGGATTATTATCAGAAACCTGATCACTAAAGAACAGATTCCACTCAAAAGCGTCAAAACAGCCCTTCAGCTCCTCGACTGAGTCCTTTGTCCAAACCTGGATATTTTTAACAATTGGCCTTTCCATTTTTAACTTCTGTCAATACTTTGGCAAGAGATTAATGACATTATGATAGGACAAGCCTAATGGTGGGCTGCACCTGGACACATAGGCATCCCCCACATTTCCAAAGCACTGATCTAAAGTCTTATTCATTCTCGTTGGACGAGACATATATTGCTCCAGGTTTGACAGGTACGTCTGTTAAAATTACCCTGCAAAAAGACTGGATCATCAGCAGAATTACGTTGTGCTTTATTATAGCTTTCAGCTTTGCGCTCGGCTGCTAGAGCATAATCTAGACCAGGCAAATACAACAGAATTACTGTGATTTTCCTAAATTTAGGTAATATGGTCTAAAAGAGACACAACAGTCAGTTTTACGTACCGTAATGTTAGTTGCCCAGTTGTTACTGATAAACATACATAGTCCACCTCCGATGTTTTTTGCCGTTCGTCTGGCATCTCTGTCATAGAACGCACATTAGACAAGGTAATTGTTGAAAGAGGGAAACGGCTACATCTTCTTTTAAGCCGAGTCCGAATCCACCCTCTGGATCCTCGCTTTTTTCTTTTTCTTCCGGGACCATCAGGATGTTGAAGAAGTAGCCGCTCAATTTCCGGACACCTGAAGAGAAGTTTTGGCGCAGTTCCACCCCTCTGTCGGAGACTAAGCAGGTGTTCCCGGGTATAAACAGGAGCTGTAGACAGTCCATTGTTCCAAGGGTCCTGCGATTTTACTCCAAGCGTGTTTACAATGTCCCAAAAGAACGTCACGGCCATGGTCCTCAACATAATTGCCAACATAAAACTTCATTAAAATTGCAAACAAATACACCAAACAAACAAACCAGACGGCTAGGGTCAGCACTCGCGTATGAGCCTCTAGTGGCACCCCTAGTGGCACAACGTAACTTTCAGTTTTTTTTTTATTTGCATAAAAAGGTGATATTTACTCTGTTTTTTAGTTTAATGAATACATCATTTGTCATAAATGCATTAAGCTACTTGCTATGTTGCATCCTTTGCTGACCCAGATGCACAAATGCACACGCACACACTGCTTGGCTAGTTTGTTTGCAGACAAATCCCCACAGCAATGCTCAGAGGTCTAGTAGAGAGCATTTTTGGGCAGTAGAGACAGTTATTTCAATAAAACAGGATAAACTGTTTTATTTTTAATACCTTTGATTTCAGAAGAAAGAGTGAAGGATTTATTTTGTGGTTCTCTATTTTTGTCTTTCTGTCTATCTAGGAGCAGGTGTCCCAATACTTTTGTCCATGTAGTGTATTCATTAAAACGGTTGATATACCGCTGATAGAGAGATAGAGATACAGATAGGGAGGTGAAAGGTGATTGGTTCTCATCTGTCTGGCAGGAATGAGCTTCCAGATGAATCTGTGTTGGATTGAGAGGAAATTAAACATGGCGGCAGAGAGCAGGCTGTCCTCACCCCGATCCCTCTCGCGTTGCAGGTTTGTTTTATTAGATGCGGGTAAATGTACACAGAAACACCGATCACTCACAAAATCTAATTTTACTTCATGTCAAAAAGTGTGTGGGGGAAGCATATGTTCGCTCCCCCTTCTAATAAAAGTTGTGGTGTACGCCTTTCTCAAGACTTTCTCAATTACTCTAGCACCTATGATATTATGTAACCAACTCATATTAGAAAGCTAATTAGACAGGTTTCTCTGGTTTAGAAGAACTCGCAAAAAATAAAATAATCTGCATTAAACCTTCAAAAGAATTATCCATATTCATATATTTTTTGAGGCTCAGTTCTATAGATGATCTTATATTTGTTGATCTATTTACAGTAGCAGAACTTTTGATGAGGGGTGCCCAAGCTTTGATACAGGTTGTAACTGATACAATTTACATATTGATTGAATAAAATCTGAATTCTGGACTCTGACACCAGGTTACATTTAATGAAAAACAGCAGAACAATGGCACACAGCTTGTGTAGCATCATCTTTAGAATTCAGCATGGAACAGGATGTTCTAATAACATCACTCCAATTATCCACCTCTGAGCGCTCTCTACACACCACTATCCACTGCGCTGAGTGACAGACTGGAGCAGCCATCACTACATAGTGTGTAGAGATGACTGTAGCAGGGCAGTGGGACAGTAAAAAGAAAATAATAAAAATGGTAATTTCCATAATGGGGATCTGAGGTGCTAGAATGTGACTGAGATTCTTTAGACGTACACATGCATACAGTGGTATGAAAAAGTTTGGGCACCCCTGATTATTTTCATGATTTTCCTTTATTTCCTAAATCATTGCTTGTTTGGATCAGCAATTTCAGTTAAATATATCATATAGCAGATGAACATGGTGATATTTGAGAATGCAATAATTCTTTAAACAAAATTAGGCAGGTGCATAAACTTTAACACGATTTCCCAGTATCTGCACTTATCACACAGCCCCCACAGCATGATGGAATTGGCACCACATTTGGAATGCTGTGTTCTTTTTCCGCTACGCACACCGCCCTTTTAACAGAGATGGTGTTATTATTATACTATGGAGTTAAAATTCAGCTGTGTGTGTGTGTTATATGTGTTTGTAGGTGAATGGGATTTAGTTGTGGTAATTTCCCTGATGGGGCGTACTTTTGGTGTTGGGTTGGATGGTAGATAAGGGTCTCCACCCAAGATTTATTGTGTTATGAACTTTTTTTAGCAGTTTTAGATGGTCCCTCTTGTTCTAAGTAAAGCATAGATACAACAAAAAAGTATTTATTCTCTGGTATAGCTCACATTTTATAATGTTTTATAGATACTCTGATATATAGTTTCGAGTGAAGTTCAGAAAATATACAAACATGAAAAAAAAATGATTAGCAATTTTGAGAGTTGAGTTACCCTGTGGGGTAAAATGTGTTGACACTAATGACAGTTACATACAGTTATTATATGACTCCAAACGATGTTGAATTAATTAAAAAATGTGAACTTTTGTGGTAGAGTTCTTTTAACGCTAAAGTGAGTGGGGTCATATGTTATCTAGGACAGTGTTAAATTCAAGAGTTATGTGAAAGGGAGATGGAAAACCTGCCTCAAATTCTTGTAATTGGCCTAAAAGTCTGAACCATCCCAAAAAGTTTAGTGTTTACACTGCAGACAAACCGGAGTGTAATCCAATTGATCTGACCAGATTCTGGGCTTTATGTTTAGACTATGGTTCAGAGTTCCTTCCAAACAGCTATTTTGTTTTGGAACAAATTAAAAAGTTAGAAAGTCCGGACAAAACAATACAGATGTGAAAGCAGCCTCAGTGAAAAGGCCTCTGGTCAGAACTTTCTTTGGCCTGTTATCTGGTTAGTATGAGGCTCACAGACGGAGTCTGGGGATCGCCTCCATTCTACACTATCCGCTCGGCCCGCCGGCCAAGGCTGCCAGCAGAGCACCCACTATCAGATGGGCTCCTGCACTCCTCCCTGGACACGGTGATTTATCGAAGCTGGTCAGTGTTGATCTAGCTCACAGCCCCCTCTTCCCTTCCCGCTCCATCCATCCAGTTGTCCGCCAACGCGGCCGCCGCATTGAGAGGTTAAGCACACTCCCACAGTAAACAAAGATGGGCATAGACACATTCAGGCTATTTCAGGAGGGCTTCCCAACTGTCTGTTTTCTTTGAAGTGTTTTTCTTCCTATTCTGAAATGAATGACAGTCAACACGTGAAATTGAAAGGATGTTTTGTTGTCCTCTCTGGTGATCTCAAGTAGCCAAACAAAAGGTGGTATACTCGTATTTCTCTTTTCACTCATATCTGTGTGAAGGGCCGCATTATATATTAGCCATCGGCTCTTCTGCTCTCAGTTCTGCTCTTTGCAAAAACTATCTGTAATAACAGGCGTAACTTTTACATTTGTTTCCTCCTGGGGAAGTTCTTGACATTGTTAACAATGCAATTGCGCCGTGCTTCCATTCATGACTAATGATTCGCCACTTCCTAGCATTTTACCTTGATGCTTACGGGTCCACTTTGATGTGTGATGGAAACACTCCCGCAACTTCAAAAGAGCCCTTTCAATTTCTGGGACAATTGCACCTTTATGTAAGAGGTGACATCTTAATAGCTTCAGTAAGGCCATTTTAAAATATTCCTGAAATTTGTGGGAGGCTTTGTCTGCTGAACAATAGTCAGAGTCTCGATCTCTTACAGCCTTCCTGTTTTCCCCTCGACTTTCTTTTTCTGAATTTCTATTTTCAGGCTTTTTTTCACTAGCTATGTCTGTCAAGAAATTCAAGCTCACCTCGCAGTTTAAGACAGATCTGTTTTGTATTCCAGTGTTGTGCCCATGCTCTCTTGGGTCTTATTTTCTCTCGTAGATTAATATTCTCTTTCATAGAACTTCTAGCACCTGTCAAGAGTGTGCAGTGCTGATATTTATGCGTCAAAACTCGAACTTCGCATTATGAGGCCGTCTGCACGTGTAATCAAATTTGAGCTGGAAACCCACACACTAGTGCGGCGAGTCATTTTTTTCCCCCCTCGCCGTGCTCGTCCTTTTTTGCATCAGTAGCTCTAATGAGGTACATTTTAAGATTGGAACACTCTGCTGTCAGCATGCATAAATCATTCACTCTCTATTCATTTTCATTCTTTCCTTCCCTGTTGTCTTTGGCTTTTCTTCATGCCTTTTGTTTCTCACAATTGAATTTATCAGGGTTGGTTTTGCAGAATGAGAAATTGTATCTTGAGTTGTACATCTCTATTAAACGTGTTGCGCTGCCGCATCCTGTCATGTCGCAAATGCAAGTGCCATCTAAATTGGACCGGTTTGACTGGCTTTCATTCCCGTAAGTGCTCAGAGCTCAAAATGCATTCGTACGTTCCCATAATTTCAGAGCGCATGGGATGCTAAATTGCAATACAATTTGCTTGCCGATAATCCAGGAGATAAAATGAGGCTAAATGGTCTGATAGCAGGATGCCATGTCTGCAGGTTTGATAGCAGGAACCGGCAGGATTGCATGTCTTGCTCCATCATTGTAGCGTGAGGGAGGTAGCTTCGCAAGCAGCCTTCAGTCCATCATGAAGCTTATCGCACTTCCACAGGATCTGGAAGTGCAAACAGCAAACATGTGGCACTGAAGCCATTTGTTGTATCCTGTGAAAAATAGTTTTTTTTTATGTGTGTGTTGCAAGCAATTTTACCCTGGCTGAGTTATAAATCTTAAATATTTCAGCAGCTGTTGACCATTTTATTGAACACTATTATGGGATGTACAAATCAAACTGTGCTCCAGCTCTTAGCTCTTGCCTAAATCACTTTCTTCTGTGTGTGGCAGTTTTGCTTTGTACATTTTGTACCGTTTATTTTTATATTTTTTATCACACGTCTACATCTACTCCTGTTCCAGCCCAAAAAGCAGAATACTATTCCAGCTCACCTTGACTAATATTGTGGCTTCTAGCTTAAGCGATTCCATAAAACACGCCCAGATTGTTTTTCTCAAACGTGTGCTCAGGAAGAATAAATCAATTAAGCCCCATTATACAAGCCGTAGATTTAGTTTCAGAATACATTTTGCCAAAATGAAACTCAGGCTGAAACCAATGGGATCTGGAGCCGGTAATGCGTTGGCACAGAGTTCTACCAAGCGAGAGATGCTTCAGTCGTAGCCACCATGTCGCCAAGTGTGGCAAAGGCATTCAGATCTCATCATGCAAATTCACTGGCTCCCAAACTAAAGGATGGGACTGGGGCTGGAAATCTCAACTAGGCTAAATCTCTGCTGAGAGTGAACTAGACTGATTTGCTAACGTCTCACAGAAATAAACTGTTCTGTTTTGTTTCATTCACCAGAACAGCAGTGATACTTTTAGCATTTTTGTATTTACAATATGGATATAGTGAACAGTAAAACCACTGAAGGGTATTATCAATATACTGTATTTTTCGTACTATAAGGCACATTTAAAATCCTTTAATTTTTGCAAAAGTTGACAGTGCGCCTGATAATCCTATGTGCCCTATGTATGACTTTTACCTGTCAGGTTGTAAGTAGCAATAGTACAGCATTATAAAAGAGTTTCAGTGAATTTTCTCCAACAGCAAGGCTGGAGCAGTATTAGCATTAGTCGCTAGCTCTTTTGCCATTCAAAGGTGAGTATATCTGACTGTAGTCTACGTGTTTATTGTGTTAAAACAAGCTACGTGGGACAAATCGCTAGATAGAACCCTGATAGAACCCTGGCTTACCACAACACTCAGGTTCCTCAGTGTAGCGCTGTCGCATGGCATTTACTAGCGCTAAGTGCTGCAAACCATGTCTAGTGCTGCTGCTGACCACGCAGCTGCTAACTGCACTGTTGAAAATATTGGATATCTAAGCTTACTGTAAATATATGGAAACACTTTACTCATCCAACCAAACAGTTAACAGGAGAGAAATCTTTGTAGATTAACATCCAGCACTCATTTAACTCTGAAAGAAAATGTTTTTTTTAAGAATTGCAGTGTTGGTTACTTAGGCTCTTGCCCCAGCTTCTCCATTAGAAGGGAAATCATGGTGGCACCCTCATCCCTTACTATTGTTGCTTATAATCCAGTGTGCCTTATATATGAAAATAGACCCGAAAACAAATTTTATTTATAGTGCACCTTATAAAATATGGTATATTAAAAAAGCTCATCAACACATCATAAATAAAACACTTCTACAATATTGCACTCTACAGATGGCTCTAATTAAAATAGTATTTTCCACCTAAATTATGCTACAGTTACATGCTGTCACTCATATAGTAATAATAACTATAAAACTATTAAAAATATATGCTAGTATATTTTACACACAGCTACAAAATCATTAATACATACTGGAAGTGATCCAGTGAACCATATTTTAACAGACCAAGCACGGAGATTGAGAAATCAGATAAGCGTTCCCGGGAGAAATACAGTATCCCATTTCATGTACTTATCTGCATTCATATTGGAATTCTTGGTAATAAATAAACGTGAAATAGCCCATGGACCATGGAGACCTGCTCATACAAACAGAACATGGAGAAAATATTACAAGATATTACAGAAGAGAGAAGTGTGTCTCAGTGTGCTGGACTGTGTTAGTGAGTAAAAACATTATGATCTACAAGCTCCTAGTGCTGGGGGGTATGGCCAAAAATGCATATCAAGGTATTTTTCACGATATATCAGTATATATATATATATATATATATATATATATTTTTTTTTTTGCATGACTGGGCTTTAATATAGGTTTGTGAGTTACTGTACTGTTAGGAGTACATATAATATAAAACACTAATGCTTTAAAATAAGGCTTTGATTAATATTGGGGTTACTTTGTCCTGCAAAATTACACAAAATATGAAGAAATCAGACTTTATTATCAGGAAATCTGTCATGTCCTGGCACTATTTCCTGTCTGTCCCTGTGTCTTTTTGTAGCTCCGCCCCTAGCCCCAGGCATTTTTACTTTCTGTGTTTGTATACTATATAGTTCCCCTGTGCCACTTTGTTCTCGTCGGTCTTTGCACCAACTCCTGTTGTTTGTCTTTCCACATTTCTCTTGTGTATTCCCGCGCTCCTTGGTTCCCTGCCTAGTGTTTATCTTTGTTTATTCTTTTAGTTTGTCCCTGCCCTGTTAGTTGTTTTTCTGTCTAGTCTAGTTCCTTGTTTATTTCTAGTTTATTTCCTGTGTATATATATATATATATATATATATATATATATATATATATATATATATATATATATATATATATCCCTGCCCTATTTAGTTTGTATTAGTTTTAGTTGTTAGTTTGTTATTAGTTAGTTAGCCTCCCTGTTTATGTTATCGTTTAACCCTTGTTTGTTTTGGTTTATTTCTTTGTTCAGTGTTTACTTGTTTCTTTGGTTATTTGTTTATTCGTTTATTTGTTTCTTTGTTATTTATATATATTTATTAACTCTCCCTTGCCTGCACTTGCGTCCGCCTCCTCGACTCCCTGCCTGGCGCTACCTGACAAAAACAGATGAAGAATGTAAACAATAGACGCTAACACATCTAACACGGCTCCACAAAAAAGAATTACAAAATTAAATATTTTAATAAATAGTTCCATAAACACTTTAAACACACCTAAAATACTCAATGTTTGAGTATTCAAAGATATATTTTTTAAAAGTTCTATTGCACAAGTTAGATACAAGTTTAATATAAATGTATTAAATGTTATTCCTGTAGCCATTAGAGGCATTACAGTATTTAAATCAGCTACAATTCCCTTCTTTCTCCAGTTAACAAATGCATTCAAATCATCCTTCAAGCTGCAGTATTAATATATTTAAAAGGGCTGTAGTTACTGCCCCTTTTTTACTGGGATAAAAACACTCCTACAGTAGAAAAAGCAGCAGGATGGAGGTAGACCAGCTTTTGACTCTCTTCTTTGATGCAGCTGTTCCGCACGGCACTCCACAGTGCCCTCTAGTGGTATGGCGGTATGGGAGAAAAGCATACGGGTTCAAGTTCACAAGTATACAGAATGAGCCGGTATACCTCCCAGTACTTCAAGCTACATATTAAAAAAAGGTTTAAATGCCATCCAAAGTGGCCAGGTTTCAGTTTCCTAAGGTTAACCAGTGCCACTAGTCATGTATTTAGAAGTATTCAAATTGTATAAAATAAAAAATGATGCTCACTTCTTGTGACTACTATGTTAAGATGCTTTCAAATCTACCTCATTAGCAAACGTGAAAGGTGCTGCGAACCACGGTCCAGAACGAATGACCAAAACAGATTGTGCTGGTGATTCTTGTATCTACGGTAACTCTGCCTTAATCCTTATTTGTAAACAGAAGTGAAAGGAAAATCGAGAGTAATTTGTTGTGCTTATTCTGCTGTGTGATGCGTGTGAGGAGGATGATGACGATGAAGAGATGTAGTGATGTTCTTTAATGTACACACTAAACCAGTGGTATCCAAAGTCTAGATATTAATTTGTCCTCTTCATCACTTTTAAAAATGCTTTGTTAGTGGCCCACTGGCATGTTTTAGGTTTTCCTTTCACTTGACAGTGCTAGTAGTTTTGTATTAGCATTAACTGTGTTATGGAATTTATTTAAAATGAAGAGCAATTCGTTCCTCTAACTGGACTGCATTTATTTAAACAATCCGCTAAGCTAAAGGGGGTCAAACTAAATATTAGAGTCTGTGAGACGAGATCTCGTGAGATAAAAATCCTCGCAGGGAAAAAAAAACAGTTTAGTGTGGACTTTTTAAGAGGGATCTGGCAACACAGTAGTGATAGCAGCGAATGTGGTGTCTGAGCAGTGAGAGCAGCTCTCAGCAGAAGAGGAAAATTCAGGCATTTGCATAGAAGATGCTTCTGCTACTTTTAAGTTGTATGTCTGGCTGCATTTTGACTCCAGTGGAAACGATAAACGGTAACAGAGTGACCAACAAGACACAAACCATATATAAATACTGTACGTAAATCCTACACGTGACTGTTCCATAGGCAGGTGTACTAATCCCTTAGCTTTGTACTGTATTTAAATAAAAGTTCTGTCTCTGTTTGCACTTCAAGCATAGGCTTAATATGACTGGTTATGGTTATGCATAGTTAAATTACAAGAGATTTAGGAGAAAAAAACAGAAACCCTAGGCTTAATATGACTGGTTGTGCTTTGCACTTATTGTTTGCACTATATAAGACCTAGAAAAGTTTTATTTTTATTTTTTATTCTTATTTCTATTTCTTATAAAATCAGTGTGTGAGAGAAACCAGTCTGTTAAGAGTGCGTTATATGATTTTGTCAAATAAAACTCTAGTTTTCAAGCCATTTTTCATTTATGACGTCGAAATTTTAGTTTTAAATCTCGTCTTGTCTCGTTCTCGTGAACCCAGTATCGTGTCTCGTCTCGTCTCATTTTGTGATATTTCGTCACACTCCTACCAGGCAGTGTATAATACAATACAATGTAACAAAAATCTCAACCTAGGTTTGGACTAGTCTGCACTGTAAGGTGTGAAAAGGCTCTCAGTCTCATTGTGTCATCTACATATGTGTTAGAATTCTTTAAACCTTCTAAATGATATAAAAATCTGCCAGTTTCTCAGCTGTGTAGTACTTTAAAACCAGCAGTGTGATATTTTTAAGCTTTCTGTTTTTTTTTTCTGAGCACGCTTCTGCAGTTTAGACGTTGTTGGTGGCTATAATGAAGTCTACAACACACAGAGGAGAAGTTATAATAACTCGCCTCTCTTTTGAATTGCAGCAGCAACACAGCCACATCAGACACACAGAAACCATTACGGCAATGGTCATGCGTAATGTCCCAGTTTCACAGGAACTGAAATTATACTCTTCATTTGCTTGTATTCTAATGGAGCAGTATGCACTATTAGCTCTATAATGACTCCGATTCCTAATGTGCTTAGCAATATGTGACTGCTATTACTGAACCTCGGTGACGCAGTCGCTTTTGCCTGTGCAGCGCAGTGTATATTGCTCTTTCATCGCCTGCAAATATGTGGTTTGCTGTCTGCGTCCATTTTCCTTTGGTGTCAGTACTGTTTTTATTTCGGGCAGTTCAGACCGCTGTGCCCGGAGATTATTATTATTATTATGCAGTCAAACTAAATAATACATGTTCAGAATGACAGCTTTTGAAAACTGATATTTTACTCTTTGTTTCAGGTCTTAAGTGCAGAGGTCTTAAGTGCAGACGTGATATTATATTTAAACTGAAACGCAGAGGGCAGTGTAGGTCAGAGACCTCGTTAGGCCTTTCCAATGTATTCGGTTCGTTTGCTAAATTCTGCAAGACATTCTGCACTGAAGGAAATATTATTGGCTGTTGCAGTCAGCCAAATGCTCATTAGCGAAGGAGAGACGAAGATCACACAAAGTATACTGCAGTATCATCGCTCGACCAAAAAATAAAAGTTAAATACACATGGAATATAGGGCCATTATTTTTGAATACTGTATTTTAATGCTGTATGTAAAAGCAGCAGTGTTGGGGGCGCCGAGTGGTCCAGCGGTCTAAAGCGCTGTCACTATTAGCAGGAGATCATAGGTTCGAACCCCAGCTCATGCAGCTTTGCCATCAAGCTGCCGGCGTTAGAGGGAGCAAAATTGGCCCTGCCCCCTACGGGTGGGTAGATGGCGCTCTCTCCCCACATCACACCTATGGTGATGTCTGCAGCACAGGGCGTCTGTGAGCTGACTTACCGGAAACAAGCCGCTGTGCTTTCCTCCAAGCGCGCTGGCTGCTCGGCAATGCTGCGTCAGCAGCAGCTCGAAAAGAAGCGGTGGCTGACTTCACATGTGTCGGAGGAAGCATGTGTTAGTCTTCACCCTCCTGGTGTGTTGGGGCATCACTAGTGATAGGGGGAGTCCTAATGAGTGGGTTGGGTAATTGGCCGTGTAAATTGTGGAGAAAATGGTAAAAATTAAAAATAATATTATAAAAAAAAAGCAGCAGTGTTCCACAATATAGCGATACTAAAAAAATATCTTGATACTGACAGTGAGGGTAACCCCGTGGACACATCAAAACCAGTCTGCAAACAATGCTTTAAACCTGTACAGACCAAAAAACCAACACCTCCTACTTAGCAAAGCATCTTTCTGACAGACCTGCAGATTTATTTAAAGAACTGAAGAGCACATTCACACGCTTGTGTTCCTGGCTTAGAACTGTCCAGAAAATAAGTCAGCGAGAAAAAAGAGGACAAAACATTTTTTTTTCCTCATAACTTGGCCATAAAGCTCAGCTGCTGTAACATATATTTCTTCAGTAAATTAGTAAGTGAGAAAAAAGAGGATATGCTTTTTTTTTTTTTTTTTTTTTATAAAACATGGTCATAAAACTCAGCTACTGCAACACAGAATAATTTATTTTTGTGCACATATGTTTGAAAACTCAGCAGCTGTGACGTACAATATAATGCAATATATTTATTTTGATTCTTTAAAATAAAAATTGTTTTCCTGGAGCAAGGTTGTGCTCAACAGATAGCAAACACTGAACAAATATCACATTGTTAGTGTTTTTTGCTTAACGATAAAAAAAGTTTTAATATCGGTATTTGTGTATTGTGACAGCTTTCCTTTTTTCCTGGAGACCAGTGTGTGTCCTCATTTTTCTGAAAGGAGACAGTATGAAGCTTACAGAAGGAAGTTTGTATCCTGTTAAGATTTATTATACACTGCCCGGCCACTTTAAAATCACATTAAAACAAACTAATTCTTCTTTGTACAATCATTGTCCATTTTATTAACTCCACTGATCATATCCCACTGTTCTCCAATGACCAGGACCCCACAGGATCAACAGATCAGCTGTTATTTGGTTGGTGGATCATTCTCAGCCCTACAGTGACACTGGCATGGTGGTGGTGTGCTAGTGTGTGTTGTGCTGGTACATGTGGATCAGACACAGCAGTGCTGCTGGAGTTTTTAAACACTGTTTAATAAGATAAACAGCGAGTGGACACACTCATACCTAGCTGCCCCACCTTGTAGATGTAAAGTCAGAGACAGAATCTCTGAATCTGTCCTTAGGGCTGCAACTTATGATTATTTTAGTAGTCTACTAACAATTGGTTTGATTAGTCTATTTGTCTCAATTATTTTTTTTGTCATGCCCTCCATTTGTACTTTCTACTGGTGAAGACTGCTAAACATTTAGGCCCAAAGACCAATTTTGCAGTACATTTTGATAGTTTGATGTACCTATATTAAACCAACAATGTTGAATGTTATTTTCAGTAGATTCTAGGATACTGTATGCATTTTTTTACTTTTCTATTTTTCTTTTCTTTTGTCTTTCATTTTTTTATAATCGACATTGTCAATTACGCCGAATCACTGCAGCCCTAGTCATCCTTAATTAGTGGTCACAGGATGTTGCCCATAGGACGCTACCCACAGGATGCTGTTGGCTGGTTATATCTGGTTTAAGATAATAATTAAATTATAATTTAATAATAAATTGTAAATAAGTGGTAATATTGCACATAGTGAGGGTAAACGATCGTGTTCTCAGTCCTGTGGTGACGCTGAGGTGTTTAAAAACTCTAGCAGCACTGCTGTGTCTAATCCACAAATATAGCATTAAGTCCTAATAGTTATATCTTGTATACTATCATCATAGTATCAAGGGTAAACAAGGCTGTTAGCTTAGCATGCGACCACTTAAAAATTATGAGCTTCTTATATTTTGTCAAATTGAAAACCTCTGGATTATAATCAGGAGGAAGATGGATGATCACAAGCCACCAGACCGAGCTGAACTGCTTGAATTTGTGCAACAGGAGTGCAGGCATAAAGTTATCCAAAAGCAGTGTGTAAGACTGGTGGAGGAGAACATGCCAAGATGCATGAGAACTGTGATTAAAAACCAGGGTCTTTCCACCAAATATTGATTTCTGAACTATGAATTTGTTTGAGGTCTGAAAGCTCTGCATATTTTAATTGTTTCAGCCATTTCTCATTTTCTGAAAATAAATGCTCTAAATGACAATATTTTTATTTTCCAGAGCTGTTTAGTAGCCCGACTCTGAGCCTACAGATTTTAAGGCAAACATTTAAGCTAACTCACCAAAAAGATTTAGCATGTATGTTAAAATGTACTAACAATTGTGACGCAGATACACAAATCTATGTGACATGGCCTGAGCAAACCTAGGTTACCTTCATGTGTGCACCTTTCAGCAGTGTGTGTCAGTCAGAAAATGCCTCATCTAGGCTGGTCTGTTTTGAACCTCACAAAATTGCTGGACCATTAATAGCACCCATTATTAGCAGCCCTAATTTACAGTACAGACTTAAAACGCCCCTTCATTTAGCCCATTCCCCTTAACCCAATGCTGATTACCCACTCCACTCAGCTTTGATTGATACTTTTCACACTCTCCTAACTCAACATCCAAACAGCCTCCACTCTGGTTCCAGGCCAACTGATCCCCCTTTCCCCATTAACAGGGCTGGATAATCTGTAAGCCTATTCCTGGACCCTTTGCCCTTTCCCCACTTCCCCTCTTTGTCCAGCTGCCACTCACCAGCGCTGTGTGGCACTAATAGAGTTCTGGCTCGCTGGTCCCAGAGCACCAGGCTCAAACGGAGGTCTTGGTCACCAGTGGTTGCACACCCGCAATCCACAGAAACTAATTTCACGAAACGCTGCCTCCCCACCAGCGCAAATTAGTGATATTATCATGCCGCTAATTAAAACGCCAAGACAGGAAATTCTGCGCCATTTATTGGGCACATCCCAAAACCATCAGGGAGCTAAAGGGGAGTGCATGTTTGTTTAGTGCACTGCTGTGTGTGAGGGTTATGAGTGTATCTGTGATGACTAAATTGTGATGAATAAACTTAATAGAAAGTATTTGGACAACGGTTTTTAGTGAACATCATCATGGAACAGTGGTGCCTAATGACTCTGTCAGTCCTTAATGATTTTAATACAGCTGTCCTGCTTTTAATCAGATTCAAATATGAGTTGCTGTATCTGCTCACATTATACTCTTTATAACCCATTTTTACCCAATATATATTGTTCTGTTAATTTCTTAATGTTTTATTTTTGTTCTAATTTTCAATGTTAATCACTGACTTTTTTGCTCTTTTTAACTTTTCTGTCTGTCTGTCTGCCTGTCTGTCTGTCTCTCTATCTATCTGTATATCTAGATGTTTTCTTCACTGCAGAAGAAGATTTTTTTTTACTCTTATTATATTTTATATATTTTCTCTTATTGTTTTACCAGCATGCTTTAGTTTCTTTCCGCATTTTGGTCTCATCGTTTTTGTGTATTTTCTTTTTAATACTTCCTTAGGGTTTTTCTTGTTTTGAGTCTTGGTTCTTCTCAGAGCTTGGGAGGAATTGTTCTCTTATTTTAAGTCTTGGCTTCTCTGTGCTTTTGGCCATTTTTTCTGAAGGGGATTATCTCCTGTTGAGTCTTGGTGTGTCTGAGCATTTTGCTCATATGCTTTGCTGTTTTTTCTCCTTTCTCCTTTCTCCTCTTAGTTTTTCACCTTTATGATTTTAGTGTTTTTTTCTATTTTTTAGTCTTGGTTCCTCTCAGCATTTGTTCCTTATGCTATTCTTTTGTGAGACATTTTTGTGAAATATTGAAAGTTGAAGAAAATAGGAATTGGATCCAAAAAGGATTTAGCATTTAAACTCCCATTAGCAACAGGTTGACCTTGAATTCTACCAAATGTGAAGGATTTTGTGTTGATAAAAATAAAAAAAAGAATACAGTAAATATTTATTGTTGGACAATGTTGATACTATTTTGATTTTAATTTTTTTTGCATAGTATCGTTTTATAGATTTGAGCAAGCTTCAATTGTAACCATTGTAAATTAAGTAGTAGTATAGTATAGTGTAATATAAAGAATATCACAGTTCAAGTTGGAAATTTAAACCTGTGGCTTGCTGCTGCGATCATTTTAACTATGTGTGTGTGTGTGTGTGTGTGTGTGTTGCTCTGATGGGATAGGATGAATAGTTAAGGGATCCTGATACAAGCCTTATAGTGCAGCTCTGGAGATAATGAGTCTGTAGATATTGCAGAAGACAGTGATACAGCTGCTCCATTCCTTTTTCCCCTCTTTCCTTCTCTTTCTTGACCTTGAAGAAAAGCACACACTTAATACATATTTCCCTCGTGGCCTGCAGTCTTCATATGACTCTCATGCCTTTGCTTCAGTAGGGAAATATAAGCAGCGCCATCTCAATTTATAATGACTTGGGAGTTATCAGATATTGGCACCGACTGCTTTTGAAGCATCCGTCCGTCAGTTTTAATAAATTGGCTCGTGGAAAGAGTCGATTGGGGGACAGCTGTTATTAATACTCATGAAAGATGTGTCTTGTGATATCATTTAGACCTGGGCTGCTCATAGTTTGTGGCCCCTCTGCACGAAAGTGAAAGACCTCATTTTCTCCTTTTCCTGCATTTCTTTCATTGCCAGTCAGAGCGGCCATTATGTGCAAGAGATTAATGAAGAAAATATGACACGTGAGACTCATTAACCAAATGTAATATCTGATGTTTAAGTATTTAGTGTGTCCGCACGGTTTGGGAGAGTCACTTAAAAAAAAAACTTCTTTTAATTTTTAAATCTTTAGAGAGATTTTTACACATTTAAAAGTTCACACTTTGAATTTGGAGCAGTTTCTGCTTCTTACCAAAGCAGAATTATTTTGGTATTGTCAAATATATCAGATATATTTTAAAATTACATTATAATTAATAGCTCTAGTGTAATTTATTTTTATTTTATTTTAAAGAGCTTATGTCAGTCCTGATGCTGTCAGTCTGCCCACTCTGGACTCTAAAGGGTACAGAGACTCCATTTCCCAGCATTCTCTTACTCAGGTACTCTTACTACAATGACTCATCCGATCACATGACAATACGATGTTCCAGTTGGCCTAGTTTTGATTGTTTGCACCTGTACTATCTGTATAAATACCCCTCAGTTTGCTCTACACGTTGCTGAGTATTGAATCTAGTTTCCCTAGCTCTTCTATGACGAGTTTCTCTCTGTCTTTTGACTTCGTCTTCGGGCCTCTGGCTATGTTGCGATTTTTTTTTAATATGACCCTTTAAACAGGATTGCGTTTGACACCACTGTCCTACATGCATTCAGTGATGCTGAGGTCTGGACACTGGGGTGATCAGTCGATTGTTCTGAGAACAGCAGCAGCATGAGGAGTTTAAATTTAGATTGAATTAAATGTTTTCTGCTTAAGCATCTCTTCATCCTTTCAGAGACACAGGGCCCTACCTTATACCCTGCTCATTCTTATCTTACACCTCACAAACTGTCTTTTTTCATGGCTTGTGCCTGTCCTGTTAAAATAGCATATTATATTAATCTAGGCTGATGGGCCTGGTTGTCTGGAAGTGAGATGTGTTCAGATACATTTCTGCCGTACTGCTATCTTGGCAACGGAAAACACAAATGCACTGCTGCCTGATTAGAACCCTGACAACAGTCAACAGTCAGATGTTCATTGCTATCTTGACAATGCAGCCTCGCAGTGTACACCCCCACTCTTCCACACACAGGAAGACACAAACCTAACAATACACAATATGTAAACAGTAAACACAATACAAAATAAATTAACATTGCTGTTCCAGTAAATTACCTGATTGCGCAACTTCACATTGTGAATGATCAGGTTAGTTTCCTCTACTGAGAAGTGCAGAAGTGCTGCGCCATTGCGATAGCAATCCACCAAAATCAGAGCATGCCTGGCTCTTAAAGGGAATGGCAAGTGACACGCGGATTGGTTTATTTCATGTTATGCCCAAAACACACCCATGGTTAATTAAGACAATTTGCTTTTTGCATGTTTTGAGCTGCGCAAGATTAATTTTTGCGTCCTCACAATACCAAACACACACTGACTGATCTTGATTGTCTCCTCCATCCTACAGTTGAAAGTGTTGTTGATCTGATCTGAATGGTTTTGGGAGATACAGGTTATCAAAGTCACTTTTTTGAACTTCAGTTTTTGAGAATCCTGTTTCCTTTCTGTTCACATTTTTCATTGATGTTCTACTTCTTTTTGCCAGTCAAATGAATGTTATAGAGGACAGAAGTTTCAGCGCACTGCAGTTTCACACAGTTATCCTTCACTGTGTGTATTAATTCCACAGTGAATTCACAGCTCTGACAGAATTCATTTTGCTCAAGGAGGCTGTTATCTAATGGCTGACTGAAGGAGACTTATTTGGCTATGACATCCAAGGACAGTACAAGGTTGTTCTTCTTTTGGAAGTCATCCCAACTTGACATCATTTGGTTCTACTCATAAAACTCTTTTCATGTTATACTGAGTGCAAATATAGACAAACTAGCTGCATCTTTGTGTGCTGAACTTTGCACTAAATGAAGCTGCATTAAATGATGATTAATAGAGTTAATAGGTATGTCATGATATCAATGGTACTAAAATGTTATTCTGATTCTAAGAACCAATTTTAATACCAAATAAAAAAATAAAAGAATGAATATGTTTCAACACGGACAAATATTCCCAATTTTTCCCATTTTTTTATATATATATATAAAGGCTGCAGCCTTTTTCTTTTGGTTATATAGCAAACAAAACTTAGCCCAGTCTAATATAGTGTCAGCTTCTTAATGTGATATCTTTCCAAAGGTAGATTGATAATTTAATTATCTTTTCATTGTTTAATTGGCTGAAAAAAGCCCACCAGAGATTTTAATGATCTGTCCATTTCTGATCAAATCGTAATAGAGATATAAGCTTGTAAACACATTAAACAGCTTTTAAAACACTTCACAAATATTGCTTCATGGTAGGGGTCCAAATAATGTAAATACTATATTTACGGGAGATAAGGTGCATCGTATTAATAAACGTCTATTTTCTGGTATGTTTTCTTACATAAGGCACACTGGATTATAAGGCACATTATAAGTGACAATAGTACATCTTCTTTCAAAGTCAACCAAGCGCTGGATGTTAATCTACACAGATTTCTCACATGAAAACTGTTTATTTGGGTGAGTAAAGCGCTTCCATTTATTTACAGTAAGCTTAGATTTTCAGTATTTTAGCATCGTTAGCAGTGGCGCTAGCCTCGGTTAGCAGCAGTAGTAGTTAGCGAAAATGGCGTAAATGCCACCCGACAGTGCAACACTGAGAAACCTTTAAACCTTTTAACACAGTAAACGCAAGCTACAATCTGCTAATACCTCTGAATGGCAAAAGAGCTAGCACTGCGGTTAGCATCTAATGCTAATACTGCTCCAGTCCCAGTGCTTATTGAAATTACTTTATAATGCTGCCCTTTAGTGGAGTGGCTTTACTGCTTTTTAAAACCTGACTGGTAAAATTCATGCATAAGGCGCACCAGATTATATAAGGCACATTGATGATTTTTGGGAAAATTAAAGAAAAATACGGTATATAAATCACTGTTATTGTCTTAATTCTCCTTCAGAGCACATGATTCACATTTCTGCCTGTTAAAAGACTTCTGTGCCATCAAGGAGAGAAGAACACTGACAGTAGCTGTTCTATCGTGTCGTCTCTTACTCAGACATTTCTGAGAACGTTTTAATGAACGCCAACACAATGTTATGCTCTTCACTCTTCCAGGATTCAGAGCTTACCATATATTTGCATTGACGTCAGTTGCACAGGTGGGAGACAGGGCCGCGGTTTGCTCTGAGCAACTTGTTTCTGGCAGCAGGAATTCATCCAGTTTTGACCATATAAATGTCTGCATGTACAGTAAATTTCCTGGTAAATGCCTCTTGCATGGTATGTCAGCATGACTCACTACTTACAAAATGACATTATTTATTCATTAGTTTGACTTGTGTTATTAAAATGTAGCACACTACTGGGACGGCCTTCCAAGAGCATGAAGTCATTTTAATTACATGCATTTCTCTATTTCTCTTTGGTTGTTCTATTATCTCTATCTCTATTATGTCCTTCCTCTGGATAAATAAGTCATAATGCTTCACTACTAGGCACGTCATGAAGTAGATGCTGCACTTATTGGAATTGGAAGTTATGAATTTTGACTTATTTTTACAGTAAATTACCCTAAAAACACTATCACATTTGATTTTGTCCTTTATTTAAAGGTATCCTTCCGCTAAAATCCACTTTTTCTTGTTCTTTGCATGCTAAACATGAAACTGTTCTACTGTTCTACTGTCTATGTCAACTTGTGAGTTCATGACCTACCTTGGCTCAGGACCGCCCAGAAACACAGCTAAATCCAGGCTGCAGCAGAGCCGACACTGTCAGCTAAAGAGCTTACAGCTCTGTTTACACCAGCTAGTTAACGTTAGCTATCTTGGGGGGGTGGTGGAAGAGCGGTTGGGCCACGAAAGTTAAGTGAAGTTTAAGTTTAGGGGTTAACTCTATTTATCACTCAGTGCTGTATCTCTGAAAACATTTAGTCCTTTGAGTTTTAAAGCTGTAAAATGGACTGTGGGGGTATAAAGCAGGTAGTGTTCTCTGCTGCAGTGCTGTTAGCCAATCAGGCTCGATATGTTTGCATGTATGAATATTCATAAGCAAAAGCCGAAATCCTGTCTTTCTTCAGAGACCACTAACTCAGTGAACTAAAGCAGGGCTATACAGAAACACCAGAGCTCTTTTTACCCTCAAAAAATGATGGAATGAGACCTTTAATCAGGTTAATTCCATTCAGATTCAGAAACCTAGCCAAGAATGACAGCAACACAGTTGTCCTTACAAAAAAACAAAAGATTTACACAAAAATATTAAAACAAATACAATATTAAAACATCTACTCAAAGACAATCTGGATTTAATCGACTTCACCAAAGGCTTGAAACTGTTTAAAAGTATGAAGATCATCATGGAGATTGTTCCAGGCAGTAGGTGCAGAAAACCTAAAAACTTTGGGAACAACAAATTGCAACACATTGCACCATTTTCAGCGAAGACTGTGATTTCCATGCTTCACATTTAGAAGAGAAGATAAATAAACATGCAGTGTACCAAGAATAACGTTATATATGAAAACATACCCGTGACGAATATGGTGTGCACCTAGAGGAATTTTACAGTTTGTAGTGTTGCAGGCTAAGTGGACTGGTGTGATTAACCATTGCATGCCCAATATTACATTACAGCTCCTATAATCAAGTCAGTGCAGCCACTCAGTGAACAAAGCTACATTGACATCATCAAGCTGAAGTGATTTAAATCAGATGTTTTCCTTTATGTGATAAAGCTCTTATTTTTTAGGGGTTGTGAGCACACGTCAAAAATTCTAAACTAAAGATTAAATGATCATTTCAAATACATCATTTTATTCACTGATAAACTCTAACCAAAAACAGTTCATCTGTAATTTGTACTGTTTGGATCAATAAAACACAGATTTTTATTTTTTTTTTGTCCTGTCTACTGCACTTTCTCAGATCTTCACATTTAGGGCCTAACTAGGGAGCTGATTGGTTCTTTTTGTTGATGTGCAGGACTTCATGTTAAGCATTTTGAACACACCTGATTTATAAAATTTGTGCATGCATTCCAGTCTTGTTGCTTGTTGTTTTTCGGAGGCGCTCCAATATGGAGTGTTTGTTTTCCGGTGCTCATCCAATACAGAGTTTCCTTGGAGAACCGAGCCCAGGATTGGCTGTCGCTGCAGGGCAGATTTGCATTAGCATGGCTGGTGCACAGGAGGTTGGGTGGCTTGGGTGATGGAGATTGTGGCTGGTTGGCAGCAGCTGGGTAATACTGTGAGTGCCAACCAGGCGGCAGCTGCTCTCAACCCTTATATTTTAGTGGCTGTTGTATGTCACCTTAAAGCTGTCTGCCAGGAGCATGAAGAAGAAGAGTTTCTCCTCACGCAGTAGTTTTTTCAGATAGTCTGGCTGGCCTGATATAGAGTTTTGGAAGACTTTCTACAAAGGAATTTGAGAAGGTCAGTATGTTGGATCTTTTTAGTGTTTAGTGTTTTGGTTCTGTGCAGGCAGAAAGCACCTGATTAGTCAAACCCTGGCAGTAGAACCCTTGTGGTCTGCCATTGGCTGGCCCTAGCCTGGCCTGTTAAAATATAAAAGATGATTCAGTAGGGTATGCTGGATGGTATTTTGCCATTGTTCGATTTGCCCTTTATGGCCAGACTCAGGCTTCGCTAAAGCAAAATCCTGGCCAGATGGAAAGTGTGGAAATGGATTGATTGGCTTAATAAATTACATAAAACATAATAAACAGGTACTCTACTCACAGAGCAGGATTGGACAGATGGATGTCTGACCAGCTACTGTAACCAATTGCCCACAAACCCTGCATCACTGTTGATACTCTTCATATAATTACTCTGGAGTCCCTGAGCTTTAATGGGCACTACTCTATAATTTGCTCTATCAGGGTCCATTGTGTCAACCCCCTAAACAGCTGCTGTATTTGTTGTCCCCATAAGTATAACAAATGTTTCTTTCCTTTATACACCCAATCTTCATCAGTCTTTTTATAAATCTCTCTCTCTTTCTCTTTCCCCACAGGTGTGGAAGCGTTCCGGAGCCTGGTTCTACAAGGCCTTGCCAAAGCATATTCGTCCAGTGAGTGATCCGCTCTCTCACATCAGGAGGCCGCTTCTAGGGAGAGAAGATCAGCCAGTGGCCAGGAGTGTGCCAGTTACTTACACATGGGCCCACAGTAAAGGTCAGTTTAGCAATCCGTTCTGGTGTTTTTATTTATTTTTTATTTTTTACAAGCGGTTTGCTTGAGAAACTCAATTTGAGTGAGTATAAAATAGATAGATAGATAGATAGATAGATAGATAGATAGATAGATAGATAGATAGATAGATAGATAGATAGATAGATAGATAGATAGATACTTCATTGGGAATTTCTAGACATCCAAGAGCAGGTTGTTACTTCCTTGCCCTGTTTTCCTGTGTTTCCCGTCTGTGCTCATGTTCCTGTGTTTTTGCTCATGCACATGCTCTGTGTTTTCCCTGTGTTCTCCCACGTGACTTTTATCTATAGTTCCGCCCCCTCATTACCTGTTTCCCCAGGTGTCTTCCATTTCCGTTTCCCTCCGTGTGTATATATACCTCAGCGTTTCCTGTCTTTCTTGTCGGTGATTGTCTGTTCCACGTCTGTCAGTGTTCCTCGGTTTTTCTGTGTTTTTCAGTCCTGTTTCTTTTGTAAGTCTTTATGCTTATTTTGTGTTTATTTCGGTTATTAAATATCCAGATTGCTTGCATTTGCGTCCGCCTCCACATCCTTCCTTCTTGCACCCGACCCTGACACAGGTATACATAGTACACAAAAGTTACAAAAGAAGAATAAGATATAATAAAATACATAAAATACACTTTTTTTTTACTTCTGGCGCAGATGCAAGTGGCTGCCTTTCCATTTCCAGTGGCTTGCTTACGCCTTACAATTATACTTATTTAGCACCTTTCTGCCACTCAAGGCACTCAAGGACACTACTTACAATTACTGTACATTCCACAGACACTCAACATACACCAGTGAGAATCGGCAGCCAATTGGGCACAGTGTACTCTCAACCGGAACTCTGTGAGGAGTTGACCCAGCACAGAGTGCCATATCTGGGCATACAGTCACACACATTCACACACCAATTTTTCTGGACAATTTAGAGTATTAAATTTATCTGATATCCATGTTTTTGAACTGTGGGAGAAAACTGGAGACCCCAGAGGAAACTCACGCAGACACAGGAAACTTCACTCAGAAGGGACTTGAACCCAGCACCCCATTGCTGGGAGGCGAGTGTGCTAACCACCAAGCCACCATGCCGCCAACATATGTAAGTTTAGCTCAAGAAATATGACCATGGTTAGTGCCAAGATTTGTTGCGATGCCAGATTACCTTTGGACTTCATTACAAGCACTTTGACAGCCCATCATTATGTAAATGAGGTCCTGCCACAAGTGGTCCTACACCATTTCTAAACGCACACTCCAGTGTGCTATTCCATCAGGACAATTCCGAATAATAGCATTCTGGGTGCAACTATTTCTGCAACTATTTATTCAACGCTATATATTATGTGTATATTATGCAAAATTAACAAGTATCATTTGTCTTTACATTAAGAACAGTTTTGTCTTTGGTTTGTGTGCGCCCCACACATGTCCTACACTTCTCTAAGTGTTGAAATGACAGATGAAAAGCTTTCTGAACCTTTCAGGCAAGCCCTCAGGCGCTCCCCAGTTCCAGCTTCCAGTTCCTCTAATGTATTCAGGAGCGCACCATCACTCAGCTAGAGCCACTCCACCAACCAGCTCTTCGCTTAGTGTGAAATTTGCCTATCCTTGCAGAACTGCCCGAAAAGGGAAGTTAATGTCAGAATAAATTGGGCATGGCGTGGATAAAACGGAGCTGTCTGTGGTGTTTGATAAGTCTTTTTAGTGCAAAGTAAGAAGCCCTTCCCTGGAGACGTTTTCAGTTTGTGCCAGCCGCCCTCCTGGCAGCACGCGCCACCGCCTGACACGTCCCCACGGCCCCCCATAAAAAACTCACCACCCAGCAATCCATCACAGATTAGGTTCATTTCCGGTCATAAACACTGCACACGTCCACGTTTACTGCAGTCCACATTTTTCAACCGCTAGCCATTACCAATGATATATACCAATGAACATGTTATTGGTGACGGCAACGGTAAGATATGTCTTAATATTTTTAAAATAATAAACATAGTAAATGATTATTGTAAAATGATGGAGAAAGCACAGAGTGAAGTAATATTCTAAAAGCTGCATAGTGTTTTGTAAGTGGTTTGTATACATATATATATTTTTTTTCTTGTGTTGTTTCTTGATAACAATGACAATAAATTATCTATCCATCCATCCATCCATCCATCCATCCATCCATCTAGTTGGACATTTTAAAGCACAAAACTGGGCCGAACAAAAATAAACCAAACTGTAGTATATTAAACATTATTTTATGTAAAACATAAAAATCTAAACTAATATTTAGTTCTGTTTTGTCTGTCAGAGTTTGACAGCCTTAATCTTAGGCTATAAGCAGTGTCTAGTTATTACAGGTTTAATTCCTGTCTTAAGTGTCGATATCTCGCCTGACTCTTTCAATCTGCCTGCTACTGAAGCCTCTCTGCCTAAATACTCAGTTTCCCAGCAGCCTTAGGCTCAGAACTAAAAGTGACTCTGAGAATCACGTGTCTCTCAAGCGTTCTACATCACCCAGCTACTGACTGATTGCTAATCATTTCCACCTGGTCTAGCCATTATAAATACCCCCTCTGTGCAACTCTCTAGTTGCTGCGTATTATTTACATTTCTAGCTTTGTACAAAGCGTTCTATGCTGTCTTTGATTATTTTGATACTCTTTTGCCTGATCCTTCTAGTTTGTTTGATTTACTGTTAAAGACCTAATTCTCCTCTTTGACTACTATCTTGCCCGCTCCCTGTTATCTGGATATTCTGCTTGCTGTCTGACTGCTCTCTAGGTATGTTATTTATCATTGCTGCCCTTCTGGTATTGATCCTGCCTGTTTTTGACTATCCCTGTTTACCAAACCCTGTTAATAAACTCGTGTTTTCTAACCAGCGTTTGTCTCCCCTGGTCCTGGTATTCATTACAGTCTAGTTTAAAATATTTAAATTTTTAACTCTTTCAGACCCAGCATCCATTGCAATGGACAACATCTGTTTTCTTCCTTTTTTAATATTTATTTGTATTTTTGTAGCCAATCAAAAACAGCACCTTAGCTTTGCCTACTGCTTTGGAAAATAAAATCATGCTATGAGTTATTTTTACTGTTATATAAAATAAAAATAACAATGTTTAACAAGTTATTACACATTATAAATACAAATAATAGATATATATTAAACATGTTCATAAAACAATTATGTTATGATATACAGTATACACTTAGACTGCATGTTTTTCATTCCTCTTCCAGCATACAACACCCCCCACTCAGACCCCCCGTTTCATGCTTTACCATGTTTCAGTTCTCAAAATAACTGCAGGTGCCACGAACATGGATTCCTCGTCATGGAAGCCCACACACATATGTTGTTCCGTATTGTGTCGCGTTGGTTACACACAGGCACAGCAGTCAATTTCACAGTGGGGTTTTCAATTCAGTCCTCCGTCTCGTAGCGTGTGTCCTACGGGAATTATCTTCCACTTTAATTTTAAATCATTAACTTTGATGGAAAATAAAACACCCTCTACCATCTCATCTATCAGTGTTTGTGAGACGGAAAAGGGAAGTGGTGTGTAATTGTATGAAGAATGAGCACGCCAGGCAGCAGCTCATTTTGCATATGTCCTTCTTTAAAAGACAATCAGAAGTTGTAAAATAATGTTTTTAAAGTTCCTTTTGATTTTACAGTACATTAACTAGAGATGCACGAATACAGTTTTGTTTCATAGTCACAGTTGTTATACTAAAGCATCCCTTAGTTCAGTTAATATTGGATAATTTCTTATTGTAATACATTACAATGCATTTAGGTACATTAACCCTATTAGACCTGAATTATGTTCCAGTGATGAAAAATATGTATATATAAAGAGCTGTTTTCTGTCTGTGTCATGTTCTGGTCCTGTTCTGTGTCTTTCCTAGTGTGTCTCTGTCGTTTTGGCCCTCCTGTCTGTTTATTTCCTCTTATGTTCCTGCACGTGTGTTCTAATTGTAATCTGTAGCTCCACCCCCTCATTACCTGTTCTCAGGTGCCTCCCATTTCTGCTTCCCACCATGTGTATTTATACCCCAGCATTTCCGTCTCCCTTGTCGGTTATTCGTTCCATTTACTTTCTTAGTTTTCTGTTCTCAGTGTTTCTTTGTTTATTTACTTCTCTTTTTTTATATGTTAATAAATATTAATTAAATACCTGCATTCGCATCCGCCTCTGCATCCTCTCCCTGCTCCTGCACACCCGTGACAGACTGTAATGCACTCCAAAAAATATCTATTATTTGTGTTTATTATGTAAATTGCAGTGTAATCATTTGTTAAACATAGTTATCTTTATTTTATATAACTTTTATATAACTTTTTAATTTCACAAAGCATCTCCAAGCAGTAAAAATATCTCATAACATTTGTTTTTTTTATTTTATTTTGTCCAATGCAGTAGGGTAAAGCTAAGGTAAGGTTTTTGATTGGCTACAAAAATACAAATAAATACATAAATGGTTATGAAAAGGGTTAAAATTGTATTGTATATGTATTGTATATAACAAATTAATCCTGTAATAACTAGACACTACTGATAGCCCAAGATTAGGCTGTCAAACTCTGACAGGCAAAACAGAACAAAATATTAGTTTAGATTTTTATATTTTATTCCATATGAAATTCAAGTGTATTAAAGAAAGAACATTATATATAATAATATATAATATATAAATTATGTTTAATATACTATAGTTTTTCATTTACAGTCAATTTAGTCCAGATTTGTGATATAAACAAACAAAATATGATGAAGCCTTTAGAATATTACGTAGAATATAACGTTGTTTATGCTTTCTCCATCATTTTAGAATAATCATTTACTATGCTTACTATTTTAAATGTGTTAAGAAATATCTTACTGTAATTTTTGAGGACCAAACCAGATAGAGTAAAAAATATGTGGAAAGACGAGGAAAGGGGAAAAATAAAGAAAGTGGGAGCAGAGGGGAAGCAGTACTGAGGTAAGAAAGAGAGAAAACAATAAGAGAAAACAGTAGAAAGGACAAGACAAACAAAGTAGAAGAGGGCTGGGAGTGGCGTTAGCCAGACTCTTCTTCCCAGTCATGGTGGGTTTAACAAAAATGGATAGCTGGTGACTGAGAGGTTCAGGCTAAGTCTTCGATTAGCGAGAAAGAAGGAGAGAGACAATTAAATATGTGAGGGGACAAAAAAAACAAAAAAAGAAATGGGTTCATCAGTTCTTATGTGCCATGTTTAATAAAAAAATCTTAAATAAACACTGGTGGAACTGGCGCATAAATGAAAACACAAGCTAAGAGTCAAAACCAGACAAAACTAAGAGACAAAAAGGTAGTACAAACGTTCAGTGTGCAGATGAGTTGGCAATAGTTGGCAAACAGGTTTGTGGAACCAGTAGAGGTGGGCGATACCGGGAATTTTGGTATCGATCCGATACCAAGTAAACGCAGGGCCAGTATTGCCGATATCGATACTGATACCGATACTTTTTAATATTTAAGCTTTATAGATCCAAATGATCCAAAAACCTAGGATATAATTTCACCAAACATTGTAAGTGATAACAAAATACTTTAGTATCACAATCAACATTTTTTTTTAGAAACAATGGAACAGTAACAAAACAAAGTTTAAATATAAAATAAAAAAATATAAAAAAAATAAAATAAAAATTCTCCCCTCACTAGACATCTTTTCTAGTTCTTTGTTTCTTTTTTTAATAGAATTGTCATTTGGAAAAACAATAAAAAATAAGGAATTGTCTTCCTTTCAGTGCAATTCAAATGCAAGTTTTTCTTAAATAAACAGAGTGTAAAAAAATATCACTCAACACTAATCTCCTGAGGTAGAGGCGTGTTGACTCCAGGAGAGCGCTGAGTGGGCGGGGCCAGGCTGAACCTACCTGCTGGCTTTGCTGAGCCATGTGACGCATGTGCAACAACAAGAGACCAGAGAGTAGACTGTGGTGAATCTCGTGCGAAGCAGTCAGTGCGTGCGGCAGAGAAAAAAGCTTGAATATCGATATTTTTACACGAGTATTGCTCAATACCGATACCAGCGTTGGTATCGATATTATCGATATTTGGATCGATCCGCCCACCTCTAGGAACCAGTACTCTGGTCTAAAGAGTCATTTAATGCCAATTTCCAATGTCTGGGATTTAGCATTGACAGAGAAATTGTTTTAAGAATTGTTGTAAACTCACCATGTTTGAAATGTCATCGGCATGTACAGTCAGATTATGCTTTATCTGTGCAACATTGATAATACCATCTTAAATCACAAAAAAATTAACTTTTTTTTTAATTAGCTCTTAGCCACTTTTATGTGTGGTTCTAGGACAGATACATATCCTGTTCTTGACCGTCTGACCATAATAGATCTGGAATTCAAACATGCTTTTTTCTGTTGCATTCCCTTTTTGCAGCATTGAAGCTATTGTACTAAATACAGGAAGCATAATAAACAGCCAGGTCACCTGTTGTCCTGCAGTCACAGAGTGTACCTTCAGTGAGGGCCAGCTGGGTGAGATCTGGAATCCTCTCAGTGGTGTAGTGGTGGGTGAGTGTGGTGGGCGTACCGCCTACACTAATAACATATGCACACTCTGTTAAACCTGTTTTCACAAAGCTCGCCTTAGTCTGAGTGCTGTTTCTGATTCCAAGAATTCTTCAAACCATGTGAAATCTGGGAATCTGATCCCAGATCAGTGCTTGGATCTGGATAAACTTGTTAAAACTTGTTAAAAGCTTGGCATTAAAAGGCTGAGGAACTCTCACAGTGGAGGTTCTTCAGCTTGTATATTCTTAGAAGAAAAGATTCGGGGTTCTCTGGTGCCAGAAGCCTTATTTCCAGCGATAACTGCTCTCAGTCCAGCCTGCTGTATGAAGCTGTGGAGCAGAACAGTAGGCTATATTAAGAAAATCACCTTCAAGACTAAACTAGGCTCTATAGTTTGATATAAATCCATTGGCATGCCAAGGGATAACAGTATGTACATTGATTATGAAGTGTTACGTCAGGGAATGGCTTAGAAATACTCACATCTGTACAGTATATATTTTGAGGTGCTATCTTGAGAATAGACTTAATCATTGTCCAGCAAGTTCATGGAAAGCTGAGTTTAAGCAAGGTCTGATAGTGGGAGCTTTTCCACTGGCATGGCCCCAGTGCTGGTGCCAAGTTCCCAAACGGTTCCTTGCTTTTCCAACGCAAAATCACAAGTTCTTAGCAAGAAGGGTCAGTGTCAGTCTGCCCCTACAATCTTGCTGGTCTGGAACCAGCTATCCTGTGACTTAAGTGGCCAAAATGTGGGGCATTCAAGCAAATTTGGGATCAAATTGTTCCCCATCAAGGTTTGCAGGATCACAGGAACCAGCACTAGCACTTTATTGGTGGAAACAAGATAAGTGGGTTCCAGATGGAAAGGATATTCAATTTCTGAATAATGTAACATTCCTCTTCTAAGTTCTTCATCCAGAGTACACTGGGTGGTCATGATCATGGACCAGGACCACTTGGTCTGGAGCTAGTGTGACATGTGGTTGGGGTGGGGTGGGGTAGATATTTAGATAATATTAGTGGTTAAAATGTGTTAAATAGAGGAAAAAGAAAAAAAAAAGAATGGGAGCAGGCAGAGTCCTGAGGTAAGAAGGAAAGAAAATATTAGGAGAAAAAAGAAGCAGGAGCTGCTTGAATTTTTGCACCAGGAGTGGCATAAAGTTATCCAAAAGCAGTGTGTAAGACTGGTGGAGGAGAACATGCCGAGATTGAAACTGTGACTAAAAACCTGAGTTATTCCACCAAATATTGATTTCTGAAAACTTTATGAATATGAACTTGTTTTCTTTGCGTTATTTGAAGTCGGATATTTCTCATTTTCTGCAAATAAATGCTCTAAATGACAATATTGTCCGTAGTTTATTGAATGAAAAAAACAATGTTCATTTTAATCAGACATATACCTGTAAACAGCAAAATCAGAGAAACTGATTCAGTAACTGAAGCGGTCTCTTAATTTCTTCCAGAGGTGTATATATGTTCCATCTTTCCATGTTGCATATTCCTTCTTCTCTGCTTGTAAAACACTCATTGGCTTCTTCAGTTATTTATCTTCTTCTGCGATGGGAAATGGAACTGAAAGTATGGTCCTGTGATTCATTGTAAAAGGAAAAATGTTATTTATTTATTTATTTTTTTACTGGAGCTCTGCACCTCAAAGATGCGCATTCTGAATACATATGAAAACAATAGCCTGGGGGCTATGACTCTGCTCTGAAGTCAATATTTCACCCACACTGTCAAAACAAGAGCACTACAATTTTACCCAGTTTAGACATCAGTAGAAGCCGAGCGAGTCCATTGATTTGATTCCATTTCTTTTAGTGTCTGACCATACCTTCCCCGAGAGGGATTGATTTATATCTTTCGCTTTGATTTTTTTTTTTTTTTAAATGCAGCACCTCCTCTGCTTTTTAGATAGCTGGGAATCCGAGGCACTGCTGCTTCCCTTTCTCTGGTTTAACTGCTGATTTTTTAGAACACTAAAACAGAGTGTGGCTGCATTTAAAAAAAAGGACATTCAGCCCTGAGTCTATGATTTTTTTTTCCTGCTTTTGTTTTATCAATAGACAAATAACAGAACACTGTTAAAAATACCAGCACCTCTAAACTAAACTGTCTAGCCAGGCTTCTTTTGTTTCCTGTTGTTTGAAAATACTTTAAAGAGTAGAGACACTCCTTAGATTTGAGAAAATTACACTCTAGTTCAGTTGAGAAAAAAACAACAACAAAAAATAGGATTGTTAGGGATTGTTGTAGTGGCCATGAGTGGGACATGAGTGTCCTCAATGTCTACAATGTGATATAGAGACGCTCCACCTTCCAGGGCTTAAAGGAAGTGCTGTAATACAGTCATTTGAAAAAGTTTGGGCACCCCTATTAATCTTAATCATTTTTAGTTCTAAATATTTGGGTGTTTGCAACAGCCATTTCAGTTTGATATATCTAATAACTGATGGACACAGTAATATTTCAGGATTGAAATGAGGTTTATTGTACTACCAGAAAATGTGCAATATGCATTAAACCAAAATTTGACCGGTGCAAAAGTATGGGCACCCTTATCATTTTATTGATTTGAATACTCCTAACTACTTTTTACTGACTTACTGAAGCACAAAATTGGTTTGGTAACCTCATTGAGCTTTGAACTTCATAGCCAGGTGTATCCAATCATGAGAAAAGGTATTTAAGGTGGCCAATTGCAAGTTGTTCTCTTATTTGAATCTCCTCTGAAGAGTGGCATCATGGGCTCATCAAAACAACTCTCAAATGATCTAAAACAACATAGTTGTTCAGGGTAAGGATACAAAAAGTTGTCTCAGAGATTTAACCTGTCAGTTTCCACTGTGAGGAACATAGTAAGGAAATGGAAGACCACAGGGACAGTTCTTGTTAAGCCCAGAAGTGGCAGGCCAAGAAAAATATCAGAAAGGCAGAGGAGAAGAATGGTGAGAACAGTCAAGGACAATCCACAGACCACCTCCAAAGAGCTGCAGCATCATCTTGCTGCAGATGGTGTCACTGTGCATCGGTCAACAATACAGCGCACTTTGCACAAGGAGAAGCTGTATGGGAGAGTGATGCGAAAGAAGCCATTTCTGCAAGCACGCCACAAACAGAGTCGCCTGAGGTGTGCTTTTTCATATGACTGTATTTTGGTTCTAGATCCCACAGGACAAATTCAGAGGTCTTGTGGAGTCTGCACTTCCACAAGTCAGAGAACAAAGCTGTTTTGGTGGCCCAATGGGGACCTACACAATATTAGACTAGTGATTTTAATGTGATGGCTTGTTAGTGTGTGCATAAGCTCTATTCCAAAGCTGAGGCTGCATCTTAGGTGGGCTCTATTTCTTGAATGCTACATCATTAAAGGCACTTAGTAAAGAAATATCTTCGTATACAGCATTTGTTGCATCTAGCATTTGAAGGACGCAACTGATGTATTCTTTGCAGGCCTTGCTTGTCCACTATTCACTTTGTATATCCAATGCTGTGGAAAAATATATAATAATAATATAATATCACCACAAAAAATGGGAATCAAATTTACTGGTACCACTTTAAAATAAGACTACCCTTATAAAGGATTTATAAGTGGTTTATAAATTAGATTATTGATAATCATTGATTAGGTTGTGATTGCCTTAAAAAACATTGATAAGCAGTTCCAACATATTAATTAAAAAAGCCAACGATAATTAATTGTTTACTTTTTAGTCATTTAATTCAACATAGTCATTTAATTTATAGTAAATAGTTAAACATAATAATGAATATATTAATATGACAGGTTTAATGCTGATTGATGGAAAACACAAAGTAAGATCAGTATCTAGAAAGATAAAAGAGGGTTTGACAGTAGAAATGAGTGTGGAAACACTATTTTGCAAAATTCTGCTCACTGTTGCCATTTCTTTTTATGTGTTATATATTAATTAACTGCTTATTAATGGGTTTTGAAGTATTTGCAACCTAATTCATAACCATTATTAAACACCTTTATAAACCATTAATAAACCCTTTATAAAGGTAGTCTTATTTAAAAGTGGTACCAACTTATTTTTAAATGATTTCTGAATTTTGCGCATCTGTGTCATCACATTGTCACGTCCTTGCCCTGTTTCCTGTCTGTTCTCATGTCTCTGTGTATGTTACCCTCTTGTGACCCATGCTCCTCTGTGTTGTTCCCCAGTAAATTTCCATTCACCTGTGTGTAATTTGTAGCTCCGCCCCCTAGCCCGAGGTGTTTCTACTTCCCATGTGTGTTTCCTGTCTATTTATAGCCCTGTGTTTCAGTCTGTATTTGTCGGTCTTTGCACTAACCCCTGTTGTTTGTCATTCCCGCGTTTGCTTAGTTTCATGTGCTCTTGTTTATAGCCTCTGTTTTTTGTGCCTTGTCTATCTTTGCTTTCTTTTGTTTATCCTTTGTTATTTCTAGTTCCTTGTTTATTTCCTTGTTCTGTTTTGTTTTCTTTATCTAGTTTTAGTTTTTAGTTTGTTTCCTTTCGTTAGCCTCCCTGTTTGTTTGTTATTATTATCTCTTGTTTGTCTTGGTTTATTTCTTCGTCCTTTATTTGTTATTTATTTAATAAATTCGCCATACCTGCTTTTACGTCCGCCTCCACGTCTTCCTGCCTGAGAATTTGTGACACACATGATGTTCAGGTGTGATGTCAGGCTACGCAGAAGGACTCATTATAGGACAGTCCTACCGAAGACCTCTCCTACCTCGTCTGCAGCTGTAGTGAACCTCAAACCTGCCACAAAGTATCACTATCAGTCTGCGATCTGTAGACAAAGCTCTCTTTGTCTGCTAAAGAGATGAGCAATTATAAATCTCCACTGGCCTGTGGAGTCATCCTTAGTGTCCACTCCCGGCCCTTTCGTCTTCGCTGGATTCCTCCTGTCAGTTCCATTTTGACAGTCTCGTGAATTAATTCTGGCGGGTTAATCAGACTAAATTTATGTAAATGTTTTAAATGGAACTCATTGGAATTGCATGAAAAACTCTGTCTTTGGCAGCCGTAACAGATTTGTGATGGTAATGCCCCGGCCTGATGGGCTTGCATAGGGTAATGGGGGCTCGTCGGGCTGCGGGAGAAGACAAGGGAGTCAAAGACCCGTGCAGAATCCACAGAAAAAAAAAATCTCTTTCCCTCTATTTAGAGAGATAAAGCACAGATCACTTTTTCTAGCTTTGGAGGTTTTTATCGATCGCTCAGTTTCTTTTATGGAGGAAAGGCGCGGCCGCCATTATGTACCCCGAGAGTTACTTTAATGGCGATTAGGCGAGGACATCAGCTTTTACCGTGTCCCCGCTGGAGCTTGAACTTCAGCGCGCAGTGTGCTATTGTGTTCCATCGGAGGAGGACTGCAAGGCACAGCGGCACGCTTCACGGTGTCGAGCTTTTGAACAGGCCGGATTGGATTCCATGTAGGAGTGTTTTGCCGGGGTCTGGATTCGAACACACGCTGCGGCTGTTTTGTTGAGTGACCATGTGGTTAGATTTTATTGGCTACGGTCACTACTTCTCTGCAAGGCTTGTTTAATTGACATGCCAATCCAGACTTTTAGACCACATGCAGAATTGAGGGGGTTTGCATCATTTAAGATTGCACTGTTTTTTTTTTTTTTGGTAGAAAGTTGATTCAGTTCCCTGCGTTGGCCATTAGGTATATCAAATATCGACCAACAGCAGGCAACTGTTAGTTTCCCGAAGGTCCATTTGTAGATAAATGCCAGGCTTCACAAATAGATGATAGATGACTTCAGGCGCCATGACTAACCTGGTCTCTGCTGGATGCTTGAAGGTTTTGAGCAAGGCTGCAGCAGAACAAACAAGCCTAAATAGAAAAAATGTTGTTACTTTAAATTCAGGAGTCAGGTCAGAGCAAAATAACACACAAGACTCTTCTTTTAATGGCACAGTAACAAAATGGCTAGTGCGTTTCAAGAAAGACAACAAGTATCTATTAGAGCCTGTTTACTTCTGCAAATAACATGTAGACACATTTAGGCTACATTCACATTACCATGATGAAGTGACTCAAATCAGATTTTTTTGCTCAATGTGGCTCAGATCTGATTTTTTCATGGCTGTGTGAACATGACAAATCTGTTTTTTTTTCCCCAAATCAGATTTAAGTCACTTTCTTATGTCGTCATAAATCGGATACGTATACGATCCATGGACATACAATATAAATGTGAACGATGGTCAAATCAGAATTCATGCGTCTTTTTGCTTTTACTCATTAGCATTAGTGCTACGCACACATCTCTTGGTGCAGCTGTGCAGCTATGGCTGCAAAAAACAGCAAAAGCAAACCGCCTGGTCTTTTTTTTTTACCTCCTCGACCTGATCATGTACTTCAGACCAGCTGTTTCCTGTCTCTCCACTCCAGCAAAAGATGCTCCACATATGAGCTGCTAACAAACGCATCCAATTTCCCTTCATAAAGCTGCAAGTCGTCTCTCAAATATGAGGGTTTTTTTTGTCGTTGGTAAAAAAGGTGACGTTTCTACACGTATCAATGTGTGGATATGAGGCGTTTCAGGGACTGATTCGTTCACATTACAACCAGGTACAGCTCACTTACATTTGTGTAACCAAAGATTGAATTATGATTGGATCACTTTAAACCACATTCTGAGCTAGTCAGAGCAGTGGAGTTTGTTTCCTTAAATAGTTTAAACATTCTGTCACATTTTCTAATAGAACCATAACAGGAATATGATAACTGTACCTTGATTCAAATCATTTTAAAACTCACAATAAATATGTAACAATGTTCAAAACTGTTCACAATCTCACAGAGCAGGACAATATTTACTAAGAAAATGATGCATATACACATTGGCACATTTGTTTGTACATGGCTTTTTACATAGATCTTCAGTCTATCCAGTCTATCTATTTTTGACCTAGATCAGCAAATCAATTCTGTTATACTTTTCTACTCAGGTAAGTTTTTTTTTTTCTGCTCAGGCCTGGGAACAAGTCATTCTTGCTTTAATAACATCTTGCATTGTCTATTGTAACTCGCTGTACCTGGGAATGAACAGGAACTCAGTGGCACAGTTCCAGCTGGTGAACAATGCAGCTGCAAAATTGCTGACTAGCACAAAAACAAGTGATCTCATCAAGCTGGTTTCTGCTACACTTCACTGGCTCCCTGTCTATTACAGAGTTCAATTTGGGGGTTCAAGTACTTTATTTGTTTTTAAGGCTATACACACTGGCAAGCAGCTTTATATATCACTGATCTACTCTGCCTATACTTACTTACAGTGCTTTAGTGGCCTTAAATTCCTTTAGAGCAGTTTCTATTCACTGTTTCTCTGCCTTGACTAAAGCAGAGGGGTGATTATAATTTTTCAGTCTTTGTCTTTGTCTGTGTCTCTCCCACTGTTGCTTTACTGTCTTTATAATCTACAGTAGAGGCCAAAAACTCTGCTTTTAGAGAGCTACTATTCTGCAAATTGCACCTCCTACACAGATTTAACATACCCATTCAACTGATCAATTCAGACAGATCAGGTGGGATTGATTAGTGGTTTGTGCTAAAGGCTATGTTCACATTACAATCCACATTGCTCAAATCCGATTTTTTGCTCATTTCTTGACGGTTCACATTCACAAATGTAAGTGATCTGTATCTGTGTGTAATGTGAACGAATCTGTCCCTGAAACACTTTACATGCGCACATTGATACCTGTATAAAGGTTGCCTTCTTCAACAAACAACAAAAAAGCTTCATATACAGCACATTTGTGGAGCATCTTTTGTTGGAGTGGAGAGTAAACAGCTGTTGAGGAGGAGAAAAAAGGCCAGGTGGTTTGCTTTTGCTGTTTTTTTACAGCTATAGCTGCACAGCTGCACCAAGAAGAGATGCACGACATGAATGTGATGCGCTACGCATGTGTAAAAGCAAAAAGATGCATGGATTCCAATTTGACCAGTCACATTCATGTTGCATGCTCATGAATCAGATACATATCCAATTTAAGGTCACATATGAAAGTGACTAAAATCTGATTTAGAAAATCACTGCCTTTAAAAAATCTGATTTGAGTCACTTTTGCCTGGTATTGTGAACATAGCCAAAGTCTGTTAGACCAGTATAATTTTTACCTTGCTGTTTTAAATGTTGTACTATTTTTTATATTTTCCTTATTGTTCACTTTATGTTAAATTTGTGCAGTGCATTGTGCCAATGGTCCCAGTCACCTGACTGAATCCTAGATCTATTGATCTTCATTTACTCTGTGTGTATATTTGCCTTTTTAATTTATTTGTTACTTTGCAAAGTATTGCCAACATGCTTAGTTGTATACTTAGTGTTCTATATCTGAACTGTCTTTCGGTGTATGATTTCTATTTGTTTCTAGTTTGTGCTCCTAGTCTTTGGCCTTTTGGTTTGTCTGCTGGATTATACTGATATCTTGGTTCTGGCCCTTTTACGTATGCGTCTCAATGTTTTTGTCTTTGTCTCACCTATGTCTGCTTTCTGACACTGAACTACACTATTATGCCCCTAATGTCCCACTTTACTGTAAAAATAGGCTTTTAAACTGGACTGTAATTCATAGAGTGATAATTCATTTTCAGCTGATGTAGAAGTGAAGAGATTTGATGGAATATCCTTCTGTCACTCATGCGCTGACTTGGTGGGAGATGTTCTCAAGTTTCTTCCCTGGGGTTCAGTTTGGGGATGTCTGGAAGCAGCAGGGCATGTTCGTATCACTGAGTTACAGTGAGTTTCCCAGTGTGATTCTCCTTCCTCTCACTTAAAGTAAACTGGCAGTCGGGTCTGTCTAATAGATCTAATGAAGACCCAGATACAGACGGGCATGATCAGAGGGCTCGGGATGAAAGGCATAGTGCATGCATTTACTTGCAAGCTGGCACACACACACACACACACAGACACACACACGCACACATAAAAAAGAGTGAACCTTCTAAACACAAGTGACTGACAGAACTAATACTTTCTATCACAAAAAACAGAACAGTACAAAATACTCTTGGTTATTTACCATAGAGAAGACTGTATACTATGGGCCAGTTTCCCTAAAACTAGTATTTAGTCCTGGCCTAGTCCTAGACCAGCGTTTCTCAGTCCTGGTCCTTGAGAAACAATGTCCCAAACTTAATTTTCCTTTAAATGGTGTGTAGTCCAAGACTAAGCTTAATCCCTGTCTTGTAAAACTGCCCCTACACGTCCAAATGTTTGTGGACACTTCTTCTAATGAATGCATTCAGGGACTTTAAGTTGAACCCATAGACTGTGTATAGCTCGACAGAGCATCGTCTCTCAAAAGTGAAGCCACCACAGGTTGGGCGCCCCCTGCTGTTCGGCTGCAGAAAGCTGTGTAATCCCTCCCATCCCCATAGGTTTCAATGGCAAAACAGACAACTTCCAATCACGTTTTTTTTTCCAATATACTGTAATTCTACCTCCATTATTTAAATAATTATTATTTAAATAGCTAGTGTAACCTCTGCTTATATTGTTACATTTTTATATCCCACAGAATTCGTTTTTTAAAACGTTATTCAGCTCTATTCAAAAAGGTGTGGTTATTGTAAAAGGGCTGGGTTACACTTAGCCGGGGTGGGACCAATGACTGTACCATAGACTATGTGAGCTCTGTGGAGGCAGCCCTCAGGGGCGGGGTTATTTAAATGAGAAGGGTGTCTCTCCACAGTCTTCTGAACCCCTGGAAAGACTAATAGACTAGTAGCTCTCCAGCCCAGAGGGTTGTTGAACACAATTGTAGAACAGTTGATCTCAAAGCAGGTAAACCCAAGAAGACAGAAAAAAAATAGCCGTAATAGTCCAATACACTATCGCTGCATTGGCTAGTGAGTCGGGAAACACCCTTATAAGTAGATAGGGAGCTCGAGAATGGGTGGATAAAAGAGAAAGGACGGAAACTGAAGTCCTGCCGAGTGCGACAGAGAGACAGGAGAAGAATGTAAACACAAGCTCACCAGAGAAGCATTTTATTATTATTATTACTATTCATTATTGTTCATTATAGTTCAAACAACCTCACGGGCCAGATGTTTCATGCAGCTGGACCGAGGTCGACCCATTGCCCACCCCTACTGTAAAGCTTTACAGCATTAAGCTGCGGAGCAACGGAACTGTGTTCTCTGGAATGAAGGTGCGCCATCCAGTACTTTTATGATGAACTGAGAAGTGAGGGATAAGCTGTGTGTTTTTAATTGAAAATGCTGACCTCACGAATGCTATTTTTGCTGAATTAATCAATTACATCCTCACAGCAAAGCTGTTATGATGAATTGAGAAGTTGGGGATAAGGTACGGTGGTGTTAATTCAAAATCCTGACCTCACTAATACTGTTGTTGGTGAATTCAATTAAATCCTTACAGCAGTAATCCAGAATCTAACAGAAAGTCTTACCTGAGAGACAGTGACTCTAACAAAAGCAGAATAAACTCTTTTTTAATATCATTAACTCTTGAAGAAACGATGTACTTTATGAGCAGGGGTCCCAATAATTCTGTCAATACAGTGTTTTTTTTTTTTATACATATTATTTTGTTCCGCTTCTCTCCCAGTTTAGCTACAGTGATTACATCACTCACTCAGCTACACTCTGCCTATCACTACAGATTCCCCAACACCAGGAGGGTGAGGACTAACACATGCATCCTCCGATACATGTGAAGTTAGCAACCACCTTTTTTCAAATAGCTGTGGGTGCAGCATGGTCAAGTAGCCAGAGTGTTTGGAGGAAAGCGCAGCAACTCAACTCTGATACATCAGCGAACAGAAGGCTGTGCTGAATTGCATCATCTTGAGAGTGACATCCCCTTTGCGCTCTCTCTCAGACTTAGGCTGCTGATGGCAAGCTACATGACCTGGATTCGAACCAGCGGCTTTATGATCATGGTGGCAGTGCTTGACCACTTACAACCTCTTGTCAATATAGTGTATTCATACAGGATTAGAACAGGATTTTTTTCTAGAACTGTTTTGGTTTTAAAGTGTTAATGACTGTTTTTGTGCTGTTTAATACTTTTCTTCAGTAAAATAGCTTTAAAATATTTTTATTTACTACAGTAGCATCTTATTTGAGTACATAAATACATTTTATTGTTTCATTTTGCGCCATTTTATTAAAACCATAAGAAACAAACTGTACATTACAGTGATTTCACCACTCTACTGGATTATTGCTTTGCACTAGTTCCACATCACCTCCTCGTCTATCTCCGTTAGTTTAACTCACACCTCTTAACGTCTGTGTAAGTGAGATACAGCATGTTGTCTCCTCCCCCGGCGCTGCTGCTTGATTGAAAGTAAACAATCATATCTTATTTGCCGAGACCTTTTAACTGTAAATCTGACTGGTGCCTGTGGCATTTCAATTGGAGAACAATCAATGTAAGCACAGGGTCCGCGACCTACTGCTGAGTTTTTCTTCATTCTGGAGCCTGCCCTCCGCTGTCCTCGACCGTAATGTGATTGAATGAGGTAATATCAGCCGGTAAAGGAATGTAGGAAGCGGAAAGAATTGCGTTCATGGTTAAGCCCTGCTACCGTACGGTGTTTGAGGATGTTCTAGCTTTACACGTTCACGGTTTGTGCTGTAAAAAAAAAAAAAAAAAAACTTATTTAAGCAGGTATAGAGCTGTTGTGTAGTGTTTCTGCCCACGTATGATATCAGTATATCAGGTTCTGTGGAGAGCTGGGCTAACTAGAGCTTACCTTATCTTACATACTCTATAAGTGTTCAGTTACAAACTGGTATAATGTGGTAAAAAGCAGCAGATTAGCGCTTCTAGCATTGTTTTTGTTCTTGAGTTCTAACTACATTTGAGTGTAATTCACTTTTACACCACTGCCATAAACACAAATCATGCAAGTAAAAAGTAATTTGGGCCACACCTTTGCTGAACATTATGCCACCGAAAGAAGACCAAATCTGGTCAACAACCAGGTAAAACGACTCCACAAGACGGGGGGCTAATGGAGCTAATGTAGCTTCACAAGAGGGACCCACAAATAGTGACATTCTGAAAGAAATTCACTTGCTGAAAGAGGATATGAACATACAATGGATTGATATGTTGAAAGCAATTATTATTATTATTATTATTATTATTATTATTATTATTATTATTATTATTATTATTTTCTCTCTCCCCCACCTTTTTTCCTGTTACACTTTTTATATGTCTATGTCTTTTTTGTTGTTGTTTTTTCTTCTCGCAATGCCCAAAACTCGTAAAAAAAAATAATAATAATAATAAAGCTAAATTGGTCCTCCGAAGAGGGGGGTTGGTGGCGGGCAAAAAAAACAACAAAAAAAACAACAACATACAGTTAAAAGAATTTTGCATGCAGGAGTGGGAAAAGCTTTGTCCCAGTCAATGTAAGGGACTGGTAGATGGTTATAGGAAACATTGAGGTTATTTAGAGGAGGGGGTGAGGGGGGAGGGGTATTTGGGATTATTTTAGCCAAAAAAGGAAAATACCAGCTTTTAAAACATTTAAAACATTTCTTTTTTGTGACATTTTACAGATCTTTCTTTTTTGTTTAGTTGTAAAAATCTATCAATCGTGAGTTTGTGAGTGAACTTCTCATGAACTCTGTCTCTGTGTATTAACAGAGGTATGTATTCACAGCATTCAGACAGAAAACTGTGAGATTTGAAAATAATGTACACTAGTAGAATATGCTGCCATTAATCTTGGGACTGGAAACTCTTAAGTTAAATTAACAGTGATCTTATTTTACTATAGACTTTTCAGTCCTTATTCCAATAATGTTCTGGACCTAACCCTCCAAACTTACCTTAACTTAAGCCATATTTTAATCAGCATTTTCAGAGAAGCTTTACTGTAGGCAGCTCAACACTTTGCAGCAGTTGTGGGTCACAGCACAGGCAAGCTGGCAGGCATGCATAAGGCAAATCCATAAAAATGAGGAATGGCTGCAGAAATGGATGCAGGTATGTGGTAATAAAAAGGAGGAGCTGGGGCAGGACTGAGCCAATGCACACTGAATCACATCCAAATAGAGTTTCCCTGCAATTTAGAGTCTTCAAATTGTCTTCATTGTAGGTCAGGTTGGACCAGATCAAGCTCAATATACCTAAGGGTTTGTCTCCTTTTCCAAAATTATCACTTTGTATCCAAATATGAAAAAAGCAAAAACTAGAAAATCTGCATCTGCATTATACGCATTAGGTCTGTTTTACGACAGCAATTGTGTAATGCAAGCTTTCATATACAGTACCAGTTAATCGTTCAATGTTTTTCTTTCTTTCTTTATTCTCTACATTGTAGATTAATAATAAAGACAATAAAACAATTAAGGGACAAAAAGTGTTTGTCCTCCACAAGCCCCTGATCTAAACCCAACTGAGATGGTAATTTGAGGTGATTTAGGATGAGCTGGAGCTTCACAGCATTAAGGAAAAGCAGCAACTATTGTTGAGCACCTCTAGAAACTCATTTAAGATGCCGGGAAATCTATTCCAGGTGACTCTAGCTCATGAAGACACTGAAAAAATCCTCAAAGCTAAGCTAAATGTGGTACTAAGAAGAATCCAAAGAATAAAACATATTCTGTTTTTGTTAACACTTTTTGTTTACAAAATAATTCAGCATGTGTTCCTGTGTAACATTAATTTAGTCTTCAATATTAAATTTACAATCTAACATTAATAACAGAAAATCATAAAAGAAAGAAAACTGGTGTGTGTACAAAATTTAACTGGTACTGTAAGTGATAATCATGAGTCTGGACCTCACGTTGTTCTTTTAGATGTTTACAACGTATACAGCCTGTTAACAATTAAATTTATCCTTATAGATCAAAAGAGTACATAGATAATACTTTATTGCGAGATCCATGATTTGAAATTTGCTTTGCAAGAGTTACAGTAGCTCCGTTACAACATAGTACATTGCAACACAACATAAAAGACACAACCATTATAAAGAGGGGGCAATTAGTCCACTAGCTGTTATCTTAGATATATTTACTTTCTTGCTCCAGCTCTGAACAATCAGAGGAGACAACGGGGTCACGTGGTTTATTGGTGCACATTTTGGTGCATTCTGGTTTATGCCTGTTTAAAAACAAATCAATCAGAGGGAGAAAACACTTCAAATAATTAAACTGATTCAGACCATAGAAACAAGCTACAGGTGTGAAAACACTTTTTTAAACTCAGCAAATTAAGATCTAAAAAAAAGTCTCCTCTATTCAATTTGTCATGCATTCTTTATTCCATATGGCTTTATCTCGCCTCAAACACACAAGTACAGGGGTTGGACAGTGAAAGTGAAACACCTGTCATTTTAGTGTGGGAGGTTTTATGGCTAAATTGGAGCAGCCTGGTGGACAATCTTCATTAATTGCAAATTGCATCAGTAAGATCAGAGTGTGAAGGTTCAATTAGCAGAATAAGTCATTATGGGTAACATACCAGAGTTCAAAAGAGGTCAAGTGGTGCACGTCTTGCTGGCGCGTCTGTGACCAAGACAGCAAGTCTTTGTGATGTATCAAGAGCCATGGTCTCCAGGGTAGTGTCAGCATACCACCAAGAAGGAGGAACCACATCCAACAGGATTAACTGTGGACGCAAGATGTGCACCTCAACTCTACTGTTTCCACCAGAACTTTCCTTTGGGACAATAAATTATTGTGATCTAAAACCAGGTGTTACAGTTTCATTGTCCAACCCCTGTATATACTAGTATTTTATTTGACACCACGAATATAAATATAACTGCATTTTACATTTCTTACATTCATTCTATTATTTACATTTAAATATCTACTATAAAAAAACTTGCATATTAAGAAGAACAAGTGCAGTTAATCGCAGTTAATTACAGAATATTGTTGTGATAAATCTAATTAAATGTTGTAATCGATTAACGTCACTATATAAAACGCAACCATGCGGGACACCAGTGTTCAGGACAAGGCAATTAGAAGAGGAGAAGATCTGCATTGCAATTGTTGTTGTAGAGTCCATTTGAAGATGCAGAGAGCTCATGAGTCAGTGGTTACTGTACTCTAGTTTAAAATAATTTAGGTGGGCCAGCAGGACATCCATATCTCCACATATTGCGCTGAATTGTTGTTGTGATTCTGGCGGATTGTTGCGGCGGCTCAGGCTGCTCTTCCAGCACAGGTGCTTCTCGATTGAAGCTTTACTGCGTCTGATTCACACTTTTATAATAAAGGAAATAAAGGAAATTAAAAATCTGGGGACGGCTGTTCTGCAGCATATGGGGCATAGCACCTTGCATTGTTGTGTGTGTGTGTGTGTGTGTGTGTGGAGGGGGGGGTTACAGTGTTAGAGTGAGTCAGCAATAAGCCAGAAGTCACTCCACCTTGGCTGTATTCATCAAGCCAGATTGGAGAAGCGGGTGGTATCTCACACAGCAAAATGACTGTGTGTGTGTGTGTGTGTGTGTGTGCTGTGTGTGTGTACAGTAAATGACACTCTCACACACACACACACACACACACACACACACACACGCGTATACACACACACACACACACACACACACATACACACACACACACACGCGCAATCTCCATCTCCTCTCCCCTGATTGGAACCGTGGCAGATGGGGTGCAGCAAATCGAAAGCCAGAACTGTGCCGATCTCTAGCTCACCACCTTTCACTCACCAGTGTGTGTTTGTGTGTGTGTGTGTGTGCATGTGCCACGTGTGTATGTGTGTGTGTACATGCATGCATGCGTGTGTAAAAGATACACAGCACATTCAATTTTTCGTTCACAGAACTCATTTTAATAGTGTGTTTTCTGCATGAGGTGTAATACAAATGAAACAATCATTCAACTCCAATCACCACAAAATCAGAGAGGAAAATAAAATATCTATGTGTTCAGAGGTTCAGTGTATAACTGTAGTCAGAATCAGATTGTTTACCTATTGTCAGGAAACGAAGTGAAGCTGGATTTATGAGTAAGATTTCTTGTTTTTTTTTCCCCGTCAAAAGAATAAATTTTCACTATTCCACAGCTTCTTTCACATTCAGTGCTGAATTTGTGTCTCTTAGCATGTCAACAAATGCATGTGTAAAGTGTGTCCTTTAGTGGTGGCACCAAGTGTGGATTTCATCAGATTTAACTCAAAAACTTCCATTCAAAATCTACTTCAAACTTCAGTTCTGCAGTTCACAAATTCAAACGCTGCTTTTAAAGTTCTAAGTAAATAAAATTAGATTTACTCTTTACTGCGAATCACAACATTATGTCTGCTTTGGCTTCAGACTCATCTGTGCAAATTGATTTGACTACAGAATACACAGTGTTTTCACGTTTAAAATACAGATAACAGATATACAGAGTGATATTCACTTCCAGTTCCAGTTTAACTTACTTACTTATTTAAGTTCCTGAGGGGGACCGAATGAAATGTTGTGTATAACAATGAGTTTTCACACATACTGTAAGTGAAACTGATCCACACAGCAAACGGCCACTTGCTCTTATAGCCATCAACACAGACACTGACCAGTCAACCCTGTAATAATTTTGTAACAGAATACATAAGAAAAGGTAACCTGGGGGGCAAAACTACACACTGATGGTGAGTAAACGAAAGGGAGACACACCCACTTTGTACGTTAATGGTAGAAGGATAATGGTAGAAGTTATATTTCATTCCAAATTTCCACTTTATGAAACTAGCATAAAACCCTGAGTTGAATGGCTGATACTCATAAACTCTAGTTGAAATAAGAACTCTCAATTTGTTAAGTGTAAATAAAAAAAAAAAGAAGCAAGTTGTTATAACTTTTTGCTCAATTATTTGGTAACACTTTATAACACAGCCCGCATTTTAGTTGGTAAGTTACATTTACTTATGGTGTAACTTCTCTGGATGAACCAGTACATTCAAAATACTCATGGGGTCCTACAGTTACTTTAACTGTTCATATAAATTAAGTACAACCAGGAACAAGAGTGTTTCAACTAGGTAACTTTCTGAAACTTATCTTGTACATTCCCAACACTTATGATGTAACTGTTCTCTATAAATCAGTAAATACAAAATACTTATGATGTCCTACTCGTATTTAAAGGTACAGGGGTTGGACAATGAAACTGAAACCCCTGTCATTTTAGTGTGGGAGGTTTCATGGCTAAATTGGAGCAGCCTGGTGGACAATCTTCATTATTTGCACATTATTGCACCAGTAAAAGCAGTAAGAGTGTGAAGGTTCAATTAGCAGGGTAAGAGCACAGTTTTGCTCAAAATATTGCAATGCACACAACATTATATGTGACATACTAGAGTTCAAGAGAGAACAAATTGTTGGTGCACGTCTTGCTGGCGCATCTGTGACTAAGACAGCAAGTCTTTGTGCTGTATCAAGAGCCACGGTATCCAAGGTAATGTCAGCATACCACCAAGAAGAACGAACCAAATCCAACAGGATTAACTGTGGACGCTGTAAGAAGAAGCTGCCCAAATCACGGCAGAATTCAATGTGCACCTCAACTCTCCTGTTTCTACCAGAACTGTCCGTCCGGACAATAAATTATTGTGGTCTAAAACCAGGTGTTTCAGTTTTATTGTCCAACCCCTGTATGTACAAATAAAGCACAGGAGAATTTGCAATTTCCCTAAACTTGTGGTGCAATTTTCATATAAAATAATATATAATCATTTTGCCCTTTGTTCATGGCAGTTATGAAGGTTTCATTCCAGTCACACTCCAGGGAATTATTATTCTAATAATTTTATGAGTTTAAAGAAGAAGATGAGAATTTGATTTAAAACAGTCAGGGTGCAGTAGAGTAGGAAGAAAACATATAGTTTGTAATATCAAGACTAATATACAATAATATTTATATTTCTTCAATAACACAATCAGGAATGCTGAGATTTTGAAAACCCACACCTCACCTGATTATTACTGTTCTTACTCTCGAGTAAGTACACAGTACTTTACTCAGTAAGTACTCAGACACAACAGGGAGTGGGCTGTATTATGTAGTGTACAGTGTTTTATTGTTTTTATTCTGTAAGTACACAGTAATTACCCTCTAAAACGCGGGCTGTGTTATAAAGCATTAACAACTATTTTTACAGTTTGTAGAAGGTACAAGAAATATCAACATATATTATTATTATTATTATTATTATTATTATTATTATTATTGTTATTATTATTATTATTATTATTATTATTATTATTATTATTATTGTTATTATTATTATTATTATTATTATTATTATTATTATTATTATTGTTATTATTATTATTATTATTATTATTATTATTATTATTATTATTATTATTGTTATTATTATTATTATTATTATTATTATTATTATTATTATTATTATTATTATTATTATTATTGTTATTATTATTATTATTATTATTATTATTATTATTATTATTATTATTATTATTATTATACATGTACTGTGATCCCCTTATCACCATTTGTGCAATATGTTTAATGTGCAATAATTTTCTCAACTTTTTATCTACTATTTATTTGATATTTATTCACTGTTACTCTTTGTGCAATAATACTGGTCACACCCTACCATAATCATATCTCTATGCACTAAATGTATATATATTTTTATAAAGTTTCCTTATATATTTCCTGTAATTGTTTTTGTATACATAGTTTTTATTATTATTATTTGTTTATATGTTTTTCCTGACCTGTTTCTCTGTCCTTTCCTCTGTACTGCTGTAACATTGTAAATTTCCCCATTGTGGGATTAATAAAGGATTATCTATTCTATACTATATATATATATATATATATATATATATATATATATATATATATATATATATATATATATATATATATATATATACACACACACATATTACACATAATTCTATTTTAAAGATGAATTCTAGTTATTTTCTTCAGTTTCTATTAGAAGATATGGGATATATATCACATAATTCCTGTCACTCATACCATTCATATACTGTAGATAATGTGCATGATACACTTATACTACAATAATAAGTACACTGTAACAATAATAATACAGCTTGATTTTCTAATGATGATTATGATGGGGGCTGTGTATACTGATATGATAATAATAGTGATAATAATAATGATGATGATGGTGGGACTGTAGCAGATGCTGCTTTCACTCTTTACAAAGAGTTCTCTATATCCCTCCAGCTGCCGCAGAGGCAGAGGCACTGAGTGAATGAAATAAAGTGGAGGCAGAGGCAATCATTCTGTTTTCTCTTTCTGTGTCTACAGTTCTTTATTTCTCTCTGCAGCCGCTGACGGTCTCATTGTGTGAACCCTCAGCTGATGAAGAGTTTCATGAAGATGAAGCACGGTGATGTAAAAGCTTCCCCTGCCAGCAGCTATTGATTTTCACATTTTAAAGCTGGCTCTGTCCAAGTAATTGTCAAAATCTCTTCTTAACCGCCTCCCTCTGCCCCGCGCTTTCTCTCAGAAGGTGAGGAGGAGAAGACTCGGACTGCTCTTTCACTTAATGAGCTCTTTTGTTCATGCAGTGCGGGGAAGCTTCTACATTGCGTTCCTTCATCTGGGAAGCGGGTTGTATTCAGAGACAAAGACTGAAATGGAAAATGCTTGTCAACTGTGTTGTTGAGAATTTGTAGTTCATGAAATAGTAATTTAAAATAGAGGTGTTTTTTTTACTGTTTTTAGGACTTGTGTACCACTTTAACTTGTGCATTTTTTCCTTCAAAAAAATCTGAATATCTAAATTTCTGTTTATGATGCCGGAATATTTTATTAACAAGGCTTAAACACAAACCAGTGTTCAGTAAACAAATAAACCTTTGGAATTCCATCACTTCCATTCAGGCTACGTTCACATTACAAGCCACATTGCTCAAATCAGATTTGGCTTTCTTGGCAGTTCACATTCTTGTCCATGGATCAGATATGTATCCCATTTAGGACCACATATGAAAGTGACTCAAATCTGATTTTAAAAAATTGGATATGGCTCATTCACACAGCCATGAGAAAATCAGATCTGAATCACATTAAGCGAAAAAATCTGATTTGAGTCACTTCAGCCTGGTAATGTGAACGTAGCCTCAGTCGAACAAATTGCCTTTTAGAGATTTTTGATATACTTTAAAATTAAATTTCAGCAGCACCCACTTTGCCAATCGTCTCCATTTTTTTAAAGTTGGTACAGCTGTTGTATGCCATTCTTTTTTTAGTAGAATCAATCCATATATTATCCAGAACTTTTCCTTCACAAATACACTTTTCACACATGGGCTGGCAGGATAAAGTCTGGGTAAGTACGATTAATATGGACATTAACATTAACTTATACAGCTTCTTTTGGGTATTGTTTGAAAAGTTCTTGAATACTGTGGATGCATAAGGTAGGCTCTAATGTGTTCTTCATCTCAAGTTCAGCACAGCTTGTGATAAAAGATGGACTAAGCTGAGACCTTGTCTGTATCACCGTTGTTCCTGAATTTCTTTTCTGTCTGTCATTTCCTCAACCTGTTTTGTTTTCTTTCCCATGTACTCTTTAAGCACATGACTCAGTTTTGTTGTTCTCTTGTCTCTGCCCTAGCCCCGCCCTTACCTTGCCTTGTTTTCAGTGTTCTTGCCTGTCTACTTTCTAACACAGGTTTTCTTCCCCATGTGTTCCTTGTCTGTGTATGTGTATTTATACCTCATGTTTTCTTTTGTTATCAGGTTGTTGTTTTTTTTACCCACAGTTGTGCTTATCCTTTTGGGTTACAGCTTTTTTTGTGGTTTGTCTTCTTTATTAAGTTTGTTAAGTTTGAATTGTGTTTTTGTTAGTCCGTGCTTGTCTTTTTAAGCTTGATTTTTGTTGTTTGTTTTATAGACTTTGTTTTGTTGTTTTGCTCAGATTGTATTTGATCTTGATGAATTTTAAATGCTTGTGGCCTGTAAATGTGAGCAGTAATGTGAAAGGATTTGTTGCTCAGATGAGAACAATTATAGGTTAATCCCCTTTGCCTCTGCAGAAACATAAATAATGAGACTTGTCAGTGAGTTTGTAAAATAAGTCTTGGTAATATAAAGACTTATAACTATATAACTTTTCTTCTTGGTTTTTCTCAGAGGTCCAGTGTTCTTCTTTCAGCTCTGAATGTTCGGTTTCCTTTGTACTTTCATGTGTATCATTATCTGCAGATATCTCAACGTTACTCATTTACTTCTTTTGATCATTTCGTGGACTTTGTTAAATCTGGTAGTAAAACTATCCTGCACATGGTCTGTCCTGAAAGTAGACTAAAAAAATATTTCACAATGAACGAAGACTTTGATGTTTTTGTTCAAAGACTGAATTCTCCAGAATGTAAAGTGAAGAGAAACCATTAGATTATTGCTATTAAATAATATTCAAATAAGATTCTTATTGTGAAAATATTATAAAGCATGGTAGGCCATGACCAAAAATATTTGTACCGCAGTGTTTGCTGCCGGATTTCCTGTCAGCATCTGCTGCTGATGCTCAAAATGCTGTCAACATTCTTTTTTCTGTCAATCTCTCCTTTCACCTCTCTCTCTCTCTCTCTCTTTCTCTTTCTTATTTCTTCCCTCTCTTTTTGTAGTTGATTCCAGTGAGAGTGAAGGCAGCGACACAGAGCTCAGCGAGAGCAGCAGTGACAGAAAGCTCTTCATCTCTGAGAGCATCAAAAGGAGACACTCGGGTAACGTAAACCCACTCTAATGTATTTCATATTGTTCACTGTACACTTTTTAAACTTAATAGTAGCAGTGTATGACCTGCCAGTTAATGTTTTTTTTTGTGTGTGTGTGTGTGTGTGTATTGTCTGATAGTGGCCTAGCAGTGGAAAATGACATCAATATCATTATTTTCTCTTTATTCAAGCTGACATGTAAACAGTGTACCCTGGTTTCTTAGACTGGAGTAAAATCTATATCTATAAATCTCTCTGATTAAGAAATTCAACTAAGAGAGATGGATTTTAGCTCAGTAATCACATTTTCAGCAAATGTATACACTTAACCAGAGTATTTTTAAATGTATCAGTCTGAGCATGTGTCAAAACCATGGAAAGCCATGATACCGAAAATAAGCAAGCTGTGTTTAACACCCACAAATATTGACAGAACACTTTTGAAGCGACACTGAACCTGAGGGATTTAAATAGTCTATATATTCTAGCTGATGTATCCAAATATGTGATCTGTGTATCCTGTGCATAAACCATTAAAGCTGATTGAACTGAAGATGTTTTGTAAAGAAGAATGTTCCAAAATACTTTCAACCAGAAGCCAGACTCTCATTGAAAGCTCTAGGAAGCATTTAAAGACTGTAAACTCTGCAAAAGGAGGGTCTACTAAATATTTCTGTATTTTTTCTTTTAGTGTGTCCAAATTACTTCACTTCTCAAATACCACTGTGTTCATCTGCTATATGATATATTTAACTGAAATTGCTAATTATGGGGCAGGGTGAGGTGAATGTGGGCAGGGTGGGGCAGGGTGAGGTGGGGTGGGGTGGATGTGGGCAGAGCAGGGTGAGGTGGGTGTGGATGGGATTTTTAAGGTATGGTAAAACATTGTCTATTTGTAATGTACTATATTTCAACAACTGTTAACTACAAAACTATATAAAAAAATTAATTGCTGATCCAAATAACCAATGATTTATTAAGGAAAATCATGAAATCATGAAAACTTTTTCATGATACTTTAGTTTGGTTGTGTGTTTCTTAAACAATAGCAAAATTAGCTATCTAAATTATTTCCTATCTGAACAGTATCTGGTAAAATATATTAAATAAATTATATAATAATAAATATATTCACTTTTTTAAAGAAAGATGATAGACTAAGCTAATATCAAAATAATCGTTAGTTGCAGGCCTAGAGCAGCTCACATCTAGCATCTGAATTAGCCCTGGAAAAAAAAAAAAAACACATTTGCTTGTCACTTATGGCTCAAAAACAGTGAGCAATTTGAAAATCAGGGTTAAAATTGTGTAGCGTAAACCTGTCATAATGGCTGCAGCCCTAGTTTCTTCTTCTTCTTCTTTCTCTAAAGCTCTCTCAGAGTCTAGTGGAAGTTCAGCACCTGCAGTGCTCCAGTCCATTCTGACCAATCCGTCCAGGGCCAGCTTCCTGTCTGGGAGTCGCTCCAGCCTGGCCAGTGAGAGGAGCAGCCTCGCCCCCGCCCCGGAGGACGAGGACACGGACCACAGCCGCCCCTCACTGAGTAAGTAATTACACGCGTACACCCGCTTTTATACGCACCCTGCTGAGCCATAACATTAAAACCACCTGCTTAATATTGTGACCCATCAACGCATCGACTCCACGAAACCTCTGGAAGTGTCCTCCAGTATCTGACACTGAAATGTTCATAGCAGATCTTGAAAGACATGAGGAGTGTTACCAATTTAAAGATTATTGCCAAATTAAGTTATTTAAACAATAACAAAAATCAAGTAGCAACAAATAAAGTGACTTTTTGCACAACTCTACAGTTACTTTGGTGAGTCCCAGCTTTTAACAGACAAAGCAGCACATTCAGAATGCACTACAAGTTACGCTGGCCATTTTTTTGGTTCCTCTTTTATAGATCATTGTTACTCATTAATTAATCTGTTAAACAATGAAATTTGTGCAAAGGTTAATTCCATTTTGTGATTTTGTAAAATTTAAATGCATTAGTCAATATGCATTTGTGCTATTTGTTTATTCTCAAGTAATTCAGCAATAATGTTTCAGTGAATGATGTCACGCAGTCACTCATCATCCTTCAAATCACACAAAACTGGTCTCATTCATCAGTGCCCCATTTCTGCTGGTTATTGCCATTAAAAGGAAGGTCCATGCTATTTGATTTCTAGAGACATTGGTTCACCTTTTGTCCTTTCTTGGAGTAGTTTTAGATGTGAATGGCTACTGCATACCAGAAAAAAAATTGGGTGAAAAATGTTTAACTTGCTACCTTCAGAAACCTCCTAAAGCCTGAGCTCTTTAAAGACCACTTACCCTCCTTAAACTCCTAACAAACTAACCATTTATAACCTTATTCACTGCTTCCCCTCCTTCTTTCTTCCTCCTTTCTTCCTCTATCCTAATTTTACTATCTGGCCTCTTTCAGGCCCTGCTAAATATTTTACTTTTTGCTTTGGATTTATATGATTTCTATTGCTTATATACCTCATCGTTTCTAAGTCATCTCTAAAAGGACAGACCTTGTTTTTACAATTGGTTCATTACATTACATCACACTGTATATACTGTATTTATCCAAAGCATCTGCTAAGTACAATGTACCATATTCTTTGCACTATAAGGCACACTGAAAATCCTTTAATTAAATAAATAATCGTCAGTGCGCCTTATGTATGAATTTTATCAGTCAGGTTGTAAAGAGTGATAAAGCCACTCGGGCGACATTTACTCGTGCTACACGCTGCTAACCGTGACTAGCACTGCTGCTAACCAATACTGAAAATCTTAGCTTAGGCTACTGTAAATAAACTGTAAATAAGCACTTTACTCAACCAAATAAACTGTGTAGATTAACATCCAGCACTTCTTTGCGCAACTTTAAAAGAACATGGTTTTTAAGAATTACAGTTTTGTTTACTTAGGCGCCCCCAGCGGCGAGACTTGCTTAAATTAGAAGGGAAACATGGCAACACCCCTGTTTCGTAATATTGTCGGTTACAATGCGCTTAATAATCTGGTGCACATTGTGCATGAAAGTAGTCCAGATAATAGATATTCATTGATGTAACAGTTGAAAAAAAAAAAAAAAGTCTGTACTTTTGGAGATGATCGGACTCAGTCGTGTAGCCATCGCAGTTTGTCCGATGAAAAAGTGGTTCAGATTGTACGATTGACCATTTTTCAGCTTTAAACGCATTAACTTCAAGAACTGACTGTGTACTTGCTGCCTAATCTGTCCCCCACGTTTTTTTAGGTTCATTGTATCCACATTCTCAGTGTTCTTTACTTCTTCTGCCAGTGGTTTTAATGTTATGGTGATTATCTGCTGTAGCCCTACTTAAATGTACTCGATATTTGCATTGTGTGAGTGTAAACACAGCGGATGTGTGACACATAAGCAGGTGATGATGATAAAAATATATATATATATATATATATAGATTTACATCTCTGTGGGTTGAACATTGTGCATCATGAGGAACTTTCTCCCAGTTCCAGGCAAGCAGTGAATGTGTTGAATGTGAAATGTGAGTGTTTTGTGTATTGTGTTTATGTTAATGTATTCTGTAGAGTCTTCACAAACTCCTCCAGGATGCTCACTAGGGAACTGAATGTCATATATGAAAACACTCTAAGATAAAGTTAATGGTGTGTATCAGTTTGAGAAGCTTCAACTTGCAATTTTTTTTAACTCACAGCAGAGCTCTTTAGTGGGGGAATCTCCATATGCTCTGACTTTTATTAAAGTGAATTTGATGGAGCAACACAGCCTCAGCTTTCCTCTTTTTGTGTTGTGTTCTGTGTGTTTGTGAGCTCTTAATATAAAGAGAACACTTCAGTTTCTGAATCAGTTTCTCTGATTGTGCTATTTATAGGTGTTTGTTTGTGTAAAATGAACATTGTTGTTTTATTCTATAAACTACAGACAACATTTCTCCCAAATTCCAAATAAAAATATTGTCATTCAGAGCATTTATTTGCAGAACATGAGAAATGGCTAAAATAACAAAAATAAAGGCAGAGCTTTCAAACCTCAAATAATGCAAAGAAAATAAGTTCATATTCATAACGTTTTAAGAGTTCAGAAATCAATATTTGGTGGAATAACCCTGGTTTTTATTCACAGTTTTCATGCATATTGGCCTGTTCTTCTCCACCAGTCTTACACACTGCTTTTGGATAACTTTATATAGTACTTTATACTCCTGGTGCACAAATTCAAGCAGTTCAGCTTGGTGGTTTGATGGCTTGTGATCATCCACCTTCCTCTTCATTATATTCCAGAGGTTTTCAGTTTGGTAAAATCAAAGGAACTTATAATTTATCATTTTTTCCAGAGCTGCATGTAGTGAATATGGTATATACATATACTGTGTGTTAGCTCTAAATTATATTATTTAGCGTCTATTCTATTGCTTTTATTGTATATCTTCAAGATGTTTCCACAGTCTTTCAGCCTCCCTTCCTTCCTCCCTCCCTCCCTTCTTCTTCTTCCTCTCCCCATCTCCTTCCAAGGGAGTCTGGCAACCCACCGGCTCGCGCACACCCAATTAGCCTTCATTTGCACAGTGATAGCACGCACTCTGGCTCGCCTCTCTCTCCAATTTGTACTGCTCACTTCTGCGGCTAATGCCACTCCTTATGTACTCTCCTGACACACTTTTTTAAAGGAAAAAAAAGAGCACTCTGTTACTCTTACTTAGGCTGGAGCTTTTAGCTCTTAGCCTGTAGCAAAGTGGGGCCTGGTGATGTGTTATTTTGTTCATTTTCATTCACTGCTTCTTCATAATGGTGCAATTTACTTGCAGAAAGATAGGAGTTGCATATCTATTTGGCCGGAGGAGCTCACAGTGACCGAACCCCCTAAAAATGATCTTAAGAATATTAATAAATAATCATGTATTATTTATATACTGCCTTTCTCATACTTAACCCCTTAACAGGACAGTATGCGAGCAACTACTACTTTTTTTTAATTATCTGTAAAAAAAATTCTGACCTATCACGAAAACCCATTTTGCTTTGCAACGTCAAGATATTTCCTTGCTTATTTCTGATTGGCTTTTTGAGTCATATTGAAGCAGCAGCAGCAACTTGGAGAAGTTAATTGAGACATGTTCTGGTTCAGATTCAGTTCTACAGGTTGTGTCAATGTGAACACGAGAGGCAGGGATATATATGGGTTGGACAATGAAACTGAAACACCTGTCATTAGTCATTAGTGTGAGAGGTTTCATGGCTAAATTGGAGCAGCCTGGTGACCAATCTTTATTAATTACTTATTCCACCAGTAAGAGCAGAGTGTTAAGGTTCAATTAGCAGGATAAGAGCACAGTTTTGCTCTTACCAACATTATGTGTGACATACCAGAGTTCAAAAGAGCACAAATTGTTGGTGCACGTCTTGCTGGAGCATCTGTGACCAAGACAGCAAGTCTTTGTGATGTATCAAGAGCCATGGTATCCAGGGTAATGTCAGCATACCACCAAGAAGGACCAACCGCATCCAACAGGATTAACTGTGGATGCAAGAGGAATCTGTCTGAAAAGGATTTTTTCGGGTGCTAACCCGGATTGTATCCAAAAAACATAAAACCTCGGCTGCCCAAATCACGGCAGAATTTAATGTGCACCTCAACTCTCCTGTTTCCTCCAGAACTGTCGGTCACCACAATAAATGATTGTGGTCTAAAACCAGGTGTTTCAGTTTCATTGTCCAACTGTATAAGGGCGAATTAAACATATCTTCCTTTTTTTGGTCAGTGTTACAGTGTTAACCCTTGTTGCTTAACTTGTAGTACTAGCAGCCCATTATGTTCTACTGCTTGCCCAAACAGAGCAGTCTAGAACCGGGGCTGTTTCATGTGCTTCAAACCTTTTGTTGCCTGGACAAACAGCTTCTCCATAGTGTTTAACTTTGCTTTGAAAAAGTGTAACTACAGAGATAAAATGCAGACTAAGATGACCTGGTGCCATTATGAGTCATTAAATGACAGTGTGGCACGACAACCTACCAAATTTTTCCAATTTTTTTTTTTGGAAAAATAAGTTTATTTGCCTATAAAAAGGTGTTTACTGGTTATACCGCATTTCCTCTCACGTACAAAGCTGCAGGTGGGGCGATTCTCATTGTAATTTCCTTCCATGCCTCCAACAGGTCTCATTTATTTACAGCCCAGCTCAAGGATGCAGAGCCTGTCCTGTGGTTCCAGTGAAATTCTCTGGCTTTGAGCTCAGGGTGATTTATAACAAGGTCCACTACTGGATCACCATTAATCACTTTATAATGAGCTGTGTTCTATGCAGACATGCTCTCTGGCTCTGCTCTTCTGTTTTGTGGTCTTGTGTGAGTTTCTCTTCTCCGAACATTGAGGGTTTCAGTCACAGCTGTTGCTCTGAAAGACGAAGCACCTGTAGATCAAGCCCTTTCATTCTGGTCTGAGACCAAATTTGTGAGATTTGTGGCTTTGCTTATAATGGCCAGGGTTTAGGTTTGGGGTTGGATTTGGCGGCGGTGGGGATAGATTAATGTCAAAGGAGGGCAGCTACTAGAAGTAGCAGCAGTGTGCGGCCTTTTTAGATTGTGAGAGGGCCACTGTTTTGAGACTGCTGCTGCAGGATTTGTTTATTCAGTAAAAATGTGTTTTAAATTGAGATTAGAGCTGGAGCCGGATGACTGCTGTATTGGAGAATCACTGTCGGAGTCCATACATCGACAGTATGTGTTTGTGTTTGTCGATCTAAATGTCAGAAAGTGTGCTGTTCACAGCCAATAAAACCTATGTACTCTCTATAGCAGAGCAGGGCTATTGATATCTGTTACCTTGGTAAGGCTGAATGAATGGCTGCTGCACAGAAATGTCTTTCCTTACCACATATACATGTGAGATTAGATCATAAAAGCAAGTTTAATATGGTTTAGATCAGGGGTAGAATATTATATATATTATTTTTACTTTGAGCAGATCAGGATAAAAATATTGGATGTTTTATGTGGTAAATGCAAGTCTAAGAGAGCTTTTTAAACACAGTTTAAACTCATTTGTATAAGGAGGTCACTATTTTCATTGTATACTGTTTGTTTCATTTGTTTGAGTGGAATAAAAGTGTTTTAATGATGAGAAACGTAGTTCGTTCTGTTTGAACAAAGTCAGGATTGCACCAGCACAGACCAGGTAGTTTTTGGGTGGTGGATTTTTCTCAACATTTGTGCAGAGTGAAGCTACCTTAACAATAAAGACTGAAAATGCAGCTACGAACAGTGAATGCTGCACACACGGAGCTTAGCGTGTAAACAGCATGGAGCAGCAGCAGAGGTGTTTTTTTTTAAAGCTCTGGTAATTATCTGGATAAGATATTCAGATATTCAGATTAAACTGCGTCTGATCAGCAGTTTAGCTCAAATATTAAAGAGTATGAATGACTACAAGACATGACTAAATATCTCGGCTTCTCATTCTCATAATGAACAGGAAGGTTCTGCAGGTGTTGGACCTGTTGGAATTAGACATTGGAGATGGAAAGATTTGTAGCACAGAAATTAGTTGAAAAATGGCCTGTTTTGTGTTTGAAACATACTGGAGATGGAGATGGAGATGATGGAGCTACACATCTGGAAAAAAAAAAGTTAAGTAAAAATATTTGCTGTTAAGACTTGCCAGTATTTGCATTCTGGTGGTTTTTTAACCCTTGTGTGGTGTTCATATTTTTGTTACTCGTTTACTTTGTTACTTGTGTTTAATTAAGCAAAATTAAGCAATTTTACATTAAAATGCTTTACACGTGCTTGCTTCACCTAAATTACAAGCAATATAAACAGCTTGCATGGTTAATATTTGCCCTTTACCTTTCTTATGTTACATTTCTTTCAAAAAGTGCTACTCTTTTTTTTTATTAGTTTTTTAATAAAATGTAAAAGAAAATGAATTAAACTCAAGATATGAGCAGAAAATTTGTTTAGTTTCAAATTTACAAATGAAGCAATGTTTATTAGCCCTTGGCCAAACATACTGTATGTAATATAAATGTGTGTGTGTGTGTTTTGTTATGTGTTTTGTTATATGTTTTTCACAAAAAATGAGCCAATGCCAATGAGTTTGAGTTAGAAAAAATCATTTTTTAGTATCATTTGATGAAAAATGAAAACAGGTCCCACAGACCTGAACACCACACAAGGGTTAATCTTTAGAGATACCGATCAGGCTGTTTTACTTTTTTTTCTTTTTTTTTTACTTTTTAGACTTTTTAGAAGCGAGTCTCTCTTTCTTTCCAGGTCAGCTTTAGTGTTGCCTTTTATTCAGTCCATGGTGACGCAGACAGGAAGGAGAGAGAAACAGACAAAGAAGATCCCCATGAAAGCTTTCACAGTGGAGTGCCAGCTTGGCTGATGGCTCGAAGCGGCTCGGTAGCGTTGGGGCCGGCTGAGAAACTCCACTTCCCAGTTTTCTTCAGATTCTTTCTTCACACCCACTCCCTTTCACTTCATTTATTTAATCTACCTTGACATTTACAAAGTTTGCTTCTTTTCATTTGGCTGCCTTATGTAACGGCAGTTCATCATCCTCCATTTCGTTGTGAGACGTCATTCTCCCGCATGTCCAGGCTGCTCCGCGCGATGGCAGCGGCTGGGCGGGTGATGAATGATTTGAAGAATTCGAGCTGAATGGGAGACATTCTGCTTTTCATGGTCAAGCGCCGCAGATTTTCTTTGAGGGGGAAAAATGGACGTATACGTGCAGACGCCTCTTATTGAGATAGGTGTCTTGTGTTCAGACTGCTGGTTGATTCTCGACTCTGAAGAAACTCGACTCTGAAAGAAGAATCATGCCTTGCGCTCGCGTCGACCTTGAGGAGAATTGCGCATCACCTTATCCTCAGACAGACTCACCTTTCTAACAGGAGCAAAAGTAAAGTTTTCTCGGCAGAGATTTTTCATATGGATGAGAAGTCTGGAGCCATGAATAAATCTCAAACTGTGGAAAATAAGACTGAAGGATTAGTCTATGGGTCATAACTGTGGTTTTTCTGCTTCAGCAGTGTTCATGCCTTATTGCTTTAGTTTCTGAAGATTTCATCATTTTCTAGCAGCAGAAACTCTTCCAAAATCCATGGTTTGATTTGGAGCTGATCATCATGATGTGCTGTTTCACTATTTGAATATCAGTTTTGGAGAGGCAGGCAGGGTCGGCATGGTGCTGCATTCAGCCAACTAGAAACAGAATGCAGCCAAACAAGCTCATATTTTGCAGAATGGCACTGTGGCTTCTTGGCAAAACTCAAAATTAAAAGAAACTAACATATTGTAGATGTTTATAAAAAAAACCTTCCTTTGGGCCTCATACTCAAACACACCAAATGCAATTTAGATTTTTTTGTCAGGCAAAGAAATAAATAAAAATTTTATCAAAATGGAACCAAATTGGAATATGTCACACAAGGGTTCGTATTTTAGGCGATCTTAAGGCAAACCGTCAACCAGCTTGATTTAGGGCATTTTGATGTGTCTTTAGCAGACATCCCAAGTTGTAAAAGTCGATTTCAGCGCCCACACTAAAAACTGATTGGCTGTCTCACAGACTCTTTGCAGAGAACAGGCCAATCAGAACCCTCTCTATTTTCTCTCTCTCCTTCCCACATGCGATTAGAGAAAAAAAGTCTGTCTCCTGTGTGCGCATTTGTGGGGCACTCATTCTGAATTCCGGGAGATTATATGTGACTCGCGGGCATCAGGGAGCCACTACCGAAATGTGGGAGACTCCCGCAGCTTCAGGGAGACTTGGTTTGTCTGCTTTAGTATTGTAAGGATGAGAAAAATATGCCTTGAATTGCACAGTGTACTAGTTCCCTTAATTAATCCTGGGTGTGTTTTGTGCATAGCGTCAGTGTGACACCTACCATTCCCTTTAAGACCCAGGTGCACTCTGATGGCGGATTGCTATTTTAATGGTGCAGCGCTTATCCACTTTTCCAAACTGACTTTGCACATTCATGCATTTGCAGGAACAGCCATGTCATTTTATTTAGTATTCTGTTTATTGTTGATGTAAAAGTTGGCTCTGTGCACTGCTGTGTGTCTGCGTTTGTGTGTAACGAGCAGGCACGTACCTGCATGCCAAGATAGGAATGAGCGTCTGACGGGTGGCTATAGTCAGGTTTTTTTTTATGAGACACAAGGGAGCATTGAATTTCATCAGTTTCAAACTCATTATGAAAGCTAGCATTAATACATAGTATGTGTGCTTGTTTTAAACATTCACATGCGTTTTTCATCCATAATAATTGCACTTTGTGTAAATTGGCCTTAAAACCAGTCTCAGCACCACACAATTTTTTAAGTCTGCTAAACTGCTTTCAGCTAATTCTGATGATCACAAGCTAATTTCTAGGTCAGCAGCTTGATCAGAAGAACTGACGTCATGAACGTTCAGGGACACTTCTATAGATAATTGTTCTGTTTTTCTCAGTGATGTTACTTGACTAATGCATGTAACTGAGTGAAACTGGGTCAGCCACATGGATCTATCTACATACCTATAAGCCATTGTACAAATCAGGTAGAACTCATGCTTAAAGCTTTTAATGCTAAAAGCTTTGAAGTCTTGTCGGAAATATCTTATTTATGACATTAGATCACACGAATGCCACACAAACACGTATTTACCAGTGCAAAACTTTTTTTTAATTTTTTGAATAAGTCCCCGAGTTGCCCTGTTGGGGGCGTGTCAGTAACATGACAAGGTCATGGCAGCTGCCAGTATAGATCCTGCTCTGACAGTAAACGGTAAAAATGTATTACCAATAGTTTTAAGCTGTACAGGTTCAAAACAAAACAAAAAAGGTTTTAAATGTAAAAGTCTAGTATGGTCACGGTTCTAATGGGATAAAAACATCATTCACCTGTTGCACGTCTTATTCTGTCTTATTCGCTTAATTTTCTTGGAGCAGGGCAAAATAAACCTTCTGTTTTTTATGATAAAAGACCAAAAGTATAGACAAAAGGATTTTCCTAATGGTGTCTATTTCCACCCGACCAAAAATCACTCAAACGCATGTCAAGTCGTAATTTTGACTTCCAACCTCGTAAGTGGAAATTTCAGATGCAAACAGACAAGAATGATGGCAAGTGGCAAGAAGAAAACCGTTGTTGAACGAAAGACATACGAAGGACCGTATGCAGTTTGCAACAAGCCGTGTAGGAGACACACAGCAAACATGTGGAACATGTGGCAAAAGTCCCTGACCTAAATACCATTGAGCATCTGTGGCAAGACATAAAAAAAAAAAAAATGCTGATCTCAGACACACTCCATCCAATCTGGCTGGGCTTCAGCTGTTTTATAAAAAAAATCTCAGTCTGTAGAGTCTTAAATTTGGTAGAGATATACCCCAAAAGACTTTAATAGACAAGGTGACTCTATTAATTATTGATACAGGGGGGTGAATACTTGCCTGTCACACCTTTAGCCTGTCTTAGCATGTCTAGTTTCCTTTTCTGTTTCTGACCTGTGTTTCAGTTTTAGTTTTCTTCCCCCCATGTGCTGTTTGAGCACATGGCCTATGTTATTGTCCTGTCTCCGCCTTAGCCCCACCCTGTCATCTGTAATCCCTCCTGTGTCATTTGTAACCCCGCCCCCTTGTTAATTCCACAGGTGTCCCTTGTGTGTGCCTGTGTATAAATACCCCATGTGCTCCTTTGTTCTCTGTCGTGCTTTTTGTTTGACCTTGTCATGTTACTTTGTCCGGATCTTGTTTGTCTGTTTTGACCTGCTGTGTTTTTTGTCTTCAGTGTTCCAGGTTTGCTTTATGTAGTTTGTTTCTTTGTTTGTTAATTTTGCTTGTTTGTTTCAGTCTTTTAGTTCATCCTCTGTTTTATAGTGTTTTGTTTTTGTTACCTTTTCATTATTACTCCCTAGTGGTTTGTTCTTTGTTAGTTTAGTAACGAAAAGTAAAGAAGACTAGCATTTGCATCGTGCCTCCTCTTCCGCATTACAATTTTAAAACCATGTTTCATTTTCATTCTACTTCACAATTATGTGCGACTTTCTGTTGGTCCATCGTGTAAAATCTCAATACATTTCATTATGTGGTTGAAAAATGTTTAACAGGTATGAATCCTTTGTGATGGTGCTCTCAATTTGTCATTCAGCACAGAGTCATGCGTCTTCTATTCAACTTACATTTGCATTTACAGCCAACATACCAGACACTGTGTAACAAGCTGCCATAGGTTTGTGAAGCTCTCCATGTTAGAAATCTGTCAGGATTTACCAAATGCCGATACGACCACCGTCAACATGCCCAGTCGGCAGCCCTCCCATTTAAACCCCATTTAATCCAGTGCTTGCCTGATCTGCCCTGGCTCACGTGTCCTCTGTCCTGCTGTAAAGAGCAGAGGGCTTTTCCTGTACCAACTAACGATGTGAAGCTTTTCCCCCACCAGAGTCAATTTCATCCTGCCTTCCTACCGATAATTACTCTTAATTAATCATACAGGCACTCAGGAAATCACTGGCATTAGTACAATCCAATTAAAGGCCCTGGATGCAGACGTGCACACCGACCTGAGCAGATAAACACTGTACGTCCAAATGTTTGTGGACATCCCTTCTGACGAACGCATTCTGCTGCTTTAAGCACCATTACTGATAAAGATAAATAGGTTAGATAAATAGGTTTTGCCGATAGAATATACAGTAGACTCTCTGGAGCATAAATAAATGTAGATAAACATTAAGCTAATGGCCAGGCCACCATATCGAATGCCAGGAGTGGACTAGGACTAATGTAATATTGTTTGTGTCTCCTTTCAGAACAATGTTTTAATTTTTTTGAGGGCTGTGCAACCATCTTACTGTTCTTGTCACTGAATGCAATCAGATCCTTACAGCCACGCTCCCAAATCTAGTAGAAAGCCTTCTCTGGATAGTAGTAGAGACAGTTAGTTAGTCCACCAAAAGCAGAATAAAGCCTCTTTATCACCCTTGATTTAAGAAGAAACAATAACAGGAGTTAAAAATTGGCCCTGCTCCCTCCGGGTAGATGAGTAGATGGCGCTCTCTCCCCACATCACACCACGGGTGATGTCGCTCAGCACAGGGCGTCTGTGAGCTGATGTATCAGAACCGAGCCGCTGCGCTTTTTTACTCCAAGCGCGCTGTGATGCTACTCGTCAAGATTGAAATGAAGCAGTGGCTGACTTCACATGTATTGGAGGAGGCATGTGTTTACCTCCTTACCCCCCTGGTGTGTTGAGGCATTACTAGTGATAGGGGGAGTCCTGATGAGTGGGGTGGGTAATTGGCTTTGTAAATTGTGGAGAAAATGGGAAAATTAGAAATCAAATGATAAAGAAGAAACAATAAATGAGTAAGTTAGCCGGGACTTATGTCTATATAATGTATTTACACACAGCCACAAACAGCTATATACATATACAGTATATGTTTCACTGTCATTATGAATAGTTTGTGCATGATTTTCAGTACGTGAAACCACTTTGCTCCTTGTCACTTAATACTTGTGGTGTAACGATGCATCATAATAAGTGATTAATTAGGAAATTAAACAGCACAGTGTTTTGTTCAAGTGTAACAGTACTTATGGGGCACCAAGTGGTCCAGTGATCTAAACTGCGGTCACTATGATCGGCAGATCACTGGTTTGATTCCTGTTCATGCAGCTTGCCATCCGCTGCTGGAGCCCTGAGAGAGCACAGTTGGCCTTGCTCTCTCTGGGTGGGTAGATGGCATTCTTTTCCCTCATCAATCCTAGGGTGGTCTGTGAGATGATGTATCTGAACCGAGTTGCTGCGCTTTCCTCCGAGCCTGATGTATTGCTACTCATGTGCATGATTTTCAGTACGTGAAGCCACTTTGCTCCTTGTCACTTAAGACTTGTGGTGTAACGATGCATCATGAGACAAAAAAAAATTGACAAAGTGCATCGTGGGAACAGACAATTCCACATTCTGTTTCTATGAAGTCTAATGATTGTTCTAGAGGATGGACTGCGCACAGGGTTGCCTCACTGCAGTCGCAGTGCGAGTTTTGACTTCAGCAACCAACCATCACAATACCAAAAGGAGCATAAGCTTTTGGGTCATTTATTGGCATGAAAATAAAGATATTTTAATTTGAAACGCAGATGAATGTATGAAAATGGAAATGCTTCTGTAAAGCTACACAAAAAAAACTATTTAAATTGAGTATTTATTTTTACTTCATTACTGTTCACCACTTTTCAGATTAGACTTCTTTATACAACGATACTTTCAATCTAGATCACTTAAAAAAAGTGATTAATTAGGAAATTAAACAGCACAGTAGGTTGTTGGTGCCATGTGGTCCAAATGTCTAAAGCACTGCCATTATGATCGGCAGATCACTGGTTTAAATCCTGTTCATGCAGCTTGCCATCCTCTGCTGGAGTCCTGAGAGAGCACAATTGGCCTTGCTCTCTCTGGGTGGGTAGATGGCATTCTTTTCCCTCATCAATCCTAGGGTGGTCTGTGAGCTGATGTATCTGAACCAAGTTGCTGCGCTTTCCTCCGAGCGGAATGTAATGCTACTCGGCAATGGAGGATGAAGTGATGGAGGATATACAACTGACTAACAGCTAAATGGGTGGGACAATTGGGAGAAAATAGGAAAAAAATTGGAAATAAAATAATAATAATTAAGTACTTATAATAGTCAATAATAAATAGTACTTCTATAAATATGTCTAGATGAAGTGTTTATGTAAGGTATGTACGTGCTTATTTGGCATTTTTTATGCAGTTGAATTTAGAATTTGTGTCAAATATCAGAAAAAATTGAATCCTCAATCCAAAATCAGAAATTGAATTGAATTGAATTGTGAGCAGAGTGCATCGATACACTTTTGTTGTTTACACTGAAGAAAAACACTTTTAATGAAACAAATCGTGAACTTAGTATTCTGAATGGAATGAACAGAGTGTATCGTTACACCTCTGCTTAAGCTTGAGGAAAAGAAGGTATCCTGTTCTTTGAATGCCCTGTTTTTATTTGTGAATGAATTTCTGATTCTGAGTGTTTGATATCAAAGGCTCAGCTTTTTACAAAATGAAAAAAAAATGCACTGCTTATTCCACTTACATAAGACTCTGACTCATGTCTTTTTTAGGAATGGGATAGATTACATGGTTTGAGCAACGGGTCGTTCTGAGTTTAAAACCAGCCAGTGCGTCAAATGTTGCTTGTTGTTAAGCTAATCTTGCATGGGGAGCTTTGCCGGTACATTTTTATCATCTAATTCACTCAAAACCGGATGCATGATCACCTTCAGTACATCCTTTCCTAAAATATAGATACAGGCAGGAGTGGAATACATCTGGGAGCGTGTGCAGAGTGACTAACCGCTGGCATTTTGTGAAAAGGGCTGCAGCGTATTGGGGAACGGCGGCGACTGTCATTTAGCAGCCGTAATTAATAGCACTCAGGTCTCCTCTGATTAGCTGCAGACGGAGGCTGTGTGTGTGTGTGTGTGTGTGTGTGTGTGTGTTTGATGAGGGGAGATGGCTGGGGAGGATCCGGAATCTACTTTCCCCCGGAACAGAGGAAGTGGGGCTCTAACAGCCCGCGCACGTGACTGCGCTGATGGACTGGTAAATAGGCTAAACTTGTACCCTCATTAACATCAGATGAGCGTTGGGGGGGGTGGGGGGGGGTGGGGGTTGAGAGTAGGAAAGTAGCAACTTCAGCTTTCACCTTTTTGAATGTGTGGTGTGTCTAAAGGTGATTCAGTGGGATAAGGGTTGTTTTGCTTGACAAAATCTAAATTAGGATCAGATTATTATAATTCCACACTGACCTTTATCTGAAGATCTGAAGCGCTGAAAATACTGAAAGCCCCTAAAAATAGTATTAAATAACTGAATAACGATTGCGTCTAAAATAAGAACCCAAAAAAGAAGGCAGACATAACAGCTTTCTACTACTTTCACACACTACTTCCTCCGTCTCACACTTAAACCCATCAGATCTAACCTGTTGTGAGAATGGCAGTAGCACTGACTCCATTTCTAAATCAGAAAACTCTCTCAGATTAACATAGAATCTATAAAGTTAATGTGAAACATCTTAGAATAACATAGGACCTCTCAGATTAACATGGAACCTCTTTGATTAATGTGAAATCTCTCAGACTAACATGGAACCCCTCAAATTAACATAAAACATCTTAGACTAAGATGGAACCTCTTAGATTAACACAGAACCTCTTAAATTAGCGTGACACCTCTCAGATTAACATGAAACCTCTTTGATTAATGTGAAATCTCCCAGAGTAATATGGAACCACTTAGATTAACATGGAACATCTTAGATAAACATGGAACCTCTTAGATAAACATGGAACCTCTTAGATAAACATGGAACCTCTTAGATTAATGTGAAATCTCTCAGATTAACATGGATCCTCTTAGATTAACATGGAACATCTCAGATTAATGTGAAACCTCTCAGATTAATATGGAACATCTCAGATTAACGTGAAACCTCTCAGATTAATATGGAACCTCTTAGATAAACATGGAACCTCTTAAATTAACATGGAACCTCTTAGATTAACATGGAACCTCTTAGATTAACATGGAACATCTCAGATTAATGTGAAACCTCTCAGATTAATATGGAACATCTCAGATTAACGTGAAACCTCTTAGATTAACATTGATCCTCTCAGATTAACATGAAACCTCTTAGATTAACATGGAACCTCTTAGATTAACATGGAACCTCTTAGATTAACATGGAACCTCTTAGATAAACATGGAACCTCTTAGATTAACATTGATCCTCTCAGATTAACATGGAACCTCTTAGATTAACACAGAACCTCTCAGATTAGCACAAAAACATGAAACCTCTATGGTTATTGTAAAACCTCTCAGATTATCATGGATCCTCTCAGATTAACATGGAACCTCTTAGATTAACATGGATCCTGTCAGATTAACATGGATCCTCTCAGATTAACATGGAACCTCTTAGATTAGTATGAAAAATCTCAGATTATTATGGAACCTCTTATATTAACAAGTAACCTCTCAGATAAACATGCACCTCTCAGATTAACAAGGAATGAAAGGGAACCATCACTCCAGTGTACACTAAACTACTTAAATATGCAATTCTGCATGTAATGCATTACCAGGAGATACTCACATTCTGTCCATAAATTTTTGTTCACACTGACAAAAAAGATTTAGGTGTGAACAGAATAATATACAGTAGCAACATGGTTCTAACATATCTATAACTCTCTGCTCAGTGGGGACTTCCCTGTTCCCAGCTTCCCTGTGGAACACTTTTGACCTTGTATGTAGCTTTAGTATATAAATCTTTTACATTCTTAAACTACTTTACATAATATCTCATAAAATAAAACTGCATGAAGCACTGCAGCCGTGTGTTTCCAACAATATAATGCAGTCAATATAATCAGCACACATCTGCTTCTTCAGCAGTGAAACCCAATCAGGAGAAAGATGCGTCGTAAACGTCTTTAGAGACAGGAGGGTTTGTGCCTTCTTAATGGGGGAAAAAGGTGGGGGCGCTAAGGAGAGAACAGGTGCTTAACCCTTAGCCCCGCAGCTTTTCATGTGTCACTCTGCGTGGTGGTGCTTCTGCAGATGAAAGAGCTTTGATGCTTTATTGTCTCTGTGTGGTGGCATCATTTAATAGCCTTTGCATGCATGATATTAGCAATGAATAACAATCCTGAAAGGGTTTAAAGCTTTAGTGCTCTAGTTGAGTATCAGTATTCTTTCTCATTCTTTTTCCTTTAGGATCACCCACTGGTTCCTTCTCATGTTTTTAGAGAGCTTGTTTATTTGGCTCTTGGTTCCTCTCAGTGTTTTTACACTTGGTTTCTCTCATTGTTGTTTTTCTTTATGTTCGAGTCTTGGTTCCTCTCATTGTTTCTTTCTTTCTTTCTTTCTTTCTTTCTTTCTTTTAAATCGTATTTCCTCTTAGTGGTTCTTCCTTTTGGAGTTTCTCCTTTTGAGTCTTGGTTCCTCTCAGTGTTTTTTACTCATGCTCTTTGATTTTTACCTTTTGAGTATTGGTATGCTTTTAGAATTTTTCATTTAGAGTCTTGGTTCCTCTCTGTTTTTTTCCCTCAAGTTCTTAGAGTTTCCCCTTTTGAGTCTTGTTTCTTTCTTTCTTTCTTTCTTTCTTTCTTTCTTTCTTTCTTTCTTTCCTTAAGACTAAGTTTTTAGATTCTTCCTTTTGCTCTTTACATTACATTACATTACATTACATTTGGCAAGGAGGTCAAAGGGAAATAATAGGATAGAGGAGAAAGGAAGGAGAAGTAGTTAGTGTGTTAGAGGTGTTAAGAGAGTAAGTGCTCTTTGAAGAGCTCTGTCTTCAGGAGTCTCTTAAAGACAGCGAGAGATTCTCCTGATCTGGTAGTGGAAGGCAGTTTGTTCCACCATTGGGGAACTCTGTATGAGAACAGTCTGGATTGCTTTGTGTGAATGTTTGTTTGGTAAAGCAAGGCGACGTTCATTGGAGGAGCGCAGCGGCCGGGAGGTAGCGTAAGCCTTCAGCAGTGATCAGTGCAGGTAGGAAGGAGCTGTTCTGTCATCACCTTGTAGGCGATTGTAAGAGCTTTGAATTTGATACAAGCAGCAACTGGTAGCCAATGGAGCTCAATGAGCAGCGGGGTGACATGTGCCTGTTTTTGCTGGTTGAAGACCAGACGTGCTGCTGCGTTCTGGAGAGTTTCGCCTTTTGAGTCTTGGTTTCTCTTATTGGTTCTTCCTCATGCTCTTAGACTTTTTTCTTTTAAATCTTATTTCCTCTTAGTGGTTCTTCCTCATGCTTTTAAGTGTTCTCACACGCACCTCAGCGAGTTCACACGCTCACACGCCACACATGGTATTTCTCACGCTTGCCAATCCATCGGCTGTATATTGTAATGTACTGTCGTTGAGACAATCAGAATATAGATCGCTCTGTTGTTAGGCAGACCTAGTCAAAGAGGGTGGAGTTTCAGCCAGAACGGCAACCCCCCCTGATACTCACATCCAACCACCCCCCCACCCCCCTCTGGGTACAACTGCAGAAGAACTGCATGCACCCACCATTGAGACTTGGTTTCTCTTATTGGTTCTTCCTAATGATCTTAATATAATTTATTTTCCTTTTGATAATTACTGTTTAGATTGAATTTTCTATTCCAAGATTACTCTAAATATGCATAAACCAATTACATTTCCTTTATATGTATTGTGTGTGTAAATCTACACTGTAAATATTGAACGCAATATAACAGAAACATTACTGTGATAATTGATTATACTGTACATGTTGGAACCGTAGTGTACATGAAAATAAATTAGGTTGGCATGGCATGAAATATTTAAAAGTTACCCACATGACGGGACCATTATCTTACTTCTAACACTGTATTGTATTGTGCAGAGAATTCTTGCCTCATGATTATATCATTTGATTGTGGGTTTTGGCCTCCAAGCTCCAAGCTCTCGTGAGTTCATATTTGATGAGACAGGGTCCAGCGTCTTTTATAAGCTTGGTATGAGGGTTAAAATGAGATTTATTTGAAACTTTGCGCAGAGTGTCCTATAAATCTTTCAACTGCAGTGAGATTGGAGAAGCAGCTTGTTTTGTTGGCTGTAAATCTTAAAGTCGGAATTTCTCTCAGAGAATCACAATTCATCTCTAAAAAATTCGAAAGTCCAGAAGTGAGACGCCCCTAGGGTAATAGAAGCACGGATTCTGCCCTTTTGAAAAAGATGCTTCATGAGGATTACTTCACTGCTGGTATAGAGAGACTTTGGGCTGAGTTTGATTGATTTGACCTAAAGCTGAACCCTAGATTTCTCTTTCGTCTTTTTGTAATTATATCTATCAGAACTGTAACTGATATGAACATTTTTTGATGTCATACACTATAAAAAAGCACTTTATTATATTATATTTAGGAACATTTTAGTTATTCTGACCAAGCTTTTCCTTTTGCTCTTAAAATAAAAAATGGATTCCACTAGATGTTGGAAACTTGCCTTTGAAATTGTAGCCCTAAAGCACTTTCATGCTGTGAATCTTCCGTTCTGTCACATCTCAAATCCCAGTGGATTTAAATCCTGCGACTGGGAATGCCAATGAAGAACAATGAACATGTGCTCACATACATATGAAACCAGTTTGAGATGGCTTTTGCTTTGTCGCATGATTCATTAGCATGATATACGTAGCCATTTGAAGATGAGTATAATGTGGACATGAAGGGATGCACATGGTCAGCAACAGTTTCTTTTTTACTTAAATAGGCTATAGTATTTAAGCCATGATTGATTTATGGTATTAATCGATACCATAATAATACACCACCTCTACCAGCCTGAACTGTTGACACAAAGCAAGTTGGGTAAGGGGATTCATGATGCTGACCCCACCATCTTTGTTCTTCAGCTAAAAATCAAGATTTATCAGACTAGTCTATGTTGACTACTCTACTCTCTGACTGACAGAGGTCAAGTGTCACAATTCTACAAAGTGTTTATCTGCATTATTGTGAGCTATATATATAATATCAACCTGTGTCATTTTTTATATTATGTTCACATTTTCCCTCCTACAAAGATTGAAGAGTACACTTCAACTATGGAGACAGAATAAAAAAAAAACAGAGAAAATAAAATGACATGATTTTTAATAACTCATGTTAGTTACTTAAATGTCTCACATCCCTTTCTCTTGTTGTATGTAAACTATATATTGTTTTAATATTATTGTATTTCATTACATGCCACATTACAGGATGATGTATTATGTTATAACATGTAACATCTTCATACTGAAAAATAAGGCCTGGAAAGATTCTACCATATTTTCCACACTGTAAGGCACACCGGATTATAAAGCGCACTATCAATAAACATCTATTTTCTGGTCTATTTTTACCAGATTATAAGGCTAATTTTAATCGGCACTTGTTAGAAACAGGGGTGTCACCATGAGTCCCTTCTATTTCAGCAGGTCTCGCCGCTGGGGACCGAGATCTGTAAAGCTTAGCTTGGTAAACAAAACTGTAATTCTTAAGTCAGACAAGACAAACAAGCTCTGGATGTTAATCTAAACAGATTTTTCTTCTGAAAACTGATCATTTGTGTGAGTAAAGCACTTCTTTTTCTTTACAGTAAGCATAGATTTCCTGATTTCCACTAAGGCTGGAGCATTAGCATTAGCATTAACATTAGCAGCTCAATGCTACACTGGATTGTAAGGCACACTGGTGATTTTTGGGAAAATTAAAGTATTTTAAGTGTGCCTTATAGTGTGAAAAATATGGTACTTATCTTTGCTGGCAGAAATATCACAGATAATGGGAAATCTGTGGGATCTTGTTATCAGCTTATACATTTACCCAACTGATAAATACATCGGTTGAGCCCTTTCATAAATTCACTAAATTGACTTTAAAAGCCATCCATTACATAAGCCACCGCTGACAATGAGAGATTAATTAGCAGCAGCTGAATGAATGTGATGGCTTGACTCAATGAATCAGCCCTTCAAAAATCTGTATTACAGAATATTCATGACCCTGATCTTTATCTTAATAATTAAAATGTGACTACACTGAACAGTCCACTGCCTCCCTCTGTCTTTCTCTCTCTCTTTTTCTTTTTCTCTCTGGTACCGATCCATCATGTCCATGACTTGTGAGGATTCCCCCATTGCTGTTTCATGCTTGGAGGCTCTGGTGTTGAGGGTGTCTCTGTCACAGTGGAACAGCTGGGCTGATGTGTTTTGATGTGTGAGTTGGGTGTGTGTGTGTTGTGTTTGGTAGCTGTGAGGCTGACAGGGCTTGTGTTGAAGCGCTGGCTCTGATTGATGGCTGCGGTTGTCACTCGGCGGGGATATTGACGTTTTAAAGGAATCCGTCATTTGGACTGAATGAACACGCAAAGCATCTCTCATCACTTTAGCTGTAGTCACAGAACAGATATTAGATAGTGTGTGTGTGTGTGTGTGTGTGCAACCTTTATGCCCTTCTGAGGTCTGAGGCTTTGCTAATGTGATGTAGCTGTCATGCTGAATACCCGACTCCAAAAGTAAATGTGGATTACAGTTTGTTTTATTTAATAGTTTTTAGTTGTCAGACATGGGTCAGTTTTGTCCAAAGTGCAAATTCTAAACTTTCAATTGATCACATATTTTTGTTGGCACACAAAGTGGAGTTACTGTACTTATACTAGCAAAGTATACTGTATATTACTTTAGTTACATATTGATTTGTTTTGGAAAGTGCAGTCTGTAAATCAATAGAAGGAAGTATCACTGGTATCTGGTGTAAAAACGTAGTAGAAGTGCTGGAGGCAAAGATGATGAAATTCAAAAGAAGCATTTTTTGGCCACCATTTAAATTGCATAATATATATGCATAATGTAGTATACTTTTGTATGCTGTTGTTTTTATTTATATGATGTGATCTAATGTACAAAACAATCCATGTTTTTGGTTTGGTTTAGTCAGAAAAAGGGGCACAGAGTTGTCCAGCGGATTAGGCACTGCCACTATGATTGGGAGATCGCTGGTCATGAATCTTGCCATCAGCCGCCAGAGCCCTGAAAGTGCACAATATGCCTTGCTCTCTTTTGGTGGGTAGATGGCGCTCTCTCCCCTCATCACTCCTAGGATGATGTCGATCAGCACGAAGCGTCTTTCCTCTGAGGTCGCTGTGATGCTACTTGGCAATGCTACATTAGCAGCACTTTGAAAAGAGGCGTGGCTGACTTCACGTGAGTCTGCACTGTCCTTGTTTTGTGGCATCACCAGTAAGTGGAGGATGTACAGCTGAGTAGCATCTGAATGGTTGGGACATTTGGCCAAGCTAAAATACTGTGTATCAATTTATATTAAATATTAATTTTATTAGAGACTTGTTAGAGACTTTTAGAGAAGGAAAAAAACTGTTACTGTTAATCTGATTAAATAAAAAAATTAAACATCTATGAATAAAGTCATTCTCACCCTACACTATACAAAGGGAGAGAAGACATGGCAGCATTCAACATGCACAGATTCTGCATGCTGATATCTTTTACTACAGGCTGAGTGGGTATGCATGTGCCATTAATCATCTGTAGGCAGATATAAACAAGGCAGTCGGTAAAGAATCTAAATTAACTGTCAGCAAGACAATCCATTAAATGGTTCAACCTGTAAGCTAACATGTATATTTATTTAGCGACAACACTTAACATATGTTCATTTTACCCAACAACCTGCTGCTCTAATGAATACAAATCCACACAGGACCGCACCTTGTCCGGAGGCATTCATGCGTTTCTGAGACAAGGCTTTGAGCCCCTGCACAGATACATCTGACACATTTCATATGCAGCCCTTCCTGCCTGCTCTGCCCGTTCTCGCAATGCTGAAGTCATTACTTTTTTGACAGTGATAACATCACCCCGGCTTGCCTACTGTGTTCTTTATCAGTGCTCTTCTGATCGCGTTTGGTATCTGATCTACATTCGGTATGGTGCTGACTCCGGTTGCTTGGAGACCCGTAATGGAGGCAGTGCCACGGGCCCCAGTGTGTTACCTGCTTAGTTTAACGAATGTGACATTATGACACAAACAGCCGAATTAATCTGATTGGGCCCCGGACCGGGCCGGCCACGCCGGGAGTGCAATTCCATTTACAGTCACTGATGACCCATTGAGAAAGAGCAGACCACCTCTGTAATGCACGATTGCGCTCACGCTCAGCCCCTGAGCTTGGTTATGGACACAGCCGTACAGCAGCTCTGCATTTTCTCCTCGTTCATGGATGCCGATTTGTGTGCAATACCCCTGTTCTATAACTGATCGTGTTTTTGGACGACAGCACCCGCGCATGATTACATATCTTTACTGTGGTAATGAGAATGTGAGATTGCTGTAATTGTTTTGAGTTATTACACAGGAATGCTTACATAATGTCACCCGCGAGAACTGTGTTGACATAAAACCAGATGATGACAAACTAAAACAAATCATGAAATCTCATCTTCCTTCTTTCCTTCATTGGACTTGCTGTTTGTTTAAATTGTGATGTTTGTGTTAACCTTTCACGTGCTGTCTTTCAAGATAGCAGAAAACACTTGGGGAATTTTGGGGAATACCACAAAATGAGCCTTGGTTGCATTGATCTGTCTCCAGTTTGAATCTAGATCTGATTCTGGCCCAAATGTTTGGTCTATATCCAGACATGAGTGCCACATGTGCCAACCCCCTGGTTGCCTTGGATACTGAGTATAATACAGGAGACAACCCGAGCAGCATGTGCCAACACCCTGGTCACTGAGTATAATACATGAGTCAACCTGAGCAGCATGTGATAAAACCCCCTTTTACTGAGTATAATACAGGAATCAACCCCAACACCCTGGTTACTGAGTATAATCCAGATGTCAGCCCGAGCAGCATGTGCCAACACCCTGGTTACTGAGTATAATACATGAGACAACCCAAGCAGCATGTGGTAAAACCCCCTTTTTACTGAGTATAATACAGGAATTAACCCCAACATCCTGGTTACAGAGTATAATCCAGGTGTCAGCCGGAGCAGCATTTGCTAACACCCCAATCACTGAGTATAATACAGGAGTTAACTGTCTCCGAATCTATTTGAATCTAGATCTGATTATGGCCAAAATGTGCCACATGTTCCAACACCCCGGTTACTGAGTAATACAGGAGACAATCTGCTGTTCTGACACCCAGTGGAAGTTCATTCCACCATCTTGGTCCTCCAGCACAGGAAAGAGTCAGGATTTTTATTTTCTGTGGGTTATACTGACTTATGGTGGTTTGAGCTGAGCCGTACTGGAAACTCTAAGAGCTCTTGGTACAGATCTGGTTTTGACCATCATTGCCATCAAGTAGGTAGGAGCTGGTCCGTTTTTGGCTTTGTAGGCCAGTGTCAGGGTTTTGAATCTGATGCGAGCAGCAACAGGAAGCCAATGGAGTCACATGACTGAACTTTAGAAGATTGAAGACGAGTTGTGCTGCCGCATTCTGAATTAGTTGTAGTGGTTTGGTGGCTCGCAGTGGAAGACCAGCCAGTAGAGAGTTACTGAGTTACTGAGTATAATACAAGAAACAACCCGAGCAGCATGTGCCAACACCCCGGTTACTGAGTATAATACAGGAGTCAACCTAAGCAGCATGTGCCAACACATGTTGAATGTTCAGCAAATAATAATGCTATTAAATATGTTTATAATTTGTTTCAAAATCAGCAGAGTGGGTTTTAGTGATTTAAACATTGGGTATATACATATGTGTGGTTCATGAAAGAGAGAGAGAGAGAGAGAGAGAGAGAGAGAGACTCCCAATTTTACACTGATGAGAAGTGAGGACCGCCGGCAGGCAAACTCATTCCTCCCCTGCCAGTGACCTGCTCCGAGCATTCTGAGCTCACCACAGCTGAGTCACGCCGACCTGTGACCTCCCACAGAGGCTCCTGTGAGTGGAGATCACTGCGGTTCACATACTGCTGCTTCTGCTGGCAACCACAGGTCCTGAACACCAGCAGCTCGGAGAAAATGAAACCCTTTGAGGCTGCCTTTAGGAGATGTGCTGGTTTTATATCAGACGGTTACATGGAAAAAGTTGTGTGAGGATGTATATCACCAGTCCCACCTGGTCTGACTTTGTGGTCCGGAGCAAAATGTGGGAATTAGTACTTTATACAGAGTGAGGCAGATTCATAAAACTCAGCGTCGCAAGGTTGCCAAGTAATGCCAAACAAATTCCATGTTATTTAACGCAAGTTTATAAAGTTATGATGGCAGTACCCAGTGTGCTGCTACCATTGATTTTTACAACCGTAGATTTTTTTCACCTTAATATATGATATAATGATAATGACCAATGATGATCTATGCATAGCACCTGTTGCAGCCTGACAAAAGAATAAATGTCAACAAACACTATCAGCTTGGAATCAAATGCAGTGAGGGTGTTTCCTCTAACTGCTATATAAAAAGTTTTTTTTTACACTTTTATTTTTACAGCATCACTCACTAATATGAGAGCTGTACAGGGCTAGGATAGGCCTGTCATCTGGATCGTTCAGTGTAAGGTGGTTAGGATTGAGAGTTTAAAGAGTTTTTCTCGTCCTGAAGTTTCGATAGAATCAACCGTGTTTAATATTATCATAAGTCTTGAGATTTGGCTCACAGAAATAGTGACTTTGAGTAAACAATGTTACCAACCAATAGGAGAGCTACAGTAAGTGTTTCATATGCTGATGTATATGCGTTCAGTAATTAGGGATGGGAATCTTGGTATGAATCAGGCTGTGTGATGTGGAGAGACCTGTATGTTATTTTGCCACCCAGTGCTAGTTTTAGCCTATTAGCTTGTTAGCTCACTAGCCTGTTTTTATTTTGGTGTGGTTGCATCAAATTAAGTATATATACAGTATGTGATAGCTTATTTTGTTTATACTGGAATGAGATCAGATTATTCACATGCATGTGGCAGATTTACTCTGGGGAGAAAGCTTCTGCAATTCATTTACATTAAGCCGGATCTCACGCATGTTATTGTGAACTTACAGTGCGGCCCAACATACCTTCCTGTCAAACAGGAGACAAAACATCGGTGCATGTTTATTTATGAGGCAATTATTGTCCCGTCTGACAGATCATATCATATGAAATGTATGCAGAGTCCACAGTAAACAGTGTTTCATATGCTGATGTATATGCGTTCAGTAATTAGGGCTGGGAATCTTGTTATGAATCAGGCTATGACTGTGTGATGTGGAGGGCCTGTATGTTATTTTGCCACCCAGTGCTAGTTTTAGCCTATTAGCTTGTTAGCTCAATAGCCTGTTTTTAATTTGGTGTGGTTGCAGCCGACAGCAACCATTATATGTAAAGTCCATCCGTTTATTTACTGTTTGTTTAGAGCAAGACAAATTACCAAATTTCTGTATTGATTATTGATCACGCAGGGTGACCAATCTTTAGGTTCAATCCTTTTTTTATGCTGACAGCTCATATTCATATGTGGAAGTGACCAGTATTTACTTTTATCAGAAACAAAATACAGCTCCAGAAAAAAAATAAGAGACCAAGATTCAGTTTCTGAATCAGTTTCTCTGATTTTGCTATTTATAGGTGTATTTTTGAGTAAAATTAACATTGTGGTTTTATTCTATAAACTACAGACAACATTTCAAATAAAAATATTGTCATTAAAGCATTTATTTGCAGAAAATGAGAAATGGCCGAAATAAAATAATTTTTAGAGTTTTAAGAGAATAACTTTGATTTTTAATCACAGTTTTTATGCATCTTGGCATGTTCTCCTCCACCAGTCTTACACACTGCTTTTGAATAACTTTATGCCACTCCTGGTGCAGAAATTTAAGCAGTTCAGTTTGGTTTGACGGCTTGTGATCATCCGTCTTCCTCTTAATTACATTCCAGAGTTTTTTATTTAATTCGGTAAAATCAAAATCAAATCATCATTATTAAGTGGTCTTTTATTTTTTTACAGAGCTGAAAGTTTTAAATAAGTTAAAAAAATATTCTGTTTAACATGAAGATATAAAACTGGACAAGTTCTGATTTGAACTCATCCTGTCTGACATTACAGTTGCCTCTTTAGAACATATTCTAATTGTTTCTTGTCTTTGTAATTTCAGAGACTTATCATTATTTAGATTTTTATTATTTTATTGTTTTTTATTTACATGTAATGCAATTTACTCCTCTGCTACACAGCTGAAAAAATACACACTTTAAATGTGTGTTTCTCACACAAGCTGCCCAGTCTGGACTTCAAACGTCCTCTGAGAACATGTGGGATGCCTCCATGAGGCAATAAACCCTCGCTGAGGCCTTTATGTAGAGATTAAAGCTTTTTCACAAGCGCTGAACTTCCAAGATAGTCCAAGATTAGGCACACATTGTTTGATGCCCACTTTCCATTTCTGTGCATCTCATCCTGGAGATAAAGAACGAGGGGGAAGAGAGGGAGGAAGAAAGCAGGGAGAGGGAGAATTCATCTTTATAGGTGCTGAAGGTCACCTGTTTGATGTGTCATTGTTTTGCACACAGATTCCTGCTTAGCTTCTACACTATTGCCACTGCATTCCATACATTCCTCAGTATTTGATGCTATTATTCTTATAGAGTTATGAGCTCTGACATTGTTAATAAATATATATCTTTTGGCTGTTTTGGTGTGTTGTTTCTCCATTTTTGTCAGTTCCTATTTCAGGTCTTATAACCAGAGGTGGAAAGTAATGAATTACACTTACTCAAGTTACTGTAATTGAGTAAATTTTATGAGTAATTTGTCATTTCTAAAGTAGTTTTTAAAAGAGGCAATTTTACTTTTACTCAAGTACATTTTGACACAAGTAATTTACTTTGCTTCATTGAAAAACTCCCAATTACTGAGTAAAAAATAAAATGCTGGGGGAAAAAAACAATTGTCTGAATTAAAAAAAATGGTCACGGATGCTCACGGGTGGAATAATGAGGCAATATCTTCCTCATGCAATACAAAATGTGCCCCGCCGGACAGAGCTGTCAGCTTTCAAAACTTTCACATCAAACCTGCGAAAGCATGTGGTGGTAAGTACTTTTATCATTAAACAATCCGCTTAAATGTTAAAAAACATGTAAATAGCATTTAAAGCATAGCAAGTGCAAGTTAAAAAATAATAATGAACTGTAAAACTATACAATTACAGTTTATAGTCACATATATGACCATAACTTTTTAACAGTAAAGAAAAAAAAATGGATCATAGAAACCTATATCACTTGTTTTATGGGGTGGTCTGAACCAATACTGCCCGAAAGGTCCAAATCATTATGTGGAATAATAGTTCATTAAAAACGATTTAATTTATGATTTGTTTTTACTTTTTTACATCAAATAATTAAAAGTAACTATGTAACTTTTTACTCAAAGTACATTTTAAATTGAGTACTTTTTTACTTTTACTCGAGTAGATTTTTAGGTGGGTACTTTTACTTTTACTTGAGTAGAAATTTAGCAAAGTAAAGGTACTTTTACTTCATTACAATTTTTCACTACTTTTTCCACCTCTGCTTATAACACAGTAATTATATCAGATAGTCACATGCCCTGAGCTCTTTTACTCCACAAGCCATACGACTGCTCAAAAATATAATTATTTAAAACGTAAAAGGAAGTACAATCGTTTTATATTTTCCTGGAACTGATCATTTGGCCAAAATTTTCTTATTAGTTTCCTTACTAATTTTTGAATGTATAGACTTTAAATATATTCACACCCAAGATGTCTTTTCAAAAATGGTTAGACTAGAGTGTATATGAGTTAAAAGCATAAGAATATTTATAATAGTTCATTACATGGCTTATTATTACTTTAACAAAATACATGGAGAGCATCAGGCGGATTTATTTTTCTTGATAATCACACCTCTAGGATACATGTAGATACTAAAAACCTGAAACTCAGATCAGCCTGTGCCTTTCAGTATTTTAATCAGGAAACACAAAGAAAACTAAATACAAAAATGTAAACCTTTTAGTCTAAATAAATAAAAATGTTTAGTGCAAAATATCTACTTAGTAAAAATGTGCAAGTAAAATAAAAACTATATAAAGTTTCACACTTTTTCTGTGGACACTTTTGAGTCTTTATTTACTGATATTATTTGGTTTGAAACATCATATAAATAAGTTTGAAGCACTAAAGGTCAATAATATTGGTTGGGGAAGTAGATCTCACTTATTTAGGTGTTTTTCTCAATGGGTTTCTTGTAGATGCTTTATGCCATATATGGATTACGTAATTAAGCTGAGAACACAAGGTGCGATTTTGGACGGAAAATCCGTCCGTAGGGTTCTAAGGGTTAATAATGAAAAAGTACCTAATCATGTCTGTCATGTGATGCTTAAGGAGGCAAATTAGAATTCGATTTTAACCATCTCCATAAATGTTCACTTCATTTGGTTTTGCTGGTATAATTATAGTCATCTTCTTTCTAAAGTATTATTATCATTAATCATCTGTTTTAGTTTAATATTCATCTGAATGAATAATTAAGCAAAATTAGACGCTGTAGAAAGTGTCCTGCTGTGAACTTGAGTATCTCTTAATTACTTATATAAATGTGAATTTTGTAGAATGAATTTCAGTGCAGCTTTAAGGGAACGGTTCCCTTCTTGGATGATTGGAAAATGGCTGGAAAACCTTATTTCTCCTTTAAAACTTCGTGCTCCCTCTCAAGTTCCAAAAGTCTTTTCTGGTGGATGAGATGAGAGAATTCGTACAAAGGGATCTGAGGCAATTCGTCCATACAAAAGCGCTCCAGATCCTTCTAAGTCCTTGGTTTTCGCTTGGAGATTCTCCTCACCAACTCACAGGTTTTCAGAGGGGTTTATATAAGCAGACCGAAATAGCCTCTTCAAAAGCTTGAGTCTGTGTCAGTGAACCATTCTGTATGGATTTGGAGACTCTGGATCATTGTCCTGCTAGAAGATCTGACCATGACCCATTGTTTAGCCCAGGAGTGTCCAAACTTTTTTTGTTGGGGGCCAGAAGGAGACATTTATTTGAAGTCACGGGCCACAGACTCTGTAATAAAACAAATAATGAAATATACCACTTTAAATAATACTTTTTTTCCTGATTATTTCATTTACACACCATTTTATTTGACTAACTGTCTTTATCTTTGACAGTGTTGTGTAAACTAAGATTTTTCAAATTGATGTTTAATTTCATGATGTCTCATAATATTAAACTCCTTAATTACGGCAACTTTTAGACTCTTTGGCCCGTTTTTCTGTGCTAGAACGGGCCGCAAATGGCCCGCGGGCCGTAGTTTGGACGCCCCTGGTTTAGCCCCTTCACAAATTTATCCTGATTTTGATGTGTCATTATCTTCGCTCATCGTCTAAAACATTTAAAAAAAAAACGTTGCACCAAGAAGGAATCAACAGACGGGAATGAAACTTGGTGGGTGGTCGTGCCGGTCTGTCGATGAGTGACAAGTCTCACTGTTGTCCTGTGGAGACCACCATAAATCTCTTTACTGTCACCAGTGATGGGAAAAACAGTGTTGAAATAACTGTTGAAACTAACGCCGATACTTTTTTCAGTAATAAGTAATCTAACTAATTACTCTGACTGTCACTATAACAGCGTTACCATTTCCGACACCCCGTTACTGCACGTTACTTTAACCGCTCAATTAACTTTTGTTTTTTTACTTCACGCATACAAAGATGCATGTGTGTGTGTGTGTGTACGTTGTGTGTGTGTGAGTCACAAGGGAGAGGAGGATGAGATAACCACCTTAACAATCACTGTTGTCTTTGCTGTCGTGCACTCTATTCATCTGGCTTATAAAACACGCTCTGAAAAGGTGGGGGCCGGGGGTGGTGGTTACGGGGGCGAGTAAAACAAAAGTAACGCAATAGTTACTTTGGTAACACTTTATTTTAAGGAACACAAATTTGGCGCTTATTAATGTCTTATTATTTGCTTAATAAAGCCTTAATTAGACATTTGTAAATGATTTATTCACTACTTATTAGGCTTTATTCTGTGATAGTGTTATTGGTGCTTAATTAGGGGTCTGTTATGTAAAAATGATGGCTGTATTAGTTCTTATAGTGCACAATATACAGTTATGGTAGCACCCTGTTAAGCAGATTATTAAGCCTTAACTATTAGCTAATTCTACATGTTATTAGTGTGTAATATAATTGGCCGCAGTTTGATCTATGTGAGTTTAGCAAAGTTATGGCTGTGCTGGAGTTTATTGAGTTAATAAGGGGTTAATAAGTCACTAACAGTCCAGGACATGTACCCCTAATTAAGCACCAATAACCAATAACACAGAATGCCTAATACATAGTGTATAAATCCGTTACAAATGTCTAATTAAGACTTTACTAAGCAATTTATAAAACATTAATAGGCGCCTAATTTGTGCTCCTTAAAATAAAGTGTTACTGCTTTTTTTTTTTACTGGTAACTAGTTACTTTTATAGTGGAGTAACTCAGTTAGTAACTCAGTGACTTTTTTGGAGAAGTAACTAGTAACTATAACTAATTACTTTTTCAAAGTAATGTACCAAACACTGATTGTCACATGTAACACGTCCAGAAGGTATGGCTTCTTGGTTTGGGATACACTTTTACGCAATATCAGATCACCTTTGGAAGAAAATGTATGTAAACCCTTTGGGATTTCTTGGATGTCTGCATAAATTGGTCATTAAATGTGTGATCTTAAATGTGATCTTCATCTAAGTCACAAGAATAGTCAAACAGATTCTGCATAAACTAATAACACACACAAATATATATATATATATATATATATATATATATATATATATATATATATATATGTTTGCATGGGTTTATTGAATACAACATGTTAACATTTGTACACAGTGAGGGTGGAAAATGTATGTGAACCCCTAGGCTAATGACTTTTCTAGGAGCTAATTAGAGACAACCTGGAGTCCAATCAATGTGATGAGATTAGATGTGTTGGATAAAGCTGCCCTACCCTATACAGTTTTTCCCAAATGTTTAAACGCATTTCTATAAACTTGGCTCAATTTCTCAAAACTCTAAACACAAACTGCAAATGATTAACTCCTTTGTTGAAACTCTACAAATCTCCAGCAAAACTGATTCCTTCCACCAAAACATCACACACAGATATTTATATACCTATCTCCTGCAGAGCATCAAATAAACACTGACAAGATCAATTCAAAGCACTATTATTATTACTATTTGGTTATGTTTTTGACTTCATGAGGCCACTGTACAAATTCAAATGCATACTAGTTCATGGAAATATATTGGCTTTCTGTTCTTTATATTTATTTGGTGTGGTGTAGGACCCGTGCATATAGCATTACAGTACGACATGTATATGTGACAGAAATGTCACAAGCCATTTTTACTGTATGTAGTTTGTTACAAAACTGTAATTTTCACTTATATAAGTACAATGAGAAACATGACAAGGAAAATCAGTTCACATACAAAGAGGAAACAAAAATGTATTTACGTATCGCAAAAGACAAAGAAACAGACTGTTCATCAGACTTCTGATTTTGGTCAGGCCAGAGGACCTCATCTACATCAGTTGCAATATTCTCCCTCACCAAACAGCGGGGAAAAATGCCTTGCATGGCAAATCCATCCATGGCAATCATCTGCGTGGATGTCATCACATGCCTCCTCCATTGCCTGAAGTATTACCACGCGCTCGTGGGGTCTGCGTTCGTACACTTTCCACCTCCATGCAGAAAAGAATTCCTCTATTGGATTGAGAAATGGGGAATATGGTGGAAGGTGCAGCACTTAGGAAACTTACATTATCCCAGATGGCAACATAGTGGGGCTGTATCAGTCACGTGAGGCCTCTTTTATACTCTGACAAATGATTGAAACGTTCTACTAATTAAGTTTGAACAGCTGCAACTTGTGTGAGACTTCTTGGTAATTAGAGTTTTGTATCTGAAGGTTCAGATTCAGGTGATTCTTAGGTGACCAAGGTTTTCTAAATGATGAAATTTGTGTTTAGCGATTTGCAAAGCTGTGATTTAGAATGATATTTCAGTGAGAACATGTGGAATTGTGCTTAGAGTTTAGCAGTTTGGAATCACAATGTTGACACATGAGCTTCATGTTTTTGGATTTGTGTGCATAGTTCCACATTTTGTGTTTAAACAATGTGGAAAAACTGTAATATATTAAACACTAACTCTAAGCATACTGACCTTGGACATACAAAATAAGAAATTAACTGTTTTTCATCTGTTTCTGCATGTATTGCGGAATGTATTTTAAAGTTATTTTGTGTGCACATTTACACATGTAATTTTTGGGGGACAGAAATGGTACAGATTTATTGGAACGGCCCATAAACACAATATATACATAATCTATATCACTGTTATCTATATTACTCATCTATATTCATCTATATTTTAGAATTTACAGTGTGGCCAGTTTATATATATGGGAGCGGACGGTTGCCATGGCAGTGGCTTCAGTACAGCATGGCTGCAGCAGTGTGGTGATGTCACAGTAATGACATCACAGCATTTGGAACTTTGGAGGTGAAGAAGATCCTGAGTTTGAACTTTAGTGATCAGTTCTGCTTGCACCTGCGACTGAACTGCACTGAGAGAGAGACACCTGCACTGAGAGAGAGAGACACCTGCACTGAGAGAGAGACACCTGCACTGAGAGAGAGACACCTGCACTGAGAGAGAGACACCTGCACTGAGAGAGAGACAGAGTCCGAGATAGAGTCTGAGAGTTTATCCATCTACTTCACTGTGAGTAAACCACTGCAGAGCAGCAGAAGGAACCATGTTGAAGAACCAGTACACTAAAAAAATGATGCATAAAATTTACTTTAAAAAAGATTCTGCATTTGCTTTTTTTAATAAATTTAATTTCAGATAAATTTAAGTAACTTCAACTGAGTTTCAAGAATTAAATGTTACATAGAGTAAATAAGTGATCTCAACTTCAGTCAATCCTTTCTTATAGTAAACTTTACTTCATTTCTGCATACAATATTACCTAATTACAATTACTTCATTTATACAATATTATTATATAATTTTAGTTAAACACACATTCAAATATTTACATAATCTCAAAGATCTATTTTGTAAACAGACCAAGTCTCACTGTCTCAACACATGGATAACATGTAATACATTTAGTATACTAAAAATAATGTATTAGATGTCATCCATGTGTTGAGACAGTGTAATCTGTGTGTTTTAACTAAAATATTACAATTTCAGGAATTATTATATATTATGCATCATAAATTAAATAATTGTGATTAGGTAATATTGTGTGGATAAATGAAGTAAAATTGACTAAATAAAAGAAAGGATTGACTGAAGTCCAGTTCACTTATTTACTCTGTGTAACATTTAAGTCTTGAAATCGAGTTAAAGTTACTTAAATTTATCTGAAATTAAATTTATTTTAAAAAAGTAAATGCAGAAAGTTGTGAAACTTTTTTTAAGTACATTATTTTCCGCATATTTTTTTTTCAAAGTATTCCAGAGATCTGGAGAGAGAGATGGAGGGGACAATGAGCGAGAGCGAGGTCCAGCAGACCATTGTACTGATCCAGAAGATTGAGAGTGAAAAAAGAGACCGAATCCTGCAGGCCTGGACTGTGGCCAGTAAAGAATGGACGGAGGAGAAAAAGAAGATGAAGCAGGAGATCGAACTGCTGAAGAAGGAAGCAGGGAGGCTGAGGATGATGAAGAAGAAGGATGGAGAGATAAAGGACCTCAAGGAAATGAGGAAGCTCCACCAATCAGAGATGGATCTGCTTCAAAAGAAAGAGAACGACAGGAGAGACAGAATCCTGAAGGCCTGGACTGATGCGGGTAACGAATGGGACTCAGAGAAAAGGAAGATGAGGCAGGAGATCGCCCAGCTGAAAGAAGGAGAGAAGCTGAGAGCGATGAAGAAGAAGGATGAAGAGCAGGTGGGAGAGATGAAGGAGCTGGAGAAAATGAGAGAGCTCCACCAGAAAGAGATAGAACTGCTCCGAAAGACGGATAATGAAAGAAGAGACAGAGTCCGGGAGTCCTGGCTTAAACTCTGCTCTGAATGGAAGGAGGAGAAACAGCAGATGAAGCTGGAGGAAGAAAAAAGACAGCGTCTCCTGGAGTCCTGCATGAAGGAGAAAGACGAATGGAAGGAAAAGGTGGAGTTGATGATGAAAGAAAGAGAGAAGGAGAAGAAGGAGATGGAATCCATGATGAAAGAGAGAAAGGAGGAGAAGGAGATGGAAAAGATGAGGAAGGAGACGGAAGCCGAGGTGATAAAGGAGGAAGAGGAGAAGGAGGAGAGAGGGATGGAGGTGCTGGTGCTGAAAATGAAAGCACTGTCCCTTGGAGAGGAGGACAACAGGTGGCAAAGGACCAACCTGAAGTCCAGGAGGAGAAGAAGAGCAGTCCGTTCCATTTTCCCTTTCTCTACATCTTTCCTTTAATCTTCCAAATAAATCAGTTTTTTATTCAAACTGAATAAAGTCTGCTGTACTGAATTAATCAAGGGTTGTTACATACATCCATCATTACTTGATATAATAATGGTTTAAAAAGGTTAATTAGAAGAAAATTAAAAAAGAAATGAAAAATAAATCAATAAAAATAAATAAACAAATGAAAAAATGATAAATACATTTATGAATGTAAAAAACTGATAGTTAATGAATGTAAATGTATTATATAATGAACAAAAAGCTATGTATACAGGGCAGTTAGCGGACTTTAAATATAATGTGCCGCGTCGTCCGGCTTGAATACTGTGTTACACTACAAGCTTGCGAGACTGACGAGGCGTGGCGTGGAAAAAATGAATGGGACTGGATGCGCTGGACGTCTAACTCCGCCTTCCCGCAGGCTGCAGTCAGTAGTAGCTGGTTTTTTTCTTCTTCTGCTGCCGTTGCTAAGGAATGCCTGCTCAGCTTACTGTAATTGGTCCAAAAGTTGGAACCATCCAGAAAAGCGCTTTCACACTGCAGGCGAACTGGACCATGCTTCAGAAGATCCGGACTGAGACCACCTCTCTTGGTCGGACCAAAATCTGGTCCTTTTTGGTCCGGACCGTGGTTCGCGGCCCCTTTCACACCTGCTACTTTGGTTCGGACCAAACTAAAAAGTCAGAAAGTCCGGACCAAACGAGGCAGGTGTGAAAGCACCCTAAGAATCACTGACCTTCAAATACATAAATAATAAATAGATTTTTGTTTCCTCTTTATATGTGAACTGATTTTCCTTGTCATGTTTCTCATTGTTCTTACATAAGTGAAAATTACAGTTTTGTAACAAACTACATACAGTAAAGATGTCTTTCATTTGTGCCGAATATACATGTAGTACTGTAATGCTATATAGGGCGGTCCTACACCACACCAAATAAATATAAAGAACATAAAGCCAACATATTTTCATTGAATTGTATGCATTTGAATTTGTACAGTGGCCACATGAAGTCAAAAACATAACCAAATGCATCTGATAACAGTGCTTTGTATTTATCTTGTCAGTGTTTATTTGATGCTCTGTAAGAGATAAGCATATAATAGCTGTGTGTGTTGTTTTGGTGGAAGGAATCAGTTTTGCTGGAGATTTGTAGAGTTTCAACAAAGGAGTTAATCATTTTCAGTTTGTGTTTAGAGTTTTGAGAAACTGAGCCAAGTTTCTAGAAATGCGTTTAAACATTTGGGAAAAAACTGTAAATGATGTAATTTGTGTTTAGTGATTTGTAAAGCTGGGATTTAGAATGATATTTGAGTGAGAACATGTGGAATTGTGCTTAGAGTTTAGCAGTTTGGAGTCACAATGTTGATACACGAGCTTCATGTTTTTGGATTTGTGTGCATAGTTCCACATTTTGTGTTTAAACAATGTGGAAAAACTTATAGTCCCACATTTTTCCCAAATGTTTAAACGCATTTCTATAAAATTGGCTCAATTTCTCAAAACTCTAAACAAAAACTGCAAATTATTAACTGCTTTGTTAAAACTCTACAAGTCTCCAGCAAAACTGATTCCTTCCACCAAAACAACACACACAGCTATTTTATGCTTATCTCTTACAGAGCATCAAATAAACACTGACAAGATAAATACAAAGCACTTTTATCAGAAGTATTTGGTTCTGTTTTTGACTTCATGAGGCCGCTGTACAAATTCAAATGCATACAAGTCCATGGAAATATGTTGTCTTTCTGTTGTTTTTATTTATTTGGTGTGGTGTAGGACCACCCCATTTACAGTACTACACAAATGTAAGCTATATTTACTGTATGTAAAATGTTGCAAAACTGTAATTTTCACCTATTTTCACAATGAGAAACATGATAAGGAAAATTGACATACAAAGAGGACACAAATATGTATTTATTGCAAAATGCAAAGAAACAGATCACTGTTTATCAGACCCCTGATCTCGGTCAGACCAGAGGACCTCATCTACATCAGCTGCAATATTCTCCCTCGCCAAACAGCGGGGGAAAAATGCCTTGCATGGCAAATCCATCTTTGGCAATCATCTGCGTGGATGTCATCACATGCCTCCTCCATTGCATGAAGTAGAGCCACACACTCGTGGGGTCTGCGTTTGTACACTTTCCACCTCCATGCAGAAAAGAATTCCTCTATTGGATTGAGACATGGGGAATATGGTGGAAGGTGCAGCACAACAAACTGTGGATTTAGAGAACCAATCATTGACCAGAGCTGCCCAGTGGAAACTTACATTATCCCAGATGGCAACATAGTAGGGCTGTATCAGTCACGTGAGGCGTCTTTTATACTCTGACAAATGATTGAAACGTTCTGCTAATTAAGTTTACATAGCTGCAACTTGTGTGAGACTATTTGGTAATTAGAGTTTTGTATTTGAAGGTCAGTGATTCTTAGGTGACCAAGGTGTCCTAAATGATGAAATTTGTGTTTTGCGATTTGCAATGCTGTGATTTAGAATGATATTTGAGTGAGAACATATAAAATTGTGTTTAGAGTTTAGCAGTTTGGAGTCACAATGTCGACACATGAGCTTCATGTTTTTGGATTTGTGTGCATAGTTCCACATTTTTTGTGTAAACATTTGGGAAAAACTGTAAACAAGAACGGAGTTCATGGGAGGACACCACGGAGGAAGCCACTGCTGTCTGAAAAAAAAAAAAACGTTGCTGCACGTTTGAAGTTTGCAAAAGAGCACCTGGATGTTCCACAGCACTACTTGTAAAATATACTGTGGACAGATTAAAGCAAAAATGGAGTTGTTTTTGGAAGGAACACACAACACTATGTGTGAAGAAAAAAGGCACAGCACACCATCATCAAAACCTCATCATGGTTTGGAGCTGCATTGCTGCCTCAGGGCCTGGACAGAACTGAAGCTCAACAGAGGATAGATGATGCAACAGGACAACGACCCAAAACATAGAAGTAAATGTTTTGAAGTAAATGTTCTGTGCTTTCTGGAGTGGCCCAGTCAGAATCCTGACCTCAACCCAATTGAGATGCTGTGGCATGATGACCTCAAGAGAGCGATTTATTTCAAATATCCCAAGAATATTATAGCTGAACTGAAACAGTTTTGTAAAGAGGAATGATCCAAAACTCCTCCTGACTGTTGTGCAGGTCTGATCTGCAGCTACAGGAAACGTTTGGTTGAGGCCTTTTCTAATAAAACAACTCCACATCATCATGAATCCACCAGGTTATAGTTGGCTGATCCTGATTCTTTCTGAGTGTTGATGCCAAAAAAACTCTTAGTGAAATCCAGGCCTCTCCCATTTGTAGCTGGTGACAGCACTTTCTCTGGCAAGCGTTCAGAAGAGTTTTCTGGCACAGTGGTGCTTTTCATTGGCTCTGTACCGGTACTCTGCACAATGACAATAAAGCTGAATCTAATCTAATCGGCTCTAATTTAATCGCAGTTTCAGAAACGTGGGTACTTCAGAATGTGACCAAGTTTGAAAAGTTCTAAACTTGAAAACATGTTGAAAACTTTATAATGATCCTAAAGACGGAGACGTGACTGTGTTTCTGCAGCTGTTGTGTGATTTAGGAAGGTCATCAGCATTTTCTCTTATTTCAGTGCATCTGCACAGTATCCTATTTCCATATATCTGTGTTGTGACCATCCCATTGTTCACTGGTGAAAGTAAGGTGGGCTGGGAAATCTCAGCAGGGTGTGGAATCAGTGGAGTTTTATGTGGTCTAACTGTTTTCTGTTGTATATGAATTATTAGATCATTAGGTTATTATATCAGATCATTATATATTATATAGATAGCTCCCTGTTTCTATTCCTAGCTGCCCGGTATTAAACCTTGTTTTCAAGCTCTTCTATTCAGCGTTTCATTTGTATTTTGCCTTTTTGTTAATAAAACATGTTGCTTCTTTCACCACTCTTTTGCTTAGCCCTTTACAGTTTGTTTGTTTAATCATGGCCGATCCTATTTTTGTATTTTTGACTACCCTTGTGCATTGCCCTTTCTCTTATTTTTGGATATTTCATGCATGACCCCTTTGTCTGCCCACTTTTGTTACTGACCTTGCCTGTCCCTGACCATTCCTATAGGTTTTGCTCTTCATTTAATAAACTCTGCGAGTGTTTTTCGTGTGTTTGGCCACCGTGGCATTCGGTTACTCCGTTTTTAATTCTAGTACAGTTTTACTGATCCACTTATTAGAACTTTATTATTATTATTATTATTATTATTACTATTATTATTATTATTGTTATCGGCAAGCTGATTAGACACAGGGCTTAAAAGATGCAGTAAAACAGTGAAAATGTCAACAAGCTCCCTACAAAAATGAAATTGAAAAGTCAACGAAGAATCTGTGTCTTTTCTAGTAGCTGTGAAAATAAAAAAGCAAGGACTCCTTGACCTTGACTGTCTGTTCAGTCACAGGAGTGTCAGCGAGGCCCTTTAGCCCAGAGAAAAGCGTTAGCGCTAACGGGGCAGCGGGGGCTGAGAGTCCAAGTTACTTTTGTGCTATTTTGTGCTATAGTGCGCTATTGTGGCTGCACACCAGCTAGAGAATAGGCCGTGGAGTAGATAATGGCGGCTTTTGATTTCATTAGATGACGGGCGCTTTCCATAATTTACCTCTCGGCTCTCAGCCTGCTGGCTTTGTGCACTTCCCCTGCGTTTAGGCTCCTGAAGGTCCATTCGAATGAACAGCCCACTCCAAATATGGCCCATCTCTACAGTAACAAAGCACTCCTGCCTGCCTCCATTTGTCCTGCCTACGGACTCTAATCAGAGTCTAAGAAACCGTTTAGGCCAGTGGGCCGTCTGGGTCGTGGATCTTGCTGATTTGACTATGTGCTGAATTGTGTGTGTGTGTGTGTGTGTGTGTGTGTGTGTGTGTGTGTGTGTGTGTGAACGAGGAAAAAGAGGGTGCTGAGGATAATCAGTTCACTCAGTCTTTCTCTTCAGGCTGCCCTACTCAAGCCTCGTCTCACGCTTTGACCCAGAAATACAACCAAAATGAAAACACTGACTTAATGCAGTAACAAATTACCCAGCTAACTTTGCTGATGGAGGAGGTTTTTCTTCTGGGTTACAGAGAATATGGCCAGGAAATGAGAGTTTTATGCTCTCTTTTCTGATTCTACTAAAGGAAAAATGTTCACATTCACATTTGGTCATTTACGACAAAATGAAAGCACTGACTCACAGGAAATGATAAATTACAGAACTAACTTTGCTGATGGAGGAGCTTCCTTTCTTGAAAGTAAAGAAAGTGGCAGAAATGTCCAAAGTTCTATTTTCCGCTTGAGAAAATCGCTGCTATTCCAACTCGTCGGCCTTCTAATTATTCACACCTGGTCCCGTCAGTATAAATACCCCCGTTTCTGTTCCTAGTTTCCCGGTATTGAACCTTGTTTTCAAGCTTTTCTACCCAGCGTTTCATTTGTATTTTGTATTTTATCCAAGCATTTTGCTTCTGTGACCACTCCAGCCCTTTATAGTTTGTTTGTTTTCTCGTTTTTGTATTTTTGGCTATCCTTTTGCTATGCCCTTCCTCTTATTTCTGTAAATCTAATCTATGACCTCTTTGTCTGCTCACTCTGGTATGCTGCTCTCTTTTTTTATTCTACTAAAGGGAAAATGTTCACATTAACATTTTGTCATTTACGACAGAATTAAAGCACTGACTCACTGGAAATTATAAATTACAGAACTAACTTTGCTGATTGAAGAGCTTCCTTTCTTTAAAGTAATGAAAGTGGCAGAAATTTGCAAAGTTCGATTTTCTGCTTGAGAGAAACGCTGCTGTTTTTATGAAAGCAAATGTGCTTACATACATTCTGCTATTATTCAATACTTGCCCAGTATTGCTCGTATTGTTATAACATGCCTGATCTAGTGAAGATTCGACGTTCTAACTCGCCGGCCTTCTAATTATTCACACCCGGTCCACTCAGTATAAATACCCCCCTGTTTCTGTTCCTAGTTGCCCAGTATTAAACCTTGTTTATTAGCTTCTTCTACCCAGCATTTCATTTATAATAGTTGTATTTTATCGAAACATTTTGCTTCTTTGACAACTCTAGCCCTTTATAGTTTCTTTGTTTAGTCGTTTTTGAATTTTTGGCTATCCTTTAGCTATGCCCTTCCTCTTATTTCTGTAAATCTAATGTATGACCTCTTTGTCTGCCCACTCTGGTATGCTGCTGTCTTTTTTGATTCTACTGAGGGAAAATATTCACATTCACATTTTGTCATTTACAACAAAATGAAAGCTCTGACTTACTGATAAATTACAGAACTAACTTTGCTGATGGAAAAACTTCCTTTCTTGCCAGTAAAGATTGTGGCAGAAATGTCCAAAGTTAAATTTTCTGCTTGAGAGAAACGCTGCTGTTTTTATGAAAGCAAATCTGTTTACATACATTCTGCTATTATTCAATACTTCCCCAGTATTGCTCGTATTGTTATAACATGCCTGATCTAGTGAAGATTCGACGTTCTAACTCGCCGGCCTTCTAATTATTCACACCTCGTCCTCTCAGTATAAATACCCCCGTTTTTGTTCCTAGTTGCCCAGTATTGAACCTTGTTTATTAGCTTCTTCTACCCAGCATTTCATTTATATTTGTTATATTTTATTGAAACATTTTGCTTCTTTGACCACTCTAGCCCTTTATAGTTTCTTTGTTTACTCGTTTTTGAATTTGGCTATCCTTTAGCTATGCCCTTCCTCTTATTTTTGAAAAAATCTCATTTGTTTGCCCACTCTGGTATGCTGCTCTCTTTTTTGATTCTACGGAGGGAAAATGTTCACATTCACATTTTGTCATTTACAACAAAATGAAAACACTGACTCACTGGAAATGATAAATTACAGAAGTACCTTGTTGATTGAAGAGCTTCCTTTCTTGCCAGTAAAGAAAGTGGCAGAAATTTGCAAAGTTCGATTTTCTGCTTGAGAGAAACGCTGATGTTTTTATGAAAGCAAATCTGTTTACTTACATTCTGCTATTATTCAATACTTGCCCAAGATTTCTTGTATTGTAATAATAATAAAGTTGCTTCCACTGAGTTGTTCAAAACACTTATTAGACATTTATTAGGCATAGATATTATTGCTGAGTTCCATTTGAACAACCACTTGAGATATTAGTTCATCTTAACCCTGCTTTCACACTGGCAGGCGATGCCATGGCTGGTTAGAATAGTGGCTAATCTAGTGAACCTACACTTTGTGCACTCCATTACTTTTTTTTGTATGTGCAAATGTGCATCATAATAAACCAAAGGAAGAAACACTGATTATGAGCACATTTTCCATTTTTCAGAACCACACTGCCTAATAGTAACAAATTGGGGTAGGTTAGAGTTCAGAGAGCAGAAGCTGGGTGACCTTCTTCCTGTCTGCAATTGTTCTAAATTACTGATTTGCTGTTTGGTGCAATTTGCTGTTTGGTGCAATTTGCTGTTTGGTGCGGTTGACAAATATTCTCAGTTGCCAAATATTTGTTCAGGGCTTCAGACTAACCTAGTTGAAACTTGTTTGTACTTCAGTTGATGAATTAGGTCTGCAGTAACAGAGCAGATAAGACCCATGGTTGCACTCAGATCCATTCTTTTTTCCTTTTTTTTTTATTCACGTAGCTTTTCTAGCCTCTTCTCTCATGACTTTCACGACTTCTGATTCAGTAGTGCTCTACTCTTAAAACCTTTCAAGAGTCTCTGTGACCCAGGTTGTCATGAGGAACCTCTGGTGTGCATGCTTTGATGGGCGACTACAAAAACTTCAGTGTCAGTCTCAGAAACTTCAGCTTTGAACCGGTCATCAAGTACAGTCATCGAGTGGATTTGAGAGATAGTCCTGGAACCGCAGAGCAGCTTACTAAGTTTCTGGTATTCAGAGGCTAAATTAAAGTTTTATCAAAAGCTCTCCTCAATTAAGCTGCATTTCAACTCTCTGCACTGCACGGTTTTCAAGGTTTGTCCTTGTAGCTGTGAAAGAATGGAAAGATGTTCCTCTGTGAGCTTTGGTAAAACAGCTCGTACACAGCGGTGAAAGCCAATCAAGCGAATGAATGTACGAAATCAGCATCTTTTGAGAGGAGCGCGAGCGTTTTTCGTACTGTGTGCTGATTGAATTAGACGCAGGAATGAGTGGAAGGCGGAGGTCGTGCGTGGGTGGGTGGAGAGGCTTTATGTGATATTGGCACGCGGTCTGTGCTGGTATTTGTGTTTGGCCTTGTCGTTTGACTGCAAGCTGCATACGCACTTGTTGCTGAACAGAATTCTCCCAGCCTCTCCTCCTTTTCTGCCTAGGCTTTTCCTTCAAGGTCTCCACGAGCGACGTCAGATAATCATAGTCATATCAGTCGTCAGACCTGTGGAGAATATGGAGAAAGTTCTGTCAGAAATGGAGAAGTTTTACTTTACTTTACTTTAGAGCACTTGAAGAACCAAAGCTGCAGAACCAAAGCTTATTAGCCTGTATACTGTGCAAGTGTTATTGGTGCCTAATTAGAGGTCTGTTATGTGGAGATGATTAATAATGGCTGTATTATTCCTTATAGTGCACAAAAAAAAACGTTACGTTACCACCCTGTTAACTACCCAGATTATTAAGCATTAACTATTAGCTAATTCTACATGTTATTAGTGTGTAATATAATTGGCCGCAGTTTGATCTATGTGAGTTTGGAAAGGTTATGGCTGTGCTGGAGTTTATTGAGTTAATAAGGGCTTAATAAATCACTAATAGACCAAAAAGTGCAACATATTCTATATAGTGAGGTTGTGTTCATTAATAATTCGACACGAAAAAGAAACTAAACAAATCTTTTATCAATCACAGACCACTAACTAAGCACCAATAACACTTACACAGAATAAAACATAATAAGTAGTGAATACATCAGTTACAAATGTCTAATTAAGGCTTTATTAAGCACATATAAGACATTCGTAAGTGCCTTATTTGTGTTCCTTGAAATAAAGTGTTAATAGAAATGGGATAAACACAGAATAATAGTCATATAAATAAGTAAAATAATGGAAATATGGAAGTATGACTAATGTCTAGACACTTTTATCTGTTCCACTCTCTTTGGATCAGCTTTTTCTCACTGAAACATAAATGTAATAAATGTAAAAAACACCCCGTTATGATCTCAATTATGAAAGCCCTCTGGTTGCAAGTGAAGTTATTTATGGATTGCTTACTATGGTAATACAGTAATCAGATTAAGAATAGAATCCAGTTCCGTTTAGCTACGGGGAACGTCGGAGCAGCCCAGCGGTGTCACTGTGAGTGGTGAACCAGGAGCTGATAAGGCGCTCTTTCCGCAAACAGCCACCAAGCAGTGGAGGCCAGCAATTACTGTATGTCACACTCCATTTAGGAGAGAAGCCTTAGGTCCTGGAAGCCTCGGATGCTTCTGCTAGCGCACTGCAGCTAACGTCCACATCGCACAGATGACTCACACACTTCTGTGCTCGTTTAGCTTTGTCTCGTTTAGACCCTGAGATTTCAGAGAGCAAGGAGAAAATGTGGAATAATGACATGAATGCCTCCCAAATGATGGCACATATGTGCCTCTGACTCATCACATGGAGGACGCTCAGGGTATTCTGCCAGATTTCATGAAAGAAGAGCTTTTTACATAAGCGAGTCGATTAGCATAAAGTATGTATGCTGTGCATGTATGCGTTCTCTTATCTTACACGGTTTTTACGTCATTTAAGAAGAAGAGACGGTCGAACTTTGTTCAATTTTCTTTAAAAAATGAAGCACATAGATAATTATACCACAGTTAGTTCTGACCCTGCAATGTGATCGGCTGAGAGGCGTTTTATAGAGTGACATTATCAGCCGGTAATGCACTATAACTGAAGGTCCCCATGTATTACTCCACCACATACAGGTAACCTAGCAATGATGCAGAGCTTTATACAGCACAGCTACAAGCAGAGCAGCAATGGAACTATTTTAACTAGAGGAGTTTTTATAACCAAACCGATCATATTATCTCGTACTGTTTAACTCAAAATCTTTCAATAAACAGTGATAATGGAACTGTGGTATAACACAATAATACACTTGAGGTCCGTGCTATAATGTGTAATATTGACACTGCTGTGATGCAGTCGTAGGCAAGAGGGTGAAGGTCAAGTTATAGCACAAACCTGGAGTGTATTATTGCTTAAATCAGTCTAAAGCTTTTTTTTTTTCAGTATATTTTACTGAAATACATTTAGGAAACATAGGAAAAGTACTTTTTCATGGCTCTATCAAAATATCACACTCCATTTCAGCTCAGTCTTCTTGGTTTTATACACCAACACAATGCTTTTCTAGTCAGCTTATAATATGTTTCTTTTTGCTTTACTAAATTGTACTGGATTTGTAGTTTTTTTTTTTATAAATTACTTTGTACTATTTGCTTAAGACATTATAAGTGATACAATGAATGAGTAGGTTATTAGGACCCACTAAATGTATAACACGTTTTAGAACATCTACAGGAAGTTTTATTTCTTTTAATATGGGGTTGTTCCCACTTATGCAGCTTTAACACTTCCCACTCTACTGGGAATGCCTTCCACCAGATTTTGGATTTTGTCTGTGGGATATTTTGCCCAGAAGAGCATTTGTGAGGTCAAACATGCAGATGTTTTAGTTCATTGTAAAGGTGGTTGATGGGGTTGAGATCAGGGGGCCTTTCTTAAACAGTTTCCACAAATTAACAAGCGTAAAACTTTCAGAAATGTCTTGATATTCTAAAGCATTAAGATTTGTCTTCACTGGAACTAAGAGGACAAGGCCAACCCCTGATAAACAACCCCACCCCATATCATTATCCCCCCTCTAGCAAACTTTACAGTTGGAACAATGCAGGCAGGCAGGTAACATTCTCCTCAAATTCATTTAACAAAGTCACCATTAGTCTGATACAGACCAGATAGAGAAGTATGATTCCTCACTCTATATAAGTTCTTGCTTGTAGACCCTTTTTTTCTGTAAAGTGTGAGTTATGTTGTCACGCATTCTGCCTTAGAACAAATAGAAATATTAAACAATTTACTTTTACTTACATTGAAGATAAGAAGCACTTTTTATTCTCACGTGAAATTGCTGTAATACAAGTTCATGTGTATGACAGCATATATATAATGCTTCAGAGTTGGAGGGAGGATGCAAGTGCAAGTTGCTTTTATTAGTAGCCATGATAAAAAAAAACAAAGGAAACAGACAACACTAAGACTATAAAACAAAAACAAAAAAGACTATAAAACAAACAATAAAAAAACTTCCCTGACAAACAAACAAAAACAAAATAAAGATAACTAACCACAACGATCCATAAACACTGTGCAAAAAACAAACAAATTACGATTGTGGGTCAAAAATCACAACATGGAACAAAGAAAAATATGTGGGGTGTATATATACAGTACACAGACACAGGAGACAAGGAACACCTGGGGGAGATAACGAGGGGGCTGGGTTACAAATGAGACCCGAGGCAGCAACAAAACAGAGCCATTTGCTGCAAAGCACATGGCGAAGAATACAAGCAGACTAGGAAAGACAAGCAAGAACACAAGACAGGAACAGAAAGAACCAAAAAAGGAAATAATGGTGTAACAGTCCTTCCTTATTAGGAAGAAAATGTACAAACCTGGACAGTTGTTTTATGAAGGTTATATATAGCCTTCCTTCACTTTGTTTATAATGTAGGAACATTAAGACCAGTAAGAGTGTAAAGAAAAAAAAATTACCTGATCAGCAATGCATTTTCTAAGCATTTATCACACGTTCTGTTTCTCCTGCTCCTCCTTTTGTACCACCAGTGAGACTCTGGTACCGGAATTTAGACCAGCGGTCGTCCCAGAGGGCCGCTTCTCCACTGGCTGTGTTGGAGGCTTTGAAGTGCAGCTGTGGTGGCCGGCGATTAGATAAAGCACATTTGATGCAGCCTCTGATAAAAGTAATCCCTTCATTTGCTGCCTGTCTCTCACTGGCCGCGGAGCCTAGCGTTCCCCGTGTAGTCATGGCAACGGCAAGAGAGCCACACGCACAGATGTGTTCCGCAGGAATCCTGGTTTTGATGCAGCTACGTTTGTTTTCGACCAGCATGCAGGGGCAATTTTGCCTACATTATCCTCAGAACCGGATAGAAATTGCCCTATATGCAGCAAATACTGTGGGTTCCTCTCTATTCTGGGTTATTTTTCTCGCGCTTTATCTCTTAAATGTTGCCACTTTCCCTCAGAACACACTGCTGAGTAGCGTAACAGCTTATGATTGCAGCTTTCCTGCTATTTCCAGAAAGAGCAGATCACTTAATTCAGGCATTAACTGCACAACACTGAATAACTTTGTGTCTTTTGGCTGCATCTGCTCTGTGTCCTTCCCTCACCTAAGCCGTAAACTGCAGCAGAGTGTTTACAGCAGAATCATGACTCATCCCAAACCACGCTTTCCTATTGGCGCCAGGTACCGTATCTTCTGTCCATCTCTAAAGTCCATCAGATCGATCCCCGATGATTTAGTCCCGCCTCATCAAGATGCAAATGTTGGAGTGTTAGCCACAGAAGGCTTTCTCACTCCTCTAATCAATCAGCATTGTCCCTGAGCCGAGTTCTTCCTCTCTAACTCCTTCCAGACACAAACAGTATGCTATTTTTTATTTTTATTTTATTTGGCTCCAGTCAAGAACCACAAAAAAATTCCATTTTTGCTCAAGCCACGCTCTCCATCCCATGAGCTCCCTAATTACAATCGATCCGCACAGTGTCCTTCCACTCACTGCTCAGGTTAATTTATCTTTTAGTTCCAGTCACTCATCCCTTAAAAAGTTTAGGAGAGCTCCTCGGGTTGCAGAAAGCACCTTTTTTTTGCTTCCATCTTGCCAGATTTTACGGTTTCTGAACAGAAGAGAAAATAGATAACACAGTTACAAACTGTAGTAATGATCAGAGTGAAAATGGGAAAAATAAATACATAAATACAAAAAAGTACATAAATGTGTAAATAAATAATGAATACACAAATAAATAACTAAATGCAAATAATGTACAAATAATTAAATGTGCAGGGGTTGGACAATGAAACTGAAACACCTGTCATTTTAGTGTGGGAGGTTTCATGGCTAAATTGGAGCAGCCTGGTGGCCAATCTTCACCAGTAAGAGCAGAGTGTGAAGGTTCAATTAGCAGGGTAAGATCACAGTTTTGCTCAAAATATTGCAATGCACACAACATTATGGGTGACATACCAGAGTTCAAAAGAGGACAAATTGTTGGTGCACATCTTGCTGGCGCATCCGTGTGCTATGCTACGCTATCTATCTATCTATCTATCTATCTAGATAGATAGATAGATAGATAGATAGATAGATAGATAGATAGATAGATAGATAGATAGATAGACAGACAGACAGACAGACAGACAGACAGACAGACAGACAGATAGATAGATAGATAGATAGATACTTTATTGATCCCCGAGGGGTAATTCTAGACATCCAGCAGCAGGTATGTATAGTACACAAAGTTACAATAAGATAAGATATAACAATACATATAAATACAATAAAATTAAAAATAAAATTAAGGTGAGGATAACTTATGTCAGCCATACAGAAAGTGCAAATACAGTTATATAAATTGAAATTGAAATTTAAAGTAGCAGTTCAAAAGATATGTAAACAGTAGATGAATGAACTAGTGAATGAACTACTAGTGCAGAATAGGGTAGGACTGTAATCGCTATGCTATTCAGGTATATTACTTTATTTTTACTCCCTGTTTCGGGATCTTGCCTTGTTTGCGCTGAGAGGGTGAAAGGATGAGTAAGAACGAGAGCAGTCTAAGCGTAATTCTTTATCTTCCTCTCTATCTGATCCGCTCTGGCATTTACCCTAATGAATTCACTCACTGGAGAGTGTTGTGCCTTTTTGTGGTGACTCACAAACAAACGCTTTTTCTTTTTCTCACGCATGCAGTGAATCTGCACATGATCCCAGTGTATCTTTTCACATCAGTCACTTGTGGTGAATGAAGAGAACCAGATTACCTTTATTTTTTTATTCTTTTTTTTTTAAATACTTTATTGGTGTTTTAAATTATTACATTACATAGAGAAAAAAATACATCGATACACATTTTTTTTTTCCTTTTCAGCACAAGATTTTCATGAATCAATATTCACAAATTCTAAAATGTATGTGTTATAAGTTCAACAAGCTCCATGAGTTTGAGTCTTTGAATTTCTGATTTAGATTCCTTTTTTAGTTCAACAATAATACTTTTAAAAACACTTGTTTTTTCAAAGTTTGGATTTTACAGTGCATATAAAAAAATCATTCTTTTTGTGAATTAATCTGAAATATACCATATGTTTATGTAAATTTGTAAATCTTAATTCATTTTTTAAAAGTTCCCATACCTTTCTGGAACGTTCGCATTCTAATAGGAAATGTTCTAGAGATTCGTCACTTTTATAGTTAGGGGTACCACTTTAAAATAAGTCTACCTTTATAAAGGGTTTATAAATGGCTCATAATTAGTTTATTAATGATTACTTAGGCTGTAAATGCTTTAAAAATCAATTTTATTAATAATCAGTTATAAGACATACGTAGAAAGGGCAACAATGACCTGTTGTTTGTCAAATAGTGTACCCACAGCCATCTATATTGTTGCCCTTTCTTACATATGTGTTATAACTGATTATTAATGACTTTTAAGGCATTTACAACCATTACTAAACTAATTGTAAACCATTTCTAAACCCTTTATAAAGGTAGTCTTATTTTAAAGTGGTACCCAGTTAGATATAGGGCATGTTATAGTTTTAACTATAACTTTAACTGGCAATCTACGGATTGGAGTCAGCCAAGAGATATCTCTAACTTTTTCTGAGAGATTTTTATATATTAAATTACTAATACATTCGGTAACACTTTCTTTGAATGTCATCTCTATAAGACTCAATAAACATACTCATAACACATTATAATGCATTCATAAGGCATTATAAACATGGCTATAAATATTTATAAAAATGTATAATTCATTATAGCAATGTTTATTATGCATCATGAACTGTGATTATAATGCATTAATAGCTGTGCTTATAACATGTTATACATCAATACCAAGAAACTCAGTCCTGGCTTGTAGAATTATGGATCATGACTAAAAAAGCTTCCAACTTATTAACACACCCTCAGTAATCCTATAAATATATATTTGAACCACTCATAAATTATAATTATTCTTGTCTTGAATATAATATTAATTATAGTCAATTATAATGTATTATAACAGGTCTTTGTGCGCTCTAAGTAAAGTGACAGACTTTCATTGTAGGACTAGATTATTAATGATAGAGATATAGTATTTTAACATATATATTATGTATTATGATCACAGGTCATAATGCTTAACAAACATGGCTATAATGGGTTATGCATTTTTATAAACATTTATAGCCATGTTTATAATGCCTTATGAATGCATTATAATATGTTATGAATGTGGTTACAGCATCTAATAAAGATGACATTCATAGAAAGTGTTACCATACATTCTTTATTTTCATTTACAGTAGAATTCATAAATTCAGTACTTTTACCATATAGTGAGCTTGCTGTTTTATAATATATATCTTTATTTGTATCATTAAGCCAATCTATATTTATATATATTTTTTTTCTTACGAAATGGCTATATATGAACTTATAATACTCTACAGAAGCTCTAGCACAACTTTTTTTTTTCTTTCCAATTAGTTATATTTCCAATCCACTTTGCTTGTCTATCAGTGCCTTGTTCCACAGTCTTACATGCAGCTATTTTACATTTAATTGAACAATCAATGGCACCAAGGCCTCCCCATTCCCTTCTCTTAAATAAAATTTCTCTTTTTGCTACTTTTCTTGTTGTGTTCTAGATAAATATGTACCTTCCTTTCTTTTTCCCATCGTGTTGAGCCCCCTTGTGAGTTTTCCTCATTGGGAAACATCCCAGGTTGGATCATTGATTTTCTCCAAAAATGCTCTGGACATTTGACAGTCAGGAGCATCCCCAGCTCCTGTCAGTGTGTCAGTATAGGCAAATAGGATTATCTCCCCCTCCTGTTTTCTTTCCTCCTTCGCCCAGGGCCAAGAAATGCACAAAAAGACGTAGAGACATCGAGAGGAAATGAGAGATCGAAAGACTGAAAGAGACTAAGAACGAAAGAGCAAGAAAGAACAGCCCAAAGTAAGTGGATTGTCTGCCGGGTCCGTGATTAATGGTTTCATAACGATGGCCTGAAGAGCGAGGGATTTTTGTTTGCCCTGACGTGCAAATGAATAGGCAAAAGAGAGACAGCGAGAGATAAAGAGAGAGAGAGAGAGCAAAGAGAAGAGAGTGAGCCGATCCAAATGATCAGCGTGACCTTTTCAAACTGCCGCCGCCATAATGGGGCCGCGCAGCGACTGGTCCGCGAGGGACGGCGTACGTCTCCTGCTCCGTCGCGCCTCTGTTCGGCGTGACTCACCGCTCTGCCGCCAGGTTCTGCTTGCTTAGCTACCCTCTCCGTCTCTTTCTGGAGACTCTAAGAGCGCTAAAAGATTCTGTTCTGATGTTTTTGTGTGGCTCTTTTCGCTCTCTGACTCTTTCGCTGCAACTGTGATTAATGACCATGAAGACTGTGAAATGTGCAAGTTAAAGGTTTTACAGCAACTAGACAAATAAGTAGACGATAAAAAAGGTTATTTTCAACTGTAATGATTAATGATCATGCGCTGCCCGTGCACTTTCCATCAAATGTCCAGCAACATGTCTCTGGACACAGCTTGTCTATACAGGAGAGCTCTCAATAGAATAGAACTCATTGAAGCAGATAAAGGTAAAATGCCTAATGCCAGGCCTGTGCTAGAAGGGTATATAGAGCCCCTCAGAATTGAGCTGTGGAGCAGTGGGATAAAGTGGGGGGTTTATCAGCCAACATCTTCCTGACCTCAGTAATCCTCTTGTTGCTGAATGCAATCTGGTATTAAAAGAACATGCTGAACTCTTTGAGTCCCAAATGTGGTTTAGATGGTGTTGAGGGGGATGCTGGTAAGTGCTGCCATCATAGTATGGGGAGAACACTGTCCCAAGTTCTGATACTTATCTCCAACTTTCAGAACAATTGCTGATGTTGATCGAGGGGGGATCAACATGCTACATTAACCCTTCCAGGCATTATTTGGTATTTGGTGCTTCTATAATGTTCTGTGTTGTCGATTGTTGATGAGTTCATTTACTTGGAGCATTTCTCCCTCTGTTTGGTTTGGTTTCACACAGGCATAAATCTAAACGCAACAAAATATTTATATAATTTTTTCACTGCTTTGGTAATTAGTGTTATCTGGCTTATATATCAGAATAAACTTAGTTGAGTCGGATCGAGACCGGATCACATTATCATCACAAATGAACCGCTCCAGAGTTCGTTTGGGACAGAACCGAGACCACCACCTCTAGCTGGTCTTGCTGCAGATGTTTTGGTCCACGAGTGCGATTACTGTTTTTACACCTGCTAAATCGAACCAAACTAAGCGTACAAATTGTGAAAACAACCTTAATTTATGTAGAACTGAGAGTCTGATTATCTACAGAAAGGGTTGATTATCTTGACTTTGCAATGACGTTAACATTGACTTTGTAATCTTGTTCATATGTGATTTGCACAGTTTGCAAGTTCTGATACTCAATGTAAAGGTTTAGAAGAATGTTGTTACATACACTATAAACCCACAATTAGTCAAACTAATTAAATCTGTTAAAAATGTAAACATTTATATGTATATTATTTAACTATTTTAAATTATGTGAACATTTGTGGACAAATTTGAGCTTTTTTTCATTGGCTTCTGGCACAATCTATTTGCATACTGGGTTTGTCCCCAAGTTTCTGACACTCACCATCAGTGTGTAGTGATTCCCCTCCCTGGGCTACCTTAGCTAAACTTGTAGATCTTGATGTTATGATTAACTGTCTGGTCTCTATGTTGTAGGCTGTAAGAACAAGCCTAATTTTAATTATTTTAGCCTGTGTGTTGGCTGTATACTATACTGTTTCTCTATAGCATTTTATGTCTTCTTCTAGTTTTCTATGAGTGTTTTACTTAAATAACAATCAAAGATAAGACTAAATAAAATTCTGTTTTATTCACCTGATCATGACATTCAAAGTAGAATTTTTTTTTTTTTTTTTTTTTTTTTTTTACAAAAATAAAAATCAGTGAAATGTGCTTGCAATTTAGGCATGATAACTCAGTAAAGAGTACTTAATAAACTCAAGGCATCAGGTTTTCTCAAATAATTTAATTCAAAGAAAATTCAATGTTTCCATGACCTTTATATCTCTAGTTAGCACTGTCACAAATTTTGCTCCTTTGTTGTTCCTTTGCATTTTCCTAGATTTCTAATGTGAATATGGTATTTTTGAGGTCTCTAGGTTTTATTTCCAGATTCCAGTACAAAACTCCCAAACGCCGAAGCTCGAGCACTGCCGTCACATTACCTGAACTTGATACCATCATCACCTTTATCTCCTCTGTAGGTGATCAGGACCTGTTATTGGTCACGACAACCTGTTGTTTTACACCCTGACTGATTAGAGGTGCTGAGATCCCTCTGCACCTGGTCCTGCAGCGCAAGGAGTCATCAGACTGAGCGCTGAGCCTCCACGCTCCAGCGCCTCTCCGCCTCGGCTCTCTGCAGACAGCTCATGTTTTACAGTCAGTCAGCTGTCCTGCTGTTTCTCACAGGCACCACGCCTGACCCCCAGCATCTCCTGGGCAGTTCCCGTCAAAGAGGCTGACAGCTGGGGAGGGAGAGTGAGGCACTCCTGTGGCCCTGTTCGTGCTGCACCTCTGCTTTTCCACTAAACAGACTGGCAGCCTAACAGAGCAACAGTCTGGCGTGTGCCCAGTGTTAAGAGATTGACAGGAATATACCCAAAATCTATTACAGCTTAAGCTGCCAATAATGTTAATTAAAAACCGTAAAAGGAGACGAGGCCTTTAGTCAATCTGATTAAGCTGGTTACCCAATGTGGCTGGATAACTAGTAAAAAAAAAGGATGTTTTTGTCCAAGTTTGCTGCTAAACTGTCATTTTGATTAGGCTAATGAACTAGTAGAATTAGGGCCCTTCCTGTGCAAGGCACGCCTCGATACTCATTGCTATTTTACACCCCACCAACATACTATTTTCATGCTTTGTATCTAATATTGCCTAAATAGCAAAGGTGCTTTTGAGAATATATCTTTGCCGCAGGGTGTTGTGATCTGGAAATCAGGATCAGGTTTTTAGGTATATTTCTGGTGTATTGCTATCTTGGCAATGAAAAAACACAAAAAAACAGGTGCGCCACTGACTAAAAAAAAAAAACTTGACAGGTGCCAACCGTCAGACATTCATTGCTATCTTGGCAGTGAATCGACAACAGGCGCATTTCCAATGCACTTACCTTACACCCCTACTTGTTATGCACACATGAACAAGCAGCAGTGCACAAACCCATAGTGCGTACCTGTTGACAGCCATGCAAACTTTTACATCAACAATAAACAGCTCCTGGCTCTTAAAGGGAATGGCATGCGACATGCTGTCTTTAAGAAACTCCTGAAGACAGAGCTCTTCAAAAAGCACTTACTCTCCTAACACCTCTAACACACTAACTACTTCTAACCCCATTTCCTTCTTCCCCTCCTTCCCTTTCTATCCCCTTACTTCCCTTCGACCTCCTTTAAGCCCTATCTAAAATGTTTTACCTTTAACTTCTATTACTTTTGTACTTCACTATTGTAAGTCGCTTAGGACAAAAGCGTCTGCCAAATGTAATGTAATGTAATGTAATGTAATGATTGGTTTATTGCACATTATGGCCTAACACACCCATGATTAATTAAGAGAATCGGTACAAGCTGCTAATAAGGACCTTAGAATTAGACTTAAACTTTTCTTTATTATCCCCCTAAGGGATTTTTTTCCTGGACTGCCCAAAGCTGCATCCCATTGACATACACAAGTAAAACCACTTACAATTTGAAACAGATATAATGCAATACAATACAATGAACATAAATCACTGGCATCCAACACATTCATTATTGACCCAAAATTAGAAAATAAATTAATAAATAATTACTACAAAAAAAAGCTCCACTAACATTACCAAGCAAGTCAACTTGCAAAATAAACTCGAATAAGCCTGGCTAACCTAATCAAACTTGTCCATCCATTAATCTGACTTGACTAATTGGACTAAGCTTATTGATCTGCGTAGTCAATCAACTTGTTTAAAACCTATTTGGATGAAACATGAAATCTACACTACGCTATGCAGTCACTGGCCTAAAGCTTCCAGAAGGGCCATGCCTCTGAGGAGTACTTTGGACTAAGATTTGTTACAGAATTAACTTATAAGACCCAGACCCATTTCTGAATATTGATACCAAATTCTAAATTTAATCAGATAAATTCAGTGAGCATTTCATTCATGTTTTTTTTTTTCTTACTGTAAGAACATGACTGTAAATATTTTGAGGGTAAAATCCTGATCTAATGGGGGCGCCAAGTGGTCCAGCGGTCTAAAGCGCTGCCACTGTGAGCGGGATTTCGCTGGTTCGAACCCCGTTCATGCAGCTTTGAGCTGCCGGTGCTCAGAGGGAGCAAAATTGGCCCTGCTCCCTCTGGGTGGGTAGATGGCACTCTCTCCCCACATCACTCCTAGGGTGATGTCTGCAGCACAGGGCGTCTGTGAGCTAATGTATCGGAGCCGAGTCGCTGCGCTTTCCTCCGAACGCACTGGCTGCTCGGCAACGCTGCATCAGAAAAGAAGTGGTGGCTGACTTCACATGTGTCGGAGGAAGCATGTGATAGTTACACCCTCCTGGTGTGTTGGGGCATTACTAGTGATAGGGGGAGTCCTAATGAATAGGTTGGGTAATTGGCCAAGTAAATTGGGGAGAAAATGGGAAAAAACTGAAATAAAATTAATAAAACAAATAAATAAATAAAAAATCCTGATCTAATGTAAATGATGCAACAATTTTATTACTTGAAATGAGGCCAGAATGAGGTGTTTTTGGGAGAACTGTCTTTTTATTAAAAAAGATGAAACATCCATGTCAGTATCGTCTGGCTGTACCAGGTGGTCTGCAAAAAATATTGGCTGGAGCAATATTAGCATTAGCCACTAACTGCAGCGCTAGCTCTTTTGCCATTCAGAGGTGAGTATATCGGACTGTAGTCTGCGTGTTTATCGTGTTAAAACAAGCTACTTGTCATGAACCGCTTGGGAACAGACGGCATTTAGTAGCGCTAAGCACTGCTAACCATGGCTAGCGCTGCTGCTAACTGCACTTAAATACAGGAAACGTGCTTTACTCACCCAAATAAACTGTTTTTAGGAGAGAAATCGGTGTAGATGAACAGCCAGCACTCGTTTGACTTTTAAAAAATTAAGAATTAAATTAAGAATTACACTCCCAGAGGCGAGACCTGTTGAATTAGAAGGGAAACATGGCGACACCCTTGTTCCTTACTGTTGTGGCTTAAAATGCGCCTTATAATCCAGTGCTTCTTATGTATAAAAAAAATAGACCAGAAAATAAACGTTTATTGATAGTGCTCCTTATTTCTGACTTAAATTACATCATGGAGTCTAAACACTGACATAATTTCCTTTTTTTATTTATACAATATTTTTCTCAATACTACAAGTAATTTGGGAAGAATGAATTAAGCTGTGTTTTTTATTTGTTCATAATTATTTTATGTCAAGTTCTGTGCTTTGAGATTTCAGTTCTGTGAGTCAGCCTCTCTCTCACTCTGTACTTCATCGATTGCTCTACAGCGCAGGTCCTGCTCCTTATTCGATATTGCAGTGTGTATAGAACACCGAATCCCTCTGCCAATACAACAGCACAGGCACACAGGCCCCGCATTGCTGCTGTTTCTCATATCGGTGTGTTTGTGCGTCAGTCTCGTTTCTAAGAAAGTGGATAAACAGTAGCGGGGCTGTACTGAAGCACTGTGTAGTATGAATTGAGCGTAATATGATCAGATATCCAGTATCTACATGCACAGATAAGTGAAATGATTGTGTGACAGTCAAAATGCCCTGCTGTTTTGTTCAGCCAAGGTGACACGCCGGGGTTTTTGCTGTCATGTAACTTCCAATTACATCCAGTTGTTTAGACAGAACGATTTGCCTGGTGCACACTGACAGTGATGCGGTCGCTGAGATGAGACCAGCCCAAACAAATCATCTGAGGAGTCAACAGTCAGAGACATGAGCGTGTTGTTCCTCATCCAAAAGCACACACATATATATATCTCTCTCTCTCTCTCTCCCTCTTTCTTTCTCTCTCTCTCTCTCTCCCTCTTTCTTTCTCTCTCTCTCTCTCTCTCTGTGTGCTTGATCTACTTAAAAAAATCATGTCAACTTCTTGCATCAGATAATTAGGTAGATCAAGCAATAGTAGTCATTGTATTTATTACTTAATTTTCTCCAGTAGTGCTAACAGTAGCTGTGGGCAACAGACCACACAAAGATGGTAGGTAAGGGTGAGGCCACACCCAATATGCAAATATATGGTACCAGGAGCCTATAGGAAAGCTGCATGAACCAACACTGTAGAAAGAGCATTGACACAGGTAGTGACTAAAACCCTAGTAAATATAACAAGATTTTAGTTTGTTGTGCAGGTGTACCTAAAAAGATTTGTTGGGATTACATAAATAAATTATATTAAGGAAAAAAATGTCTTGTATTTTGAACAAATGTGGAGTAATTAAAAACTAGATATATTCATGTAAAGGTAGAAACATATTTTTTTGTTGTTAATAACACAGATTTAATTACGTTACATTTACTAACGCTCAGATTAATTTTTTTCAGTGTGCAGCTATTGATTATTTTAGTAATCAAGTACTCTACTGAAAAAATCGATTCAATTAATTGAGTAATCGAGTAATCAGGATCATTTACTTAATAATGAATAACCAATTGGTTTAATTTTTTAATTCACAACATACATTTCCACACTGCAAACAATTATTGCCCTTTTTTTCTTGTAAATTGTTGCTTTCCTTTTTTCCTCGCCGCTTCAATATTCTCTGCCTCCTCCTCCTTCTTCCTGTGTGTGGGTGACATAACGCTAAGCACGCTGTTTCACATTAAAAGTAGTTAAAAAAAATAATAATTAATAATTTAAAATTAATTAAATAAAAGACAAAATCACAAGACAAAGAAGAAATCCTGATGCACTCAGTATGTTCAGTATGTGTCAATTAGGGACTTCCTGTATCAAAAAGGATGGACAGGGAATTGTAGTTCTGGAGAGGAGCATGTCAATTGACAGGGAGGAAAAGGGCAAAGATAGGAACTACAATGCCAGTATCAGACATGACACTTACAATATGTAGTCTGGATAATGCAGCTGCAATGCAGGTGTTTTTCAAAAGCATAGTTGGAACTATTTAGGTTACCTCAGGTCATAACTAACATAGTGTGAACCATCGTTGAGCTAATCAGTCGTTTCCCAAAATCACAGTCCCATTAAACATTCGCAACCACTGCAGTCGTTCCAACTACAGCTTATGAAGCTTAGTTCTTGGTAATTTAGTCATTGATTACGGAACATGCAAACAACAGGTAAGATTAATGTCACAAAATGAATGAACATTGATTTTGGTCACAGCTTGGAAATTTTGGCACAATATTGGATATTTTTGCAGGTTTTTTGCTGGGAAAGTGTAGCCAAGAACACCTGGAAACACCATAATTCAGACTACTGTGGTTCAAACCAATGTAGTTCAGATTGACTTTAGATCTATCAAACACAATACGCTATGTACCCATCATTAATTGAGAGTTACTTAAAGATGCAATTAAATCTCATGTATCAACTTATAATAACTGAGTTTGGTCTGTTGCCATTAACAGCTTCTATTCCATTGGCTTCTGTCACAGTCTATTTGCATACTGGGTGTGTCCAACAGTTTCTGACTAACTCTCACCATCAGTGTGTAGTGATTCACCCGGGGCTACCTTAGGTAAACTTGTAGATCACATATTATGATTAAATGCTTGGCCTCTGTGTTGTTGGCTGTAGAACAAGTATCATTTACTGAGCTGCAGTAACTCCGTGTTCTCGCTGTGCTCTCTGTACTTTAATTTTTTTTTTCTGTTTTCTTTCATCTACTTTTCTATGAGTATTTAAAAAAAATATTTGAATGTAACCAGAAAGAAGGTTAAATACAAGTTCAGGAAAATTTTAATTTTAAATATATATATATGTATATGTATTTGTTAAGTTCATTGTACTTAAAAATTATGTTACATGAACTTAAAATGTATTAGGTAATCGGTTACAAGAAAAGTTTTGAGTTTAGTCAACTTATCGGGTTTTACAGTGTAGCAGAAACATAAAAACACCCCTCCTGTCAGTGCTCCTTTAGAAGCTCTGCTTCCATACCGGACCCCAACGTCCAAATTCATGCACGTTATTGATTAGCAAATTGTTGTTACAATTGCTGCCCTTAAGCAAACTGGTTACGATTATTGATCCCAAACATTCACAAACAGGACAAAACAATACTGACCTATTTCTGTGGAGCAGCAGAAATAAGTCAGTGTAACCTACTTATCCACAAATATTTTTTTTCATGTTTATCAACATACAAAGGACTCTACATGTTTAACTGATCAAAATCAAATAGGAATCCAGTCTAGAAAATATGAAAGACAGGGCGCCGAGTGGTCCAGCGGTCTAATGCACTGTGCACTGTAAAAAAAAAAATCTTATTTTTACAGAAAATAACTCTAAATGTTTACACTATTTATCCCTTTTATTTTACTGCAGTCTAATTCTGTCAAATTACATTTTCTGTTAATTACAAGCCCCTGTTCTAATTTTACATATTATGACATTAATGAGAGATTACGGTTAAAACTCTTATTTTTAGGGCTATATTGCTATATTAGTTTTATGGTATTTTTCCATGTTCTTAAGTTATATAGATATGTATGTAAAATTACTTATTATTATATGTAATTATATGTGTGTTATTATTTAAAGGTTTATTTCTTTCCCAAAATCTCAGTGTTTTTCTTCATAATTGTAAGGTTTATTTATTTATTTATTTTTTATTCATTGTTTAAAAAAATAAAACAGAAAATAACCATATAAATAAAACGTTTTTTTCTTTCTTTTATGTAAAAGAAAATATACCTAAAAAAAAAAACAACTGTCTGTGGGGCGTGGCTATGTTAATTAGATGTTCAGGTTAGAGGGCTCACCATGATGTAGTTTCATAGCAGTTTTATCCACCTGGCTGGCTCTGAGCACTTTTTTTATTGCTTTAAATGAGCAGAGAGCCTGTTAATAAAAAAAAATCTGAAAAGATCATACAGTATGTCACTGAATGAGTCAAATGCACATTAATTTGTGAATCATACAGCTCACAACTTGAAAGACTATAAAGTTAGTTAAAAAAAGGTAAAATAACAGTTTTTCCCTGCAGAACATTGAAATTGCTTTATTGAAGAAATTGAATTGTAAATATGCTCTGAAAAACTGTAAAATACTGGTGTATGTATGTGAAACCTTTAATGAAAATGCATGTGAATCTACTGGTTTTGCACTTCATATGAATGAAAGTATTTTACTTTAATTTTAGGGTTTTTGTTTGGCAGCCGCTGCTGCCAGTAATTTGACCGTTTTTTTACGGTTTTATTTTTTACAGTGTGACTATGAGCAGGAGGTCGCAGGTTCCAACCATATGTACAGAGTCTGGAGCAGGAAGGACTGACAGCTGCATCATTACTCGTTACAAATGTATCAGAGCGTTAGATCCTCTGCACTGTCTCCGGGTTTGATGAAGCTCCTCATCATTGAATCAAACGATCAAGATGATCTTATAAGAAGATTCCGCTGCTCCTGTTCTGCCTTTAACTCTGAAAACTTCACTTCAACATAGAATTTATCATAGTTCGTTCATTATCTAATATTTTGAGTTGGCTGAACTTTATATATTTAGTCAAGGTAATTGAAAAATGTATGCTACACCTGCCAACTAAAAAATGTGTTGAAATTTGTTGCTAAAACATTTTTAGTTAGATTAATAAACTCAGAAGTGTTTGCTGTACATGTCAACAGAAAAACACTACTAAACTGAACATTTTTTATAAAAAAATACAGAAAAAAATATTAATTGGTTGTAAGTATATAACATTTTACGTTTATTCAACTTATTCAATTGAGTTTTGTTCATACAACAATAGTTTAATTACCTCAACAGTTTTTTTTTCAATCATTGTGAGCTTAAATAAGTCTAAATAACAGTTATTTAATATATACAGGTATCTTCAGCATATTTAGCATATTTTTGAAGAACTGTCAACACTGACAGCATAATACTGCAGTAGAACAAGAGTGAACTCTGTAGCTTCAAGACAACATACTGTGAGCACGAGGAACACAGAATAATGGTGATTTGCTCTTACAGCCTACAAACACTGAGGCCTGGCAATCAACACATATGTTATATTACTGCACGACTAGGATAAGGTAGCTTTGGGCAACAGACGACACAAAGATGGTAAGTAAAGGAGAGGCCACACCCAATATGCAAATATATGGTGCCAGGAGCCTTATGGGAAAGCTGTATGAACCAACATTGTAGAAAGAGCATTGACACGTGTAGTAAATAAAAGTTGGTTGAAATCACATTTTTTCAGTGGCTCAACAAGCATTTTTAAGTTTTCAGGTTAAAGTTCTCTGAACTCATTTTATTGAGTTGAACTGACCGGCAAGTTCACTCAACTTGATAATATTATTTCTCCTGACTAAAACACAAAATCATTTTTTTAGAGCACACTTTGACAATTGCAGTACTGAAGTTTCCTACATTCCTACATGACTTGGTTTCATTGAAAACGTTGTACATTTCAATCTGATTATCACACCAATCACACCAGGGCTCAGTTCCATTTTCTTTCCACTGATCCACAGGTGCCAGACGTATTCTCCTGGCCAGTTCAGACTCAGGATATAACCTGTAGAACCTGAGAAAACCATCAACTATAAACTGGTCAAAAGACGACAAAAAAAAAAAGCTCAGGGAAGCAATTATAGAATAATGGAGCACATTTCCCCTTTTTGTAATTGCTCAGTGGACGCTATGTTTTCGTTGACGCCTGGCGTTATTGAGGAGGATGTCTGGGACGGCTCTGGCAGGAAAAATAAATCGATTTCTCAAAACAATAATTACGGTGTAGCAATATGCCCCCTGTGTTGTCTTGATGCTGTCCTGACAGTGCATTTTATTGTGTGCGAGCGGCGAAGTGAGGCTTATAAACCACGTTTGGACATAATCAGCGGGTTACGAACCTCTGTAAACAGCTTAATGCGGCAGATTGGAACTGACTTCACTTTCTGGGCTCTCTCTCTCTCTCTCTCTCTCTCTCTCTCGCTAGTGTGTGGGTATCAGCGTGCGAAGCTGTCTAATCACTGAGCGGTGATTGTAGGAAAGAAAGCTTTAACTTACTACTCAGGCATTTAGCAGACGACATTTGTGACACTGTATCAAATTAAAGAATGTATGGAAACGATCTCAATCTGATGCCCTCTCTGATAAATGGCAGAGGAACTTCAGAGCAAAAGAAAACCACTAGAGGCTGCTGTATATTTCAGTAGTTTTCCATTTCAGTTTTTAGCCGTAAAAAACTCCACACATTTTGGTGAAAGATAACTACAGGATTTTTTTTAGCATATTATAGTTTTAGAGTTTTTAATGCAATTGAAATAGGATTATGTAACTTTGAACAACATACACTGTTTTTATTAGGGCTGCAACAGCGTCCAAAAATATTAGTTAAAAAAACTCCAAATGTTGTCAGTGTTATCTACAGCATATGTTCATTTGTAACTGTAATGCTCTATGCCAGGGGTGTCCAAACTACGGTCCACGGGCCATTTGCGTCCCGTTTCCTTTTTTGGAGCGGCCCGCGAGGTATTTTAGAAATAGAATGAAAGTTGGCCCGCTGTTAAGCAGCTTTTTATAATGTGAGATTTAAAGTTTGAACGCTAGGTGTCAGAAACGGGCCAAAGAGAGTGAAGTTGTAGCGCAGAAAAACGGGCCAAAGAGTTTAAAAGCGGAGAGGGTGCACATTTCTAGCACAGAAAAACGGACCAAAGAGTCTAAAAGTGGAGAGAGTGCGCATTTCTAGCACAGAAAAATGGACCAAAGAGTCTAAAAGTGGAGAGGGTGCGAATTTCTGGCGCAGAAAAATGGGCCAAAGAGTCTAAAAGCGGAGAGGGTGCGCAGTTTTAGCGCAGAAAAAGGGCAAATGAGTCTAAAAGCGAAGAGGGTGCGCATTTCTAGCACAGAAAATCGAGCCAAAGAGTTTAAAAGTGGAGAGGGTGCGCATTTCTAGCACAGAAAAACAGACCAAAGAGTCTAAAAGCGGAGAGGGTGCGCATTTCTAGCACAGAAAAATGGACCAAAGAGTCTAAAAGTGGAGAGGGTGCGCATTTCTGGCGCAGAAAAACGGGCCAAAGAGTCTAAAAGCGGAGAGGGTGCGCAGTTTTAGCGCAGAAAAAGGGCAAATGAGTCTAAAAGTTGCCGTAATTAAGGAGTTTAATATTAAGAGACATCATGAAATGAAACATCAAAAAAAAAAAAAAAAATCTTAGTTTACACAACACTGTCAAAGATAAAGATAGTAAGTCAAGTAAAATGGTGTGTAAATGAAAGTAATCAGGAAAATTTATTATATAAAGTGGTATATTTCATTATTTGTTTTATTACAGAGTGTGGCCCGTGACTTCAAATATATTTCTCCTTCTGGCCCCCAACAAAAAAAGTTTGGACACCCCTGCTCTATGCAGAGTGCTGGTGACAGAAAGGCAATGAGTAAGTTGTATAGGCTCCTGTTAAACTCTACCAAAAGCATGATGGGAAATAATCTCAGAAAGAATCTAGATGCAGTCTTGCAAATAGTAACCCTGCAAGATTCCCAGTCTTTACAAAATCTTAGTCTGTGACTAAAAAGTCTGTGACTCTTCTTTAGATGTGAGAGGGTGGCAGACTTTAGCTTTTCAGAGTCTTTTTGAAGTCATCTAGTGTATGGTTAGCTTAACCCTTAGAACCCTACGGACGGATTTTACGTCCAAAATCGCACCTTGTGTTCCCTTCACACATCAACATAATCCATATATAGTTAGAAAGGGCAGAAGTTACTCTTTCTAAAAATAGTGATGATGATCCCAGTGCAGTAAAGCATCTACAAAAACCTATTGAGAAATCCATTTATTCTGGAGTAAAAGAGATCATGGCATGTGGCTGTCTGATATAATTACTGTGTTATAAGACCTGAAAGGGGAACTGACAAAAATAAAGAATAAAACACACAAAAACAGCCTAGGGTCCAAAGGGTTAAAGTGATTTAAATCCCATGTTCAGCTGTTTCTCTCATTCTCACAGAAAGAAGAGAGGGAGGGCATAGCAGAAATAATTACTAACTAAAAAAATAATAAATTAACCAATTATTTTAAACAAAAATTGTCAGATTAGTTACTGTCAGACTACACAAATCAGTGATCATTTTATTATTGCCTTAAACAAAAAAATATGTAGTTTTTTTTATTCTGCTTAAAGGGTTTCTTCCATATATTTTTTTCCATTCGTTTTGAAATTTCTAGTTGTGGTCTTTAGAATGAATGAATGCCATGTGAACTGTTTTTCTTTTTTTTCTTTTTTTTTGTGAAATGAAGTGCTCCATTGACCCGGTATAACAAGTTTTATTTCTGTCAGGGGGGGTTGGGGCTTGCGCTTGCTCATGGCTCTTGCTCATGAATATTCATACACACATCAACAGCACTGCAAGGCAGTTAATTGCACAACGGTTAGAAATGTTTATAAAAAAGACATTTTAACATATGTTACTTAACAACATGTGTAATGCCTTGCTAAATGAAGTTCAGCCACTGACCTAGTCTGAGAGTCTTTGTAAGACGCCAAATACACCGGAGATCCTATGTAAACCTAAAGAGGTTGATAGTCCAGGTCCATACATCTACCTATTTCAATTGTACTTTGCTAGTGGTGTTCCATAGACAAATTTCAACCATTTGTTACTTAGCTTTGAATTTCTAGGCAAAGCATATAACACGACCGCTGCGCTCCTCCAATGAACGTCACCTCGCTTTGCCAAACATTCACACAAAGCAATCCAGACTGTTCTCATACAGAGTTCCCCAATGGTGGAACAAACTACCTTCCACTACCAGATCAGGAGAATCTCTCACTATCTTTAATAAACTCCTGAAGACAGAGCTCTTCAAAGAGCACTTACTCTCCTAACACTTCTAACAAACTAACTACTTCTAACCACATTTACTTCTTCCCCTCCTTCACTCCTCTGTATCATTATTTCCCTTTGACCTCCTTTAGATGTTTTACCTTTAACTTCTATTACTTTTGTACTATTGTAAGTCGCTTTGGACAAAAGCGTCTGCCAAATGTAATGTAATGTAATTTGCATAAATAACACAGGAAAGAACTGCCATGGTGTGCCAAGTTATAGAAAAAGGTAGGAATTGAAGGCGTACCCACAGGAAGCGGAAGTAGATGGCATGATTAAATTGACAACCAAAGTAATAAATAGTTAAATAATAGTCTCAAACATTGGATAGAGGTGTATAATAATAATAATCTTATTATTACCATTGCCTCAAACAAACAAAAAACAGCAAAAAATTAAATGTACAATAGCTTATTCCTTGATGTGAAACTTATAAAAGGTTTAAAATCCTGCGGAACGGCTGAGTCAACCTGCTACACTCCTCCCTCTGGCAGTAGGTTGCTGTGGTGAAACCTGCTGGACGCCAGTTGTCCCGGCCTAATCATGACTCATGATTGTCACCACACTCCAGGGCCACCATTGTTTGTTCTGGTAATGCTGGCCAGCACACGCGTTCGCAATCAGGCCACCGGCGAGAGATAGTAGAAGAGGTAGAGGTAATAAAATAACTGTTACATCTGTTACACTAGAGATTCTCTAGATTCTCTCTCTGGTCTCGCTCATATCGTTTCATCTCTTTCATTTTCTTGTCTTAACTGACAACCCCATGTTGTGGCGGGCAGTGTTTTGAACTGGCTGAGCCGCCGCCGCCACCACGAAGGAAAGGTACGTTACACTCAACAGACTAAATAATGCCTCCCTTCCCATGACATTTTTTTTTCTCTTTTGACAGCCAGCAGCAGGCCCCATGCCCACGTTTTAATGTCACGCTAACATTATCACACTTGATAGACATGCTTGCGAATAAATCTGCTCCAGGCTACGTAAAGAGAGACTCTTTCTTCGCAGTGCCACCATTGTTGCCATTGTTCCACCGAAAGCACACGCCCACACGCGCTTTAAAACACGTTTTATTCCATTCGTTCACGCGCGAGCCGTGTTTGACAGCCAATCTGCAAATGTGTGGCTGAGATCAGACAGCTGATATATTCAGATCCTGAGATCACCTCCTACTTGGTTCAGGCGGGTCTGACTCCGCTGCCCCGTAACGCCACCCCATGAAGGTCCATCTCTCTTCTAATTACTTACTGACTAGAGAGCAGCTCTCACTAGCTCTCTCACTCACCGGGAAACCACAGACCTGCTAATCTAACTCACTTTGATATGTTTAGTTTAGTCATGTTTATTTCGGTTGAAAACACATATACATACACATAAACAGAAATGTTTTCTGTTAATAAGCATATCAACAACACAAATATGAACCGAAAAGGTATAGGCTGAAGCTTTGGCTTATTTTTGCCTATCCTTTTTACATTATCTCACATTCTATATTCCATTATTTTGCAAATCAAAAACATAAAATGAGTCAAAAAAAAAAAAAAAAAAAAAAAAAAAAAAAAAAAAGCCACACATTCCATATTTAATCACTGTTCATGTTTATAGGAGTTTACTACTTTTCTCTTTTTTTTAAATTTGCTGAGTGAACTACACATTTTCAATTCATTGTTAAAACCATTCCACAAAGTGACCCCCCTGACTGATACACATCTATTTTTTATATTTGTTCTTGCTCTTATTTTTTTAAACATACTTGTTGCTCTCAGCTCATACTTATTCTCTCTCAATTCAAATAGCTTCTGAATACAGTCAGGAAGCGAATTGTTTTGCACTCTATACATTATCTGTGCAATGTGTAAGTCAACTAGATCAGTGAATTTTAGAGCCCATAAATTAATAAATAATTTGTTTGTTGATTCATAGAAGTCTGCTTGGTTAATAATTCGTATTGCTTTTTTCTGTAGCATGAAAATTTGATGCGTGTTAGTTTTATATACATTTCCCCATACTTCCACACAATAGGTCATGTATGGAACTATGAAAGAACAGTACAGTATAAATAATGATTTTTGATTCAAAATATGTTTGGTTTTATACAGTATTGCAATGGTTTTAGAGATTTTAGTTTTTACATTATTAATATGTGGTTTCCAACATAATTTATGATCAATTATCACACCCAGAAATTTATTTTCATATACTCTTTCAATTTCAACATCATCTATCCTAAGTTTAGCTTCATTTCTGATTTTTCTGTTACCAAATATTATAAACTTTGTTTTACCTAAATTCAACGATAGCTTATTGATATCAAACCATCTCTTTAAAGTACTCAATTCTCTTTCGACTGTATTCAGAAGCCATTCCAATTTCTCCCCAGAACAATATAAGTTTGTATCATCAGCAAATAATACAATTTTTAATAGTTTTGATACTTTACAAATGTCATTTACGTACAATGTGAACAATTTGGGTCCTAACACTGAACCTTGAGGAATCCCACAAGTGACCTTCAATAAATCCGATTTACTATTGCCTATTTGCACATATTGGTATCTATTTCCTAGATAACTTTTAAGCCATGAATATGCTATACCTCTCACTCCATATCTTTCCAGTTTCTTTAACAATATATCATGATCAATAGTGTCAAATGCCTTTTTTAGGTCTATAAATACTCCAACAGTATATTCCTTCTTATCTATTGCTGTAGCTATTTCTTCTACTAATTGCATCACTGCCATCGAGGTGGACCTATGTTCTCTAAAACCATATTGATGATCACTCAAGAGATTATGCTTTTCTATAAAGTGTTCAAGCGTTCAATATGCACTTTGGGTTGCCAGTACCTGTGAAAAAAAAAAAATCCCACTCTCCTGTGGTGCATATGGACTTGTGGACTGGTGGACTGGTTTCTGTTCTATTGCTCTATGTTTTTATATCGTAGGCATATATATTATATAGGTTTTTAATAATTTTTCAATGGCAATTTCTACCTAGGCTACAGCTCTTTCTTTATTACATGATACTCTGCAACACTGGCTGTTTTTTCTGCTGTTCAGCAGGTAATCACTGAGCTTCAGTAAGGTTTAACCATAGCTGGGTAGTAGCAAAATAGAGTTTAGCCTTTCGATCATTAATATGTATATATATATATATATATATATATATATATATATATATATATATATATATATATATATATATATATATATATATATATATTCACTGATCAGCTGCCACTGTCTGTCGATCTGGCAACCTGTTTCAGCACAACATGTAGGGCACAAAACTCTATCTAGTGTTTGGAAATTGGACTCCTGTAGTCCAGTTTCACCCATGCACTCACTCACATTTATTAATGGTTATTTCTTTAATTACACTATATGCACAAAAAGTATTGGGACACCTGCTCATTCACAGTTTCCATCGAATTAAAAGGTATTATTTGAGGATGTTGGATGATCACCATCCCCCCTCATGTCAACACATTGACCACCATAAGTACTGGATGGAGCACCATCATTCCAGAGAACACAGTGCCACTGATCTTTTGGTGCCATTGGTTCATCTTTATTTTCTCCACAGAGTCCTGTCTGTTCTATTGGGAACACATCTGTGTGAACAGTGGGTTGGACATATAGAGTATGTCCACCAGATTGTTTCAATTCCTTAGATCTAACAGAATCTTTAAACCTTCCTTCAAACTATACATGCATGTGGTGAACTATGTGAATGAAGTGCTTTTTGATTATATGGTGTGAACTTTGCTTATGCTAATCTGACTGTCAGCCATACTGTCCTGCATGGTTTAAATTAACCTTGTGGCCCATATCCAAGCAGGCAGCTTTGGATTTGTAGCAAACGTCAGGCCTGTTGCAACAAGGCAAGCAAACCAATCCCCTGCTTAGGGCCCCGAACTGACCTGGGGCCCCCAGACAACAACTGGTTATGAACTGAATGCAATGACAAACTTTGTGAGCGCCACTTCTGTGTCACATTCTGTGACAGTCAATGCAGAAAAGTACAACGGCACTTTTATTAGAACCCCCCTCAAGTGGGCCCCTCCTATTAGATGCTGAGAGTAGCAAGACTCTAGCCAGGTTCATGATTCCTGCAGCCGGCAAAATATGAAACTTCAGAAACTTCATTTAATTAGGAATCCAGAGAAGAAAGGAGAGAAAGGAAGAAGTAGAAAAGAAAATTGATCATTTAAAATGGTAAATTGCTAGCTATAGGGATGTGGCGAGACACTCATCTGACGAGACGAGACAATATGAGACACGATACTGGGTTCACAAGAACGAGACGAGACGGGATTTTAAAAATATTTTAAAGAAAACTTAAAAATTAAAAATGCTTGACGAGAAATATTGTCACTGTAAGGGGTCAGCCAGTGCTGCCAACTGCCAGCAGGGGGCGAACACAAAAATCGCCCAAGAGGTAATCAGTGCAAACAAGACACACCTGCAGGCACTGGTATATAAGGCCAAGGAAAGCAGCACACTCTTGCCACACCTTTGTAGAGGGGTGACCGGTAACATAGGGTACTGAAGAAAAAAAAAGAAAAGAAAAGAAAAGGAAAAGAAAAATCTCAAAAGATCTCAAAAGAAAGCTAAAAAGAAAAAAAAAGATCTCACAAAAAAGAGAGAAGAACAAGAGATCTAAAAAAAAAAGAAAGCAAAGGATTACAAAAGAAACAAAGAGATCCAAAAAAAATAAATAAAAAAATAAATAAAAGATCTCAAAAGAAATAGACATCTTTTAGCAAGTCTGTCTTAAGTTCCCTTTTTAGATTGTTTGCCTTTCCTTTGTTTGAAAAATGCCATGTGGCATCTCCTTTGTTTGGTTTTCCCGCCTTTTTTCCTCCTTGGTTAAGAGGGTGTAATTCCAGCGGCTACCTGTCCTTGCCAGTGGCGCAGGGGTGCTGGCCCAGCTCTGACAAGGTTGTGAGTTTGAGACCATATCAACTTGGGTCCAGTCCTTCACAGTCACGTGACAGTCACGTTTTAATCTCCTGACCCCCCTAACCCCTAATGCTAGCATGAAAATATATGGGCATATATGTTGATGTTAGCTACTTTCAATACTAGTAATGAACAGTTAATGCAACTTTTTTAGGGGGGAAGAGTGGGTCTGTTTTGCTTGGGGCCTCAAATGCCCTGAAACATCCTTGGTTCTACTGTCATGGTCGGTGGATTGAGTCGACCCACTTGAGAATCAGGCGGACGTGAAAGTTTCTCAGTTTTGTGTGTAGCGCATCAGCTCCAGAGTAATTAGTGCTTCCTATTCACAGGACTCAACGCTTCAATTTGATTACCGCTTTCGATTTTTGTGAATTAGCCGGGATCCCTAATGAAGCCTATTCGCGTCCCTTCCTCCTGTGTGCCTGTGGGAAATCCACCTGCCTGAGAGCTGAAACTGCTGCCGACTCAGCTGGGGACACAAAACATAGCAAAACAAAGCAAAACTAAAAAAAAAAGAATCATTTCATGTGGGCCTCATATTCCCCAGGCACCTCACATACACAGTGGATTAATACTGCATGCAGAGGGGCCGGTTGCCATGTTGCGGGATATGTTTTGGTCTCTACACTACAGTGTCCAGATCCAGATCTCAAGGCAGCCCTTTCAGAATAGGCAGGAATACCCCAGTGTCTGCTGCACAATGTTTGCGGCTTTGTTTCTTATGAAATTTCAGCTTCTTTTGACAGCTGACACCTGGTTGCCTCCAGTTTTTGGTAGTAATTTCACTGGTGACATGAGGAGTGTTTTCTGAAGAAGCTGCTGGGAAGACTCAATTTTAAGGTGCATCTGGAACTGGAGTACAAGATTTTTTATACTTGGGTTTGGCACAAGTGAGGCAAGAGCAGACCAATGGCTGTAACCACCTAATAATGTATAGAATGAATTTGTGTAATGTGGGGCTTATATTTATACTTTTGCACATCACTGTATTGACTTTTTTTATTAGTTTTGTACTCCTTAATACTGCAATTTGTTCACCATGGTGCCAAATTACATTGTACAAATTTTGTACCGTATTTTATGATCTGGTGCTCTATCATAGAATTTCTATTTTGTGGTCTATTTTCATACATAAGGTTCATTCTATTTAAAAAAGCGCATTTTAAGTGACAATAGTAAGGAACAGGGGTGTTGTCATGTTTTACTTCTAACTCCAAATCTTCTAAAACTGTTTATTTGGGTGAGTAAAGCGCTTCCGGTTATCTACAGTAAGATCAGATTTCCCATATTTTCAACAGCCCGGTTAGCAGCAGCTCTAGCAGTGGTTAGCAGCAGTGCTAGCATCAGTGCTAGCCCTGGTTAGCAGCAGATCTAGCCGCAGTAAGCAGCAGCTCTAGCAGTGGTTAGCAGCAGTGCTAGCATCAGTGCTAGCCCTGGTTAGCAGCGTAGTTAGCAGCAGCTCTAGCAGCGGTTAGAAGCGCTGGTAAAAAGCACTACACTGAGGAACCCTGAGTGGTCCGGTAAGCCAGGGCACTATCAGTTAGCGGTTCGTACCACATAGCTTGTTTTAACACAGTAAACATGCAGGCTACAGTCCGATGTACTGAAAAAACTTCACTGAAACTTCTTTAAAACACCTCACTTCAGCAGAGTGGCTTTACTGCTTCTTACAACCTGACTTGTAAAATTTACACATAAGACTCCCTGGATTTTAGGATGCACTGTCGATTTTTAGGACAATTAAAGTATATTAAATGTGCCTTATAGTATAAAAATTCACTGCACTGGGCTGTGTGATGTACCCTAGAGAGGGGTACCCTGTTAGTGGTATTACGTGGTATTAAGTCTTTGCTCTGCCTCCTTTATGAGACACTTTTGTTTTACACATTCTACAAATATGTGAGTTAGATATCTGCACATGGAGCGGACTTTAACTCTGGCTTTCAACTCTGCAGTCATGATTGGGCCATGAGTGGTTGAATGAGAAACTGCAGGTTCCTGTGACCAAGCAAAAAATGAATCATATGATCTAACCTTTCTGGATAGACTTGATATATCTGTCATTTCGCCTATTGCATATTTGGGCTGAAAATCTGCCAATACTAATACATAGCTGATTAATAGACATATTAATTAATTGATTAATACTCGCCTGCATACAAATACAACAGCTTAAATCACGTAGACCAGTTTAGCCACAGTTTAGCTGTCAGGAAGTGCATGTCCATTAACTGAGTGCATATCTTTTTCTTCATTGTCTGATATCTGAAGTCCTGGGGTCCCCAACAATATGGATTTTTGCAGTTGCAAGTCATCGCACTCATTTTAATTCATCAGCGCTCTCTGCCTCCTGTGGCTATGAGCTCTCTTAACGCTCGGTCCTCCAGCACAAACAGGCCTCATTTAAATATAGCGAGACACTACATCTCCGCCGATAAACATCACTCTTACCTCCTCCATTATTCTAAATATCTCTCACCTCCCAAATGACCCAGAATGCTTCTTTGACAAATGGAAGATGTGCTAATTCATAGCCATTAGCGAGATTTATGGCGTAATTGGAAGCGTTAAGTCAGACCCGTCAAATGGCCGTATTTGAGGCGAGCGAGGCGCGGGGGCTGGAGCAAAGATGAAGGCTTGAGTGTATTACCCTCACAATACGTCCAAACAGAAGTGTAGCCACAGCAGGTCGCTGTCCCAGTCAGCCAAGCCCTCGGGTTGCCTAGGCAACCATCGCGTCTGGGAGCAAAGAGCAGTCTGCTTGGATGGAGAGACCTGCTTAACTGTCTGGAAATCATGCTCAAAATGCTCCCCACCCACCCCCCCACACTGCATCTAAAGATATTTCTAAAAAAATATTTAATAATTCAGGCAGATATGGTGGTGTGTGATGGACAGGTAAATATGGTGTTCTCCACCATATTTACAGGCTTTGGTGTGGTCTTTATGGCTTTGGAAGAAAATTAAATGTTCAATGCTTAAGAGTGTCGTATGTCTTTTTTTTTTTTAATGGGGAGGGAAGCTGATAGGCCTTGGTATTACTCAGTGACAGAAAAAACATGGACGCTGCCATGTTGTCAAACTTGCAACCAGAGTCTGTACAGTAGAGACCAAGAACCAAGAAGCTTTGCCAAACATTCACACAAAGCAATCCAGACTGTTCTCATACAATGGTGGAACAAACTACCTTCTACTACCAGATCAGGAGAACCTCTCACTATCTTTAATGAACTCCTGAAGACAGAGCTCTTCAAAGAGCACTTACTCTCCTAACACCTCTAACTAACTACCTTCTACTACCAGATCAGGAGAATCTCTCGCTATCTTTAATAAACTCCTGAAGACAGAGCTCTTCAAAGAGCACTTACTCTCCTAACACCTCTAACTAACTACCTTCTACTACCAGATCAGGAGAATCTCTCGCTATCTTTAATAAACTCCTGAAGACAGAGCTCTTCAAAGAGCACTTACTCTCTTAACACCTCTAACACACTAACTACTTCTAACCTCACTTCCTTCTTCCCCTTCTTCAATCCTCTATCCCTTTATTTCCTTTCAACCTCCTTTAAGCCCTATCTAAAATGTTTTTACCTTTAAACTTCTATTACTTTTGTACTTGACTATTGTAAGTCGCTTTGGACAAAAGCGTCTGCCAAATGTAATATAATGTAATGTAAAAAGAAGAGGCAGAGCCAGACACGCCTACTCATTTGGTAGACCCGCCCCCTTTTCCTAGAACAAGCATCTCAGCAAGCCTTCATTGAGTTTACTGCACAGTCTAAAGGACCAGACGCAAAGCGATAATGTTTAAGCAGTAATTCTTAAACACTTAATGATTTTACCACAAATCCATTTACATTTCCCTCAAAAATAACAGAACCAGGACTGCTCTTTTGCTTTGTTTAGAACTGAGAGCTATAACTGTAGCTATTACTGTTCATTTTAACCCCTGAGCTGCTGTGAGAGAGTCAGCACACGCTGGTTAAATAAAGACTAGATGAAGAAAAAATTGTCTTTTAAACAGTGTAATTGGACTCAGCCCAGCCCTGGAAATAAATTAGGCAAAAAACTGTACTGTACATGTACTGTGTTCTTGATTTCTAGAAATACGCACCAAAAGTCACGGTTATCTCAGACACAGTTAAACACATACATAGCGGCATAGTGCACGCTCCCGAGAGGGGGTGCTTTTCCTGGCGGGGGTGCTGAATTCGGCCGTGTTTGAGTTCAAAAGAACTGTGCTTTGGCCCACCTCTTCAAACAGACCGTGCCCAGATTGCAAAGATTGCATAGATAGATAGATAGATAGATAGATAGATAGATAGATAGATAGATAGATAGATAGATAGATAGAGAGATAGATAGATAGATAGATAGATAGATAGGTAGATAGATAGATAGATAGATAGATAGATAGATAGATAGATAGATAGATAGATAGATAGATAGATAGATAGATAGATAGATAGATACTTTATTTATCCCGAAGGAAATTTAGGCAAGTGTGAGTGTGAGAACACCCTGAGATATATTACCCTGAGATATATTACACTGTTGATGCATTGTACAGTCATTGATGTCACCAGATAGAGAATCTAATCTAATATAAAGCCAGTTCAAGATTTGTTTTTTAAATGTTCAACCTGCCCTGATCTCAGTGGTGACATATGAGACATATGAGTTCCCTGTAGCTCCTTATTTGGCAACCCATCTCAGCCCTACTGTACACAGGTAGCATTCCCTACGCTTATCTTCCAACAGGCATGACTTCCAGCTGGGATTTCTAGCGCTATCAATGAAACGAGCTTCTCTTAATCTCACTTTAATCTCACTCCTGCTTATGCCAATATTGAAGCTCTCTTTTGCTTTGATTAAAGAGAGGGCTTAGATCGAACAAGCCTGCCGCGGTTTTAAAGGAGAAAGCCTCAGGTGCAGAGTTTTCCCCTTCCAGAGGTGATCAATCAAACTCCGCTGGCGGTGCTCTATCAGCAAAGCATCACAGATTATAAGCCATCATATGCGCCTTAGGACCGGCGCTGTTTGACAGATCGCATAATTTTGCTTTTCTTGCTTGAATCAGCTAATTCCCCGGCCTCTGGCTACGAAACTCAAACTCAATCATTTCTCTCTGCTTTTCTGCTGCTGCTGCTGCTGTTGTTGTTGTTGATGTTGTTCTTCTGCATGCTGCTAAAGCCTGAGCAGAAGTAAATCGAGGAACATTAAGGAAAAATATCGAGGCTGTTGCTGGAGAATGCAGTAGAGTGTTGTTCTGCAGTGCGGTGGAAGTATTAGTGTGCTCTCCATATTGAGTTATATATCATTCGATCTTCTACTAAATTCTTTTTTTTACTGTTCTGTTCTCCCATGGATCTTTAAGACCGTGGTGTTTCTGCTTGTTTTATTATTTCTTCTTCAAAAAACTTCAAATCTTTGTTCTGCCATCTCAGGCTCTTTACAAAAATATGTGGTTTCTTCAAATTATTGTTTTTTATGTCTGTGAAACAGATACTAGCATCACCCCTTTCAGCTCAAAAAAATCCATCATCATCTTTCATCTGAGGTTTCTGGTACATCATCTACATCAACTATTTGGATACAAAAAATAGATTTTAAAACATGTACTTATTTAATGTTTTCTTTTTAAAAGCATGGTAATAATTGCAATTAGGAATTGCAGTTCTTTCTCCTTCCCTCTAATCTTTTCCATCTAATTATTTGAATCCATTATTATCAACAGAGGTTTATAGAATCTAATAGACATTCCTAGAAAGTGTTACTGGGTATTCAGTTATCAACACTGAGACATTAGTATTATATGTTATTAAAGATTTCATCATATCCTATCTGTCATATATCTGTATTTCTCTAAAGCATCTCAATGTATATCAAGATATACATTTTTAGTCATATCACCTGAGTGATGTTATGAGTTTAAAATTATCCATCAAGCCTTCGTGATCAATTAATACAAATAAAAGAGAGAGAAACAATTACATTGTGATATTCAACAAAAAAATACTTTCAATTACTAATAGCTAAAACTATAATTACAAGGGTAGAACAGTAATTTACAGAGTTATTACAGAAAGGAACTTCTTACCTGACTCACTGCTCAAAATATAATGATAATAAAATATGGTTTAAAAAACAACTAATAAAAGACACTATTTTAAAAATTTAAATAGTGTCTTTTTAGTTGTTTTTTTAAACCATATTTTTTTTATCATTATATTTTGAGCAGTGAGTCAGGTAAGGAGTTCCATTCTCTAATAGCTCTGTAAATGAGTCCTGATCATTAAATTAAATAAATATAAATAATAGTAAAGTAGGGAAATTATTTTCAATGGCAATAGTGAGGTTACTAGGTTTATAATGTCACTTTTTTTCTATTTTTTTCTACTTCTTACTTTTTTTTTCTTACTTACCTATGTTTTGTTTTTCTTTTCTTTTGTATACGTTTGGAATCCACATAGAGTATGTTTTCTTTTTATTTTTGTGTGCATGTATAATGTTTGTGTGTTTTATGTCTGATGGACCCCGGAAAAATAGCTGCTATCATTATATGAGCTAATGGGGATCTAAATAAACAAAATAAACCTATATTGTAAAGGAAGTTGATGTATTGCGATTTTTGATATACATTTTTGGAAATACAAGAACACATGCATAAAATCTGAGTTAAAACAATCATTAAATAGAACAAAGTTCCATTGTTCCACATCTCAATGCTGGGGGTTTATACCCCTGTGTCACATGTCTGGTGTTAGGCATGGTGCTAAACGTTCCATGACTTCTGATCTTATTCTATTAGCAGTACTTTTCTACAGAAATTAGACAGGCAGTGAGTGTACATTTGCACATCTGTGTCAGCAGTGGGTGCAGCTCGAAGTAGCTGAATTAGTGCATTAGAAGAGTATAGTGTAGTGTTCAGCATTAGTGGAGAACATTCTATTTTCAGTGCATTTCTATGGATATTATATAAACTGCCTGGTGCAGTTGAATTCCTATTTCAGCACATTTACGCCTACATTTTCCACACTCATTTTCTTGATATGTTAGTTTTAAGGTAGTATATAAAACATACCATTCATTCCACAGTTCCAGCAGTGTGAAAATGTCTCAAGAAAAGCAAACTAAAAGAAACTGTGTTCCCTGGATTTGTTGTTTTTATGACACAAAAACAATGCGTGTCACATTTATCTGTAGAGGGTGGATCTCCTATCCTCACATGACACGTTATGATAAGTATCAAGAGCAATAGAACATGCAGCAATTAGTTTCTGGGGGCATTGTTTCAGGATTGATGCAATACAAGTTAGGTAGTTTGATTTACACCTGATCATATACAACTCTGGAACAAAAAATAAGAGACCACTTATTAATGATGTTTTTCCTTGATTTTACCAAATTGAAAACCTCTGGAATATAATCAAGAGAAAGATGATCACAAGCCATCAAACCAAACTGAACTGCTTGAATTTTTGTGCCAGGAGTGGCATAAAGTTATCCAAAAGCAGTGTGTAAGACTGGTGGAGGAGATTATTTGAGGTCTTAAAGCTCCTCATCTGTTTTGTTATTTCAGCCATTTCTCATTTTCTGCAAATAAATGCTCTTAACAACAATATTTTCATTTGGAATTTGGGAGAAATGGTGTCCGTAGTTTATAGAATAAAACAACAATGTTTATTTTACTCAAACATAAACCCATAAATAGCTAAATCAGAGAAACTTATTCAGAAATCAGTCTCTTCATTTTTTTTAGAGCTGTATTTAGTATAATTGCAATTCACATTCAGCATTTTCATCAGAAAAAAATAATTTATCTTTAAATGTAATTTTTGTAATATGTTTACTTTTTTTATTTACATGATATTTCTATGCATAATGAAGTGTGGTTTACAGACCTACTTCTAAGCCAGCTGTAATTCTTCTATGTTGGCAGTGCAGTTAATCGTGTGCTCATGGCTTCACTGAAAATGCCACAATACACGCTTCACTAAAACACTGCAGACGCTTTTCTGTGTATCTGGGTTTAAGCGTAGCTCTCGCGCTTCACTTACTTCAGCTTCTGTCCAATGGCTAGAAACCTGAGGCAGCTCTGGAGCTCTGGATGTATCTGCCAGTGTTAATGTTAGTCTTAACATTGGGTTTACCCAATTTAACTGTCTGTCTCTGTTCCTGTATCTCATTCTCTCTGTCAAACTCTCTTTCTGTCTCATTCTGTCTCTCATCTCACATTTTTCTGCCCTTTCTTTTATAATCTTTCTCACACTTTCTTACGCTGTCTCACACTCTTACTTCTCATTCTGTCTGTCTTGCTTTGTTCTGGCCTCCTTCTCTCTTTCTCTCTCTTTCTCTCTTATCGTGTTCTTTCTCTCATTCTCTTTCTTGTGGTGTCTTACTTTTGCTTTCACGCTCTCTGTCTATCGTCTCTCTCCGTCCATTGTTTCTCTCTCATTCTTTCCATTCCATTCTTTCTATTCCCTTTTCTTTCTATCCCAGCTAACAGAGAGCATTATAGGAACGTTTGGCAACGTTTTAAAAAGGTTCCAGAAAAGGGTAATCTGTAATTCTGTTAAAATAACATTCCATAAACATTCGCAAAAAGTGTCACATAATAATGGTTTGCATCACCATATTAGATTGATTCTCACATAATGTCCCCAGCTAGACCATTTGGCTACTAACATTCTGGAAATGTTAAAAGAAACATTCACAAAACTAAACATTAAAACATGAAACAACACACATGGCATTGAATAAAATCGTTCTTAGAACATCCAGAAAACCTGACAGTTCTTGAATGTTCAGAAAACGTTCTACTAACCAAAAATTGTTATCTGAGATCTCTTTTTTATGCTGTCTCGCTCTCTCTTTTTTGCTCTTTCTCATAATCTCTGTCCCACTCTTTAGCTTTTTCTCATTTGTTTTCTCTTCCTTTCTGGTTTTGTCTCTTAATCTTTTGCACACTAATTTTCTCTTGCTCTTCATTTCTCTGTCTTTCTCTCTCTCATTTTCGAGTGTAAGCTCTGTTTGTCCTTGTGTTTAACTTGTGTGTGAGCTGTCTCTCTGTCTCATCTCACGCTTTCATTTTTATGTGAGCTCACTGTGTTTTTCTCTCTCTTTTTCAATTGTGAGCTCTCTCTGTCTCTGTGTCTCATGCATTCTCATCTCACTGTCTCATTTTGGTGTGTGAGCTCTGTCTTTCTCTCACATTCGGCATGTGTTCTCGTCTTATCATTTCATGTGTGAGCTCTCTCTTTCTGCCTCATCTCGCTCTCTCGTTTTCATGTGCTTCTCTCTCTGTCTCTCTTAGTACATTGATTGTGGAGTATCTGTTTGTGACAGCTGTTTCAGTTTTTAAACCGTTTTCTTTTAGATCTAAATTGGATCTAGGCTTGTAAATCAATGCAGCTGTATTGTAAACTGGTAACCCAACCTCTTCTATTGGTCCACCTCATCAACCTGCAGCAGTTTAGCTGGCCGATCACGCTGAAGTTATAAGGAGTGTTTAGTGGTTTGTGGAATCTTAAACATAAAGAGAATACGTTAACAGTAGGGGTGTAATGGTACAGTTCACACTGTGGTATAAACCCCACGGTTCGGTATGTTTTCGGTACAGTTGGTGGAAAAAATAAAAAGCCTGGGCTTTCTGTATAGCCTCACTTCATATTAACAATGGAACTTCATTATAACCATGTTTTAACAATGTTATACACTCTGTATGTGTATGGTGGTTGACATGACGTGGCCTTTTTTGGTCCAGTGTGAAATATATGTAAATTATAGACAAATATTTCAAAAACGGTGATAATATTGTTCAAAAGGTGCTCTTTTATATGAACGTATAGAGCATTCATGGGATTGACATTTAATTCTCTCACAATTCTCAGCCAAACCAGAAAAAGTAAAGTAGTTATAGTTACTTGTTACTTCTCCAAAAAAGTAACTGAGTTACTCCACTATAAAAGTAACTAGTTATCAGTAAAAATAACTATCGCGTTACTTTTGTTTTACTCGCCCCGAAACCTCCACATCCGGCTATTAGTTGTGTACTTGGCTAGCTGCGATCTTCTAATTGGAACAGTTCTTGGGCTGCGACTGATGACGTTTCCCGAGTCCACAAGAAAACAAGTACAGACAAGATCGCAGATTGAGAAACGGTGATTCCAGTCACAGCTGTGGCTGTCTTTGTCACGTGACGCGTAGTTAGCTTACATGTGTTTCCACAAACACATCCTACACTCGCGGCGCAGCGCCGTCACCATGTCTTTGCCCTGCTGTAGTTCACTGGAAACCCACAGTATTCCCACATAGTTGATTTAAAAGCAACAGGCTGGTCCTCTAGCGCCTGTGTGTCTTTAACACTCTCCAGTGTGCTGTTTCCTGTCCCCATACTGAGCTAAATGTGCTCAGAGCAAAACTTCTCAGGGCAGGCTAAAAGCAGCGAGATGCTAGTAGCAACAGTGCTACAGCTACACTTTTTCCGGATGCAACACTCCTGTGAACATTAGTTCTGCATTATGTTTACTGATTCCACAAGTCTCCTATAGACTGACTGTACTCTGTACTGTATTCTGTGTGCGTTAAACAATACACGTACCATTATACTCCTAAATAACTCACATATTTTCCTAAATAGGTAATAGTGTTCCTGTGGAAAGGACTGGTGTCTGTGGTGAACGAGTCAGGATTTATCTTTGTTATAGGACATCTCCTTTCGTAAATATAGATTTGCACGTGGTTTGAGTAGAAAAATGGGTGTCGTCCCACAGGTGTGTGTAAAAGCATCCCCTGCTGAGGTTAGCCATTATTGGCCATGCATTGTACAGCAGGCTGCAGTAATAACCCCGCGTTCTCCAGTGCTCTCAACAGAAGAGCTTGCCAGAGCCAGCATTACCTTCACTGCATGCTCGCTCTCAGACGCCTATTTAAATCAGGAGCATTGTCCAGAACAGCACAGCACCACCCTCTCCCACATTTTTAAAGCGCTTGTCTGACCTAGATTACAGGAAACATTTACCCTTGACTTTTACTGTGGATGTGTGATATATGTCCTATATTAATCTCTGTAGCACCTTTGACCTCCACTGTGGCAGGCAGTGCACTACAAGGCTTTAGCCAAAGCAGTGTTGTGCTTTTCTGTGTGATACAAGTGTTTTTTTTTTTAGCTTTAGCCCCATGAGCACGCCGGTCAAAAGACCTATGGAGGCATTCCAAAGGATTTCCAATAATTCAAGAACTGTTTAAATACTGAGGTGTTTAAAAACTCCAGCAGCACCGCTGCATCAGATCTAACTAACACATCACCACCATGTCAGTGTCACTGCAGTGCTGAGAATGACCCACCACCCAAATAATAGCTGTTCTGTGGTGATCCTGTCTGGATCTGATCATTAAAGAAGAATACAGAGAAACTGTCTGTAATTATAGAACTACAAAATTCTCCAATATGAACAGTGGAGGTGAAAAATGGTGCCAATTTTAAGAGCGTAGAAACAAGGTTGTGGTCATAATGTTCCGAATATAAAATTCGAAAAGATAAGGCACCCACTGGTCACTGTGGTGACATCTGAAGCACAAAAGCCTCTGATTGGCTGCTTTCTACCCTGCGTATTTCTCAGTAAGCACTTCGTTCATATGCTAATTTTTGACTCACTAATGAGAATTGTTTTAGTATGCTAGGTGGACGATAATATAAGGGTGCATGTCTTTTGTGCGAAGTTTGTGCAAAGTTTTATGAAGTTTTCTGGCAGTCGTTCCAAACTGAAAATCATCCATCCCAAAATACATACTGCATATATAATATTTTTTATTGTTACTGTTGTATCTTTTTGTTTATTTTTCTACAGTCATTGTATTATCAGTTGTTTGGACATTCTTGCACTGTAAACCCATACATTGTTTGAACTCAAATGATTTTATGCTGTTTTACATAAAATTGGAGATTTCTAAACAATACTCAACTGTTTTGAGTTAGTTGAACATTTGTGGGCACATATAAACATTCAAATTAACAGCTTCTTTTTTTTCCAATTTTGGAACATATTATTCTTCAGTATATGAGCAGTTCCATTGTTTTTCTATCATTTTATTTCTCATTTCTCATCTCATTTTTCTCCCAATATAACTAGGCCAATTGTCCCACCCATTCAGCTGCTACTCAGCTGTATATCCCCAATCACTAGAAAGGGAAAGGCCATCACATGCCTCCTCTGATACATGTGAAGTCAGCCATAGCCTCTTTTTATTCTGCTGCTGATGCCGCGTTTGGATGAAAGAGCAGCGTCTTGGTTTCAATACATCAGCTCACAGATGCCTTGTGCTGATCGACATCACCATAGGAGTTATAAGGGGAAAAAGTGCTGTCTACCCACCCAGAGAGAGAGCAAAGGCAATTGTGCTCTCTCTCAGGGCTCTGGCTGCAGATGGCAAGCTGCATGACCGGGATTAGAGCTAGCAATCTCACGATAATTTTTGATGTTTTGCCATGTTGCTATTGTCAACGTTGTCTTGATTTTGTCATAATTTTGGGATAAAAACTCGAATTCAGCCCTCATTTACTACATAGACCAGACACAATTTTCCCTCATCTACTCTCTTATTGAATCTGGCCCCTGTCATCGTCCTGAGTGGCTTGTGTTCCTCCAACACGAGGCCTGCGAAAGGCCAGGGGTGTAATTGTCTGGTGGCGTCTGTTTCTGGCCAGCGGCATGCCTGCGGGCTCTCCAAAAAGCACAGATAACGTCCCTGAATAATGAACATGAAGTGTTAGTTAACAAGCAATCAAGTGCTTCTGTTTGTGGAGGTTCTCTTTAAGCTTTGCTGGTCAGAACAGGAGTAGTGACAGTGTTTAATTAGAATGCAGAGTGTTACGCTTTCGTAATTTAAGGCCTGGAGAATTGCAAATTGTGTTCAGCGATCGAGTTTTTACCCCCCTACCCCACCCCCACGTGTCCGGTTATTGCTGAAGGACTCTGGCATGATGTATATAGGCTGTACATCATCCACCTTTCAGGCACTAATATACATCCATCATTCTCGCCTGACCTATCAGCCGTACACCACCGAGCTCGAGCACTTCCCTACTCAGTACCGCCCTTCATACATGAGCATTTCCACTACATCCACTCATAAACGCGTATGAGTAAATGTGTCACACGTACCCGCTGCACTGCACTCCATCTTTTCCATGTTCTGTCTCATAGACAGAGAGCACATGGTGCTCATGGATGATTCATAATGTAAGTAATCATTACATTCACCTATCTCTGCACTCGGCTGACCTTACACTCAGCATGCATTTTACACCACTGCCATAACAAGATGCATCTATATCTAGGGTTCAAATCCTGCAATACTAAAAATATTACAAATGAATATGAACAAATGAAATTGATGTTAATGATTCACTCATTGTCATACACTAATACAGATTTACAAAAAAACAAAACATTTGAAATCTGTTTAGTGCATTAATTAAAACGTGACACATTGCAGTTACACAAGGTTACACAGTGTGATAACACTAATTCATACATAAGACTTGGTCCATCGATGGACCAATGATAAACATCACTTCATCAGGCATTGGATAAGGTCAGAGGTGGGCTTAAACCATGGTAGTATGGCTCACCCAAATCTGTAAGGCAGGTGAGAGGTGTTGTGTGCATACATTCATATATGATATTGATCAAAGCATCACTCAGGTAGATGGTTTTTCTACACTACACGCTTGGGTTGGGGCATATTTTATATTATATATCTATTTCTCCCCCACCACTACTGCACCTTGTTTTTGTCTCATGTATGTCTATTTGTGTCCCTGCTGTATTGTACCCATAGTGTCTCCCATTCTCTTTTATTATATCTATTATCTGTACTTGCTGTAAAATTGGGAAGGAGAGTAACGTAATTTCAATTCTCTGTATGTCCTGTACATATGCAGTATTGACAATAAAACTATTTGACTTGACTTGACTTACATAAGAGTAAAGGATAATATCCAGCAATCTGAAATGAACTTGGGTTCTGCAGCAGAACAATGATCCAAAACACACCAGCAAGTCCATATAGGTATAAGGCTGATTTGTAAAGACTTTAGAGTGTCTTAGTCAAAGACCTGACCTGAACGTTATTTAGATGCTGTAGCATGAAAACCCTCCATCGTGGCGGAATTACACCATTTTTGCAATGATGAGTGAGCAAAAAATCCACCAGAGTGATGTGACTCATTGACTCATTGCAAGTTAGCACAAATGCTTGATTGCAGTTTTTTTGCAAACTGCATTTTGCTAGTATTGACCCACGCCCTTCAGTGGGCAGAGAAGAAGAAAAGAGGGGGAGCGAACTCAGAGTATTTGGGATGGAGTTCGGGGCAGCTTCGCTGTAAAGCGTGAAGCCGAAGCCCCCCCCTCTCATGAAGAGAAACATGAGAAGAGAATAAAATTAACAAAGGAGGAAGATGGGGAGGAGGTGGGTGTGAGGTTGTTCAATGAGCAGGTAGAGAGGAAGTGACGATTTAAATAGGGAAGGAAGTGGGAGGAGTGAGGGCGTGGTTCACTCCCAAAATTTAGTTGTGGTACATAACTCCACTTTGTATTTACTTGTGTTGTCTTTGACTAATATTTAAATTTGTTGTGGCCCAACCAGTTATTGTGTTAAAAAAAAACAACACTTTTTTACACTGGGCCATGTAGGTTTGGATTTTTTTGTTCTCCCTTAATAATAAAAACCCTTATTTAAAAACTGTATTTTGTGTTTACTTATATTGTCTTTGACTAATATTTAAATTATTTTGATGGCCTGAAATATTTAAGAGTGATAAACATGCAAAAAAACTAACTAAAAGCTAACTCTTTTTTACACCACTGTATACTGACTGAACCTTCCAGTAGTGGATGCGGTTCCTTCAATTGCGTCTTGAGTGATGTTTTAGGAATTTGTTTATGGAACAAAATGGTCATAAAACTGAAAAATGATTATATACTAATGAACAGAGTGAAGCATATCAGATTAACACCTGAAAAAAACTCATTAGCAGCTGAACCTCGATGGCAGCTCAACCCCCACCTTCTCAACAGCACTTCTGTGACCTGTTAGTAGTGCGAGATGTCAATAGACATCGATTCGTAGCTTAATGCGTGGAGGTCTTCTGAGGTCTACCAGCATGCCTGTGGTTTTATAGAGATTTACCAGATGGCTTGAATGGTGTCGCAGTCTTCTTCACCTCAACCCTCTACTCGTTTAAACCCTGTGCGTTATTTTTTTTTTTTTAACGTCGCTGTGAGAAAATTCTCTCTAATCCCATTTGCTTAAAATTAATTTGGGAATGCAATTTTCCCGTCGCCAGCAGCTGTGATTTGTTCGAAGCTACAGTTCCACAGGTGTTGGAGACAAAGAGCGTTGCTGTGCTGGAAACAGCTGCCTACAGAGAGCTGTATTGTTTAGCGTTAGCCGCAACGCTACACTGCGCTTTGTGTTTGTTGTTACTGTACGAGGGGGAAAAAAAAAAGTCATTTGGAAATGAAAAGCAGATGGAGCTGAGGCAGAGTGCCTTATTTAAATGAGAACATACAATAATGACTATTTGACTGAATGGCTGCTCTCAATGTATGTGCATTTAATTAATTAACCGTCTCTTTGGGAAGAATATAAGCTATTTCATGCAGTTAAATGTTCAGAACAATGGAATGCGTGAATGCCATTGAGGCGCTTAATTGGTAATTATGTTCTGTTTCTTCTTCTTCTCAATTTTCTGCTGTTGGTCATACACATGCTGTTTATTTAACGTCTTCATTTTAAGCTAGAGTGAGTCTTATCCTCGAGAGAACTCCATCGTCTGCTCTATCGCCGTTTAGTGAACCATCACAGGCTCAGTGGAAGACCCTTGGGTAACACTAACCTCGGTGGGATCTCGGAATCCCGCCCAGGATCAGGAGAGATTAATGTGAAATCGTTCATTCGCTGCTGTTGTTTGGACATAAAATGACCCTCCGGTTCACTGGAAGCACATCAGTGCAGCACAGCTGAAGGCCAGCAGTAAAGCTTCACTCCCACAAACCCTGACCTGTAACCCTTTGAGTGTTTTCTGTTTTCAATGCAGAGAGATGTAGATATAGACTGCAGATTCAAGTCTCAGTCAGTACAGTTACTACAAAAAGTAGTGCTTGAGAGTTAGCCTTTAGAATATTCTAGATTTCTTAAAACATCAACAAAATGTCATGATTTTGATCAGGATTAAGCACATTGTTGTGATTAATACAATTCACATTTTGTGAGCCACGGCATCCAGGAAAATATCAGCACACCACCAAGAAGGACGAACCACATCCAACAGGATTAACTGTGGACGCTGTAAGAGGAAGCTGTCTGAAAGGGATGTTCGGGTTCTAACCCCGATTTGTATCCAAAAACATAAAACCACGGCTGATCAAATCACGCAGAATTCAATGTGCACCTCAACTCTCCTGTTTCCACCAGAACTGTCCGTCAGGACAATAAATTATTGTGGTCTAAAAACCAGGTGTTTCAGTTTTATTGTCCAACCCCTGTAGGTGCGCCACTGACTGATTATAACCCTGACGACATTCAACCGTTAGACATCCATTGCTATCTTGACAATGCGGGTGCAGCACCCATGCTTCACCCCTGCTCGTTACAGACACACACACATACAAAGAACACTCAGCAGCCCAAAAACATACTTTTCCCATCGTTACGATAGCAAAGACACACTGATACTCCCTAAATAAAGCTGTGTGAGTCGCCTATAGATTGGTAAAATAGGGCCCTGATACTTTCATTTACATTCAAATAGCCATAATTAACAGCTTGATCTTATTGAGATAGAACTGTGTGATTGATTAATAAAAATAATTTTTAATCAATTGACTTTACTAGCCTAAAGATTCCCAAGGTTCTTTTTTACTAATGCTGGTTCTTCAGTGACAGAGCAGAGATCACCTTGGATAGAGAGTATATCCCCAAAAAATGAACAGCATTTTTCAGCCAGTATTGCAAAGCTAACACCCAAAGCGGTAAAGCTGAAATACAGTATATGGACAGTGCAATACGCACCACTTGTCTTGGATAACAGTTACTGCAGGCTGGCAGTAGCTCTCGCTCTCTCTCTCTCTCTCTCTTGCTCTCTCTCTCCGCCCCTGCACTTTCTCCCCTTGTAATCTCTTTCAAGTGGGGTGTTGCTGGACCAAAGGTGTCTGTATAAGGAGTTCCAGCTCACGTAATACCTATTTATGTGCCTTTATAGTGCATGTGTGGGTGCGCCTCATGATCACGAATTAGGGTGAACATGCTGGGAGATGTTGGAGCCGGATGGAAGGAGCGTTTCTGCTGGATTGTGCAGTGGTGTGGGGACTGCAGGAAAAACTTCTTTAGTCTTTAGATATGAAAGTTGTGGATGTGAGGATTTTGATGTTCTAAGAAGAATCTACAGTATATAGCAGTATATCCCGAACAAACTGTTTACACTGTCGTGACTCTAAAGTCTTGTTGTGTTTTGTTTCTCAACTGTTGTGTTTCCCAGGAGGTAGACAGTTTTGTACATGAGTAGTGTCATTAAATAAATGGTCAATCAGTGTCATTGTGGAGTTTTCTTGTTACAAATGCTGAGAAGACTTCAAATTGGTGCAGTTATCTAAGGCCACGTTCATATTATAAGCCACATTGCTCAAATCTGATTTATTGCTCAGATCAGATTATCTCGATGGTTCACATTTGCAGATGTACAGGGGTTGGACAATGAAACTGAAACACCTGTCATTTTAGTGTGGGAGCTTTCATGGCTAAATTGCACATTGCACCAGTAAAAGCAGAGTGTTGAGGTTCAATTAGCAGGGTAAGAGCAAGAGTTTTGATCAAAATATTGGTGTATATACATTATGGGTGCCATACCAGAGTTCAAAAGAGGACAAATTGTTGTGACCAAGACAGCAAGTCTTTGTGATGTTTCAAGAGCCACGGTATCCAGGGTAATGTCAGCATACCACCAAGAAGAACCAACCACATCCAACAGGATTAACTGTGGACACAAGAGGAAGCTGTCTGAAAGGGATGTTCGGGTGCTAACCCGGATTGTATCCAAAAAACATAAAACCACGGCTGAACAAATCACGGCAGAATTCAATGTGCACCTCAACTCTCTTGTTTCCACCAGAACTGTCCGTCGAGACAATAAATGATTGTGGTCTAAAACCAGGTGTTTCAGTTTCACTGTCCAACCCCTGTAAGTGAGCTGTATCTGAATGAATCTGTTCCTGAAACGCCTCACCTGCGCACATTGATACCTAAAGGTGTATAACCTTAATAAAGTGAAATAAATGAGTAAGCAGCTCATATGTGGAGCATCTTTTTTGCTGGAGTGGAGAAACAGGAAACAGCTGGTCTGAAGTATATGCTCAGGTCCAGCTAGTGAAAAAAGGCGGTTTGCTTTTGCTGTTTTTGCAGCTATAGCACCAAGAGATGTGGACCAGCTATGGACATGCTATTGGATCAGCATGCCTCACAGTTCTAAATAAAACCATAGCAAGTGGAAATCAACTGTAGCGACATTGTAAAAAAAAAGCAGAGCTGGAAATGTTCTTTCTCTTTTTCCTCATTAGAGCGTTACCTCTTCTCTTTTACTGAAGCTCTAGCGCAGCACTAACATTCAGGAGTGTCAGCATGCGGCGCTTTGTGGCCCTCCGGCCGTTTGTCTGGAGTCTATGATCACTGGTTGTGGGAAAGCCGGGGAAACAGAAAGCAGCGGAAATGTCAGCACCCCTGAACTATGCTGTTTGCGGACCCTTCTCTGATCTGCCACTGACTCCGAAGGTCTGGAGCCTCAGCGGAGTGACATTTTCACAGAAACCCAAGTCTCACAAGCCCAGATACAGCCAGGGGTTCCATCTCCTTCATCTTCCCTTCCCTGATTGGATTACTGTCTATGCCCTGAACGAGTCATTATGGAATGGCATTATGAATAGCATGTGGGGAGACTCACTGTGTGCATGCCTCTGTGTGTGTGTGTGTGTGTGTGTGTGTGTGTGTGTGTGTGTGTGTGTGAGTGTGTGCTTACACTGGCGCATCAGAAAGAGCATGTTGTCTCTGTCAGTTTAATGCATTTTAATTGAAAGTGATGTCAGCATTCATTAGCACTCAAATAGTAGTTCAGTTGTTTAAACCCTTCAGAGAAAGAGGTGTTTAATCTGTGCTTTTAAATAAAGGCAACAAAAGGAAAACTGTCAAATCTTTACACTCAATCTTTACGCTCATAGCAATGAGAACAATGTAACGATTGTGAACCCGAGAGCTGCAAAATCCAGCTTAATTAAAGCATTATTGAATAGCTGTAATGCTTTTTTAATTGATAGCAACAGCACGAACAGGGAAGTACAAAGGCAAGAGATCAGGCTTTAGTGTATGTCGTCGCTGTCCAATAAAAAACAAGTACCTCTATTTTTGTCGATTTTTAGTTTACTACATCAAACAAGACTGATTAAATCTTTTTTGATGAGTGGACCAATATAAATACTTCAAAAATACTCTTTTTACATTGACTTCTATTGAAAATGATTGAAAGTTCTATTGAGAGAAGATTTTTACTCTCTCTCCTGTAAAGTTGCTGTTGTGGAGATACTTGTTTTTCATTGGACAGCGACGATGTCCAGCGTGTACAGTGGCATGCGGATGTTCGGTTTCTGCTGAATTAAATCTCTTGTAGAGTAAATAGCTAATCATGCACTCAGAACTGAACTTCTCTTTTAAGGGCTATCCACAGATCTTTAATAATATTTCAGTCCGGGGTTTTGAGGGCAATAACCCCATTAACTTCTTCATAAAATCAAGGAAGGCAATTTTGAATTAGAGGTAAAAAACTGTTGGATTAGAATGATATCTTCTGAAACTCGAGATGAGAACAGATTAAATCCTCAAAATCCTGAAATACATAAATTAAAACCTTCATTAGACAAATTAAAATCCTCAGAACCATCATCTTAACATACTAAAATGTTGTTGTAAGAAATCTTAAATTGGACAGGCTATAGTAGTCAAAAACTTGGACTAAACACACTAAAATATTGGATTGGAGAGACTACAATCTCTAAAACCCTGATCTGTATTGACCACAGACTTTGATTGGAAAAAACTGAAATCTCCACAACCTTTGACTAGATAAAATATTGGATTAAACAGAAAGAAATATTCATTGGACAGACTAAAATAATCATTTTCTTGGAAATCCTGTCAACATGACATACTAAAATCTAAAATCAAATATTTAATTGAACAGAAAATCTAAACCTTTGGCTAGACATGCTAAAATATTGGATCAGACAAACCAAAAATATTGGACAAACTAAAAAAATTAAGCCTTCCTCGAAAAAGAGAATTTGATCTCAAGGGACCTCCTTGTTAAATAAAGGTTAAATAAATCGAACCCTTTGAGTAGAATGACTAAAATCATGGATCCAACTGAGAAATCCTGAGAAACTTGGACAGGCTAAAATCATCCAGTCTAAAATCCTCTGGCCTTGAGATAGGATTGACTATAGATTTTGAATGGAACCTTCTTAGACAGTACACATTTGTGGATTGGACAGACTAGAATCAGACCCTTGGGTTGGACAGAACTAAAACTTGGATTGTATGGACAAAAAACCTTGATTAGACACACAACAGTACAAATTGGGATCTTGGATTGGACCAGAGACTGTAAAATGGATGGATGTCGTGTCACCGTTCCCATTCATTCAATGAAAATAAAGCCAAAATCTTCATCATGTTGGCGATCCTGAAACCCGTGTCTGCGCAGTAGAGACCAGAGGAGGGAGTAAAATAAACCTGCCCCTGAGGGCTACCTCCACAGAGCTCATAAACAGTCTATGGTCCCATCCATACAGTCATTGGTCCCACCCCGGCTAGGTGTAACCCAGCCCTTTTACAATAACCACACCTTTTTGAATAGAGAATAGAGCTGGGGATGGGTGGGGTTACACAGCTTTCTGCAACCGAACAGCAGGGGGCGCCCGACCTGTGGTGTCTTCACTTTTGAGAGACGATGCTCTGTTCAGCTATACACAGTCTATGGATTGGACAAATTCAAATCGTAAAGATTGGACAGGCATGGACATGGACATATGGTTCTCAAGAGCGATTAAACACACCTTGGAATATGTTGCTGCCTAGAAAGTCTAGAGTGTCAAGTCAAAGTTTTGAGGGTCTGCTGGCAGAAAGTTTTCTTAACAGAACTTTAGAGACAGTATGTCCTTCACGATGGAGGTAAGGATTCCTTCTTACAGCAAGTGTAAAAGTAGAAGTCTGCAAGTGCATCTCTTTTTTGAACTCAGAAAGCAGAAGCAGAATCGGCCGGGGAACTCACCCTTTTCTTGCCTTCGCTGAATAATGCAGTCAGTGCAGTAATGCAGTCGATGCAAGCTTCCAGGACTTGGATCACACAGGGAAAAAAATCCATGAAACGACCCAGTGACTAGCACTGAAAACGGAAAACCAGTCAAGGTGATGAACTGGGTGGCTGTCAGTTGTTTCAGACACGTAGAGGACAATGTACGGCAAAACCCCTTTGCTCCAGTTGCTCCAAACCTCATCCATTTCTATCATTTTTGAGTAATCATTACATGAACTCTCCACACAGTCCATTACACTAAACCAGCACTCAACCAGCACACACCGATGAGAAGCAGCAGCCAATCAGGCTGAGTGTACTCTCAACCAAAAACAACCACAATTACCTGAGAGTGCCAATCTATATCTGGGCAAACATGCATATACACACACATACAAACACAGAGGCAGTTTTAAGGTGCTTACACACTGAATGTGATATGCTGCGCCGCTGTATGCTGTGTTGCCGCTCTGCTGGTTGCTGGCCAATTGTTGTTGCACTGTGCTGCTACTGCTGCTGAGCGTCTCCTGCTGATAATAGGTGCACTGTAAAAAACAAAACTTAAAATTGTTCGGCTTAATGTGATTTGTAAGTAAGCTAAATGAGAAATATTTAAATTGCACGATAAAATATAGCAAACTAATCACCCCAACTTACTTTATTAAGTTTCTTGTTAAAAGTTGGTCCAAATAAATAATCTGTGTTGGCAAAATTTACTTATTTTAGCTAACCCTAGTCGAGGCCATGCCAACTACTCTGCACATGCTCAGTTTGACCCTTTATTTTATTGGGGTCTATGGAGCAATGTTAATCACACTATTTGCATATTGGGCGTGTCCTTCTACCTCTCATTCACCATCAATGTGTAAGCATTTTCCACAAGCTGCCTTCTCTTGGAATTTGCATATTTGCTATATAATAGTAACTGTCTGGCCTCTGTGTTGAAGCTCGTAAGAGCAGGTTACTATATTCTGTGTTGCCAAGTCAGTCTGTTTACATTTCATTAATTGCAATAGTTTTACATAACTGACAAGGTGGATAAGGTGGATATGTGATGGTCATAAATTCCAATTGCCCGGTTGCTACGTTAAATTAACAAAAGTATAGCGTTGCACCCACTAAATGATTTTGATTCGTGTAAAACATGTTATTGGTGCAACTCATTTTTTTAGTTGGTCCTAAAGGATGGTTAGCAAAACTTGCAATACACATTTTGTAGAATTTAAATCAGGCCAACAAAAGACACAAAATACATTTTTAAGTTGATTTAATATAAAACTTAAAAGACTGAGTTGGTCTCAAAACTCAAAAATGTAGTGCAGTAAGTTTTCTTAACTTTTTTATTTTTACAGTGTGGAGTTTTCTAAAAACCCATCATCTCTGCGACTGTTTTTCTTATAGTTTTAAGATGCTACAGCCTCTGTAGATCTGTATCTGTCTCTCACCCTCAGAATAAAGCTCTGATTCTGCTCTTCCTCCTGTTATCTCTGTTATCTCTATGAGTGTAGGGAAGTGATGTACAGCTAAGGATGTTCACTACAATCCTATCATGGTAACACTTTATTTTAAGGAACACAAATTAGGCGCTTATTCGTGTCTTATTATTTGCTTAATAAAGCCTTAATTAGACATTTGTAAATGATTTATTCACTGCTTATTAGGCTTTATTCTGTGCAAGTGTTATTGGTGCTTAATTCGGGGTCTGTTGTGTAGAAATGATTAATAGCGGCTGTATTAGTTCTTATAGTGCACAATAAACAAAAAAAGTTATGTTAGCACCCTGTTAACTACCCAGATTATTAAGCATTAACTATTAGCTAATTCTACATGTTACTAGTGTATATTTGTCAGCAGTTTGATCTATGTAAGTTTGGAAAGGTTATGGCTGTGCTGGAGTTTATTGAGTTAATAAGGGGTTAATAAGTCACTAATAGGCCAAGATGTGCACCATATTCTATAGTCAGGTTCTGTTCATCACTAATTAGACACTAAAAAGAACTGAATAAATATTTAATCAATTAAGCACCAATAACACTTACACAGAATAAAGCCTAATAAGTAGTGAATAAATCATTTACAAATGTCTAATTAAGACTTTACTAAGCAAATAATAAGACATGAATAAGCACATTATTTGTGTTCCTTAAAATAAAGTGTTACTCATATCATATAATCATATAATATCAGTCTCTCCCCCGCGTTAATTGTTGATTGAACTACAGTTTCTCCCTGGTCATGCGAGTCACAAGGTCAAAGTTGAACCATGTTGAACTTTGGCCGTGGTGAGCGGTAGCGAGGTGGTGGCTTGGTTATGGGTGGGCATGACTTTAGTTTCCGCCCATTTTCATTTTTCCACCTGTTCTTGGGCTCCCGATCTCCTTATATGGGCGTTTTTTTTTTTCCTGGCTGTGTCCCAATTCACTAGACAGGGCATGACAAGGGTTCGATCCCACATGAGGAGCAGTGTGCTTATTGATATATTTTTTACTTTCTTCTTGGGTTTACCTGCTTTGAGATCAACTGGTCTGCAATTGGGTTCAATAACCCTCTGGGCTGGAGAGCTACTGGTCTGTCGCACTCCATCCCATCACACTTTTCCAAAACAAAACAGATTTTTTTTGTGGCCTAGCACGTAAAATGGCTTGGAAAATATCTGGCCCGCAGCCAAACTTATTTGCCGACCCCTGGTGTAAGCACCTTTAGAGTGACCAGTTTACCCAATGGTTACTCCATGTTTTTGGTCACGCAGACACAGGTAGATCACGGAAAGTCCAACAGCATAGGGAATTGAACCCAAGCCCCCTGTGCTAAAAGGCGAACCTGCTAACCACAAAGCCACTGCGCCCTGTTGTCTTTTTTTATTAATGGCATGCGCCCAAACAACGAAAAGTCGCACAGCTTTTTCCTCTTTCCTGAAACAAATGAGAATCCGTTAAAAAGCACAGCGAACAGAATCCTCCAGAAGGGATTACAAAGATAGAGCACAAATTAATGAGATTTGCTCTCGCACAGCAGTGTTTTCTCCACCAAAGAATTATGGGATTCACACTGGCGGCTGCTTCTAAACGACCGGGGTAAATGAATTGCCCCAAATTGCCTCCTTGCCATTCAGAGCCGCTTGTGATTAATATTTATAGGCACCTTTTTCTCTCACCATAATGGCACAATTGATTTGTGATTTGTAATGCGGCACTTAGCATTTACTTCTTGAATTTGCGTTAGAGCCACCGCAGGAACATCGGCTTAAGATTATTATTACCGAATTGTCATAATAATAGACCTCCTGCCACTCGCATTTGTTCCTCCTGCGTCTGGTCAGGGGTGACGTCAGCGTTTTGGCGGGGATGGCATTCCTGGGACATTTCTGGCAGGGTCCCCTGATGAAGCATGACATGATCTCATAATTAATCTGTTATTGCTGAGAGTGGAATAAATGGCTTTAGCCTAGCATTCATCAAAGCTCTAACACAAACAAAAGAGGCTGCGGTGCTTCTTTTCTTTTTTACATAATCCCTGTTCTAATATTAAAAAGGATTGAATATTCATTAATCATTTTACTAAAAAAAAGTGGATAAATCGTCTATAGGAAACAAACATGAACAGCAAAAAATGCTGCACATTTTAGAGCTAAATCCCTGATAATAAATGTGAATAAAAGAATATTTGGCCCAAAACATCCGGGTGGCAAATTAGTGCAAAATGTGCATTAGCATGTACCATGATGGTTCAATATGAAAATGTGCACCATCACACACCTAATATACTGTGTATACTAATTCAAAGGGTTTTGCAGGCAATTTTTTTTTTTGCACACACTCCATTTTTAGAGGCTCAAAAGCATTGATTGGACAGTGACTGATAAGCAGTTTCAAGGGCAGTTGTGACCTTTACCCTCATTTTTCATTACAGTGAAAGATGATAGATGGTCTGGGTTGATCCCAGATGTTGAGTTTGCATTTAGTCGTCTTTCTAGGGAGTTCTGAATATGCATCAGAAACAGGTGTAGATATACATAAATGAAGGATGGAACAAAAAAACAGCAAACCTATCAGACTTTGACTGTGTTTCAAATCAACACAAAACACCTAGAAAACCAATTTATAACATCTAGTCAAAATAACTATAGAGGAGGCAGATGTACTACAACTGTGACTGGCTAGAATTTTCCTCCAAACTGTCGACACACCATCACTGTGCTGAAGACTCTCCTTCTCTCTCTTTTCCTTCTCACTCTGTCTTTTACTCTGTCTCTCTCTCTCTTTACATGCTTACTCTCTCACTGTAATATGGAATAGGCAGCTACACTAGCATGTCTTTCTTCCAATAAAGCTCTCAGTTAAACTCAGTAACTCAGCACATTTAAAATCTACATTTTAAAGCATCAAAACTACCCTGAGTAAT